>NC_057715.1:68862463-68928783 GCF_004010195.1 Chiloscyllium plagiosum
GGGGGGGGGGGGGGGGGGGGGGGGGCAGCCTGTGAAGAAGTTTAGCCTGTAGGGAGGTTTAGCCTTTTTGGGAGAAGAGGGAGTTAGCCTGTAGAAGAGGTTGAGCTGAAAATGTGTTGCTGGAAAAGCGCAGCAGGTCAGGCAGCATCCAAGGAACAGGAGAATCAACGTTTCGGGCATAAGACCTTCTTCAGAAGGGCTTATGCCCGAAATGTCGATTCTCCTGTTCCTTGGATGCTGCCTGACCTGCTGCGCTTTTCCACAAACACATTTTCAGCTCTGATCTCCAGCATCTGCAGTCCTCACTTTCTCCTTGTCGAAGAGGTTGAGCCTTAATGGGGTAGGGAATAGTCTATAGGGTGTGGTTTTAGCCTGTCAGGAGGTTTAGTCTGTAGGGGATTTTGACCTGTAAGGGGGGTGTTTAGCTTGTAGGGGGTTAGCCTGGAAGTCATAGAGTCATAGAGATGTACAGCGCAGAAACAGACCCTTTGGTTCAACCTGTCTGTGCCGACCTGATGTTGCAATTGTACCAGCCTCCACCACTTCCTCTGGCAACTCATTCCATACACGTACAACCCTCTGCGTGAAAAAGTTGCCCCTTCGGTCTCTTTTATATCTTTCCCCCTCACCCTAAACCTATGCCCTCTAGTTCCGGACTCCCTGACCCCATAGAAAAGACTTTGTTTACCCTATCTATGCCCCTCATAATTTTGTAAACCTCTATAAGGTCACCCTCAGCCTCTGAAGCTCCAGGGAAAACAGCCCCAGGGGGATGGCTTGTAGGAGGGGAGGTTAGCCTGTAGGAGGGGAGGTAGCCTGTAGGAGGGGAAGTTAGCCTGTAAGAGGGGAGTTAGCCTATAGCAGGGGAGATAGGCCTGTAGGAGAGGGGTTAGCGTCTCGGAGGGGAGGTTAGCCTGTAGAAGGGGAGTTAGCCTGTAAGAGGGGAGTAGGCCTGTAGGACGGGAGGTTAACCAGTATGAGGTGAATTAGCCTGTAAGAGGGGAGGTTAGCCTATAGGAAGGGAGTTAGCCTGTATGAGGGGAGTAGGCCTGTAGGAGGAGACATTAGCCTGTAGGAAGGGTGTTAACCTCTATGAGGGGAGTAAGCCTGTAGGAGGGGAGGTTAACCTGTAGGAGGGGAGTTAGCCTGTAGGAAGGGAGGTTAGCCTGTATGAGGGGAGTTAGCCTGTAGGAGGGGAGGTTAGCCTATAGGAGGGGCGGTTAGCCTGTATGAGGGGAGGTTAGCCTGTGTGAGGGGAGTTAGCCTGTCATGAAGTAAATACGAAGATGAAATCATGTGTTCAAAACAGCTTGTGTTTCTCGGTGCAGAGCTCCACAATTTTGAAATACTTCAACACATCGTTAGCGGTGCGTTAAAGAGATTACCCCCTAGTGATTTTCTGTCTGCAAAATTTCTCACCAGCGACAGTAAACTGATCGAAGGGAGGTGCGTGTGGTTCTCTGCCGGCTAGTATTTGAAGTTGAATGGCGAGTGATAAAAAGCAAGGCAGACTCTGAGGTGCTCCTCACTGCACTGCCCTTTCTGAACATCCCGCTCCCCTCAGAACCGCTGCTTGGTTTGGGTATGTGTGTGTGTGTGTGTGTGTGCGCGCCGTTTCTGAATGTGTCTAGAAATGCCAGTCTTTGTTAATCCCGATCATGGATAAGGACCAGGCATTCTCAGTGCCTGGTATTATCCCGCAGTTCTCTCTGTCTGTCTGTGCAACAGTCAGCATTCTATTTGCTATTGTCTTGGAATGAGATTGTCTTTCATCCAACAAATCCTTCTTTTCCCAATACAGCGACCTGGGTTGGCGGAGGTTACATCAATGGCACGGCGGAGGCGGTTTATGTCCCTGGGTATGGCTTGGTCTGGGCACAGGCTCCGTTTGGATACGCGCTCAGCCTGGTTTTAGGTATGGACCACAATACAAACTAGGCTGGAATCTTCAACAATTGCCACATACAAGTAGCCATGTCGGTGCTATTGAAGCAGATTTTCTTTGTAAAGCAGCAACAAACGCATCAGGTATAACACAGGTCTATCTTATAGCTCAATGTCCAATCTGTCCGAAGCGAAGGACACAGTAACCGTTCATAGCGAACTCCGCACATATTCACTAGATTGCAACCCATTTTGGAGTGACACGTTTTATATATCACTTCCTAAACCTTTGCGGCCGATTTTGTTGCCACTTGCTGAAGAATCAGTGGATTATTGAAATGGACTAAATCTGTCGATGCACTCATGCTGGGGTTTCGTTTATGAGCATCAGCGGAACCAATAGTTTTCTTTTGATATTCCCATATGAGAGAAAACACCTCACTGTTGCCAATCCATGATGTGCAAAGACGGGTTCGATCTTCCCCTGTTCCAGAATCTAATCAGAGGAAGAAATTACATTTCTCTCCCACATTTTACTCAATTGGACGCTGTTATCACTTTGAAGTAACTTTCCAAGAATCTTATTTCCAGCAAGTCATATCCAAGAGAAAGACGCCGTTAAAATAATTCAATCAAATACCGCAAACACGACTAAATGAAGAACAAATCTGCGGGTGCTGGCGATATGAAATAAAAGTAGAAATTGTTGGAGAAACTCAACATCTGTGAAGAGAGCAACAGAGCTAGCTTTCCAGATTTTGTTTTTAATCAGGTTACATTCATGTGGAAATTGTTTTCTACCGCGCTGCACCAGAATAACACTGAAAATTGCGGATTAATAAATATGGACACAATGCATTTTCAGTACCATGTGAATTTCCAGAATAGACCGTTTTTCAAGGCAATGCAAGTCATGCTAAAGTAATGTCGAATGTGAGGGATTGGAACCGACTGAGATCGGCTCCTTGCATAGTTAGCGATTCAGTTTGTGTTCGGCTTTTAAGAGTTTATCCTGTCTTACAGGTGGTTTATTTTTCGCTAAACCCATGCGTTCAAGGGGCTACGTGACCATGTTGGATCCGTTTCAGCAGATCTACGGCAAAAGGATGGGCGGATTACTCTTCATCCCCGCTCTCATGGGAGAGATATTTTGGTCAGCAGCCGTACTCTCCGCTCTAGGTAAAGCACAGCTCCCAGCGCCGAGGACATGTCTCGAAGACTGCAATATAGCTGGCGCCGTTTGTAATCCAAGTCCGCCTCTTATTTACGTCTGGAGTAAATGTTTTATTTGCAATGAAAGCAGTTGCCATTTCACTGTGAACAATGCAAAGTTTTATTTTAATGCGCTAAAGTCAAAATCATGGATTATTTTGACGTTTGCTGTACGGAAGGACATTAAATTAATAAATAAACAATTGTTTGGTTTTTCAGGTGCAACGTTGAGTGTGATAGTGGACATCAATATAAACCTGTCGGTTATCATTTCTGCTGTGATTGCAGTCTTTTACACTCTGGTCGGTGGATTATATTCAGTCGCATACACAGACGTGGTCCAGTTGTTCTGCATCTTCTTAGGATTGGTAAACTCCCTCGTTAAGCGCCAACTCAACACGCGCGGGCGTTCGACTAAAGTAAAGCAAGCTTTCAACATTTTCATCCTTTTTCTCCCCAGTGGATCAGTATCCCCTTCGCCATGTTAAATCCCGCCGTGACAGACATCACCATCACCGCCAGCCACGAAGTTTACCAGGAGCCTTGGCTGGGACGCATAGAAACACCAGATATCCTGACCTGGATAGACAACTTCCTCTTGCTGGTAGGGATAATACCTTCATTACCTTATGAGGAGGGATTGAGTAGATTTGGCCTACACTCATTGGAATTTCGAAGAATGGTGGTTGTGGGGTGGGGGGTGATATTATAGAAACATAGAAAGTTATGAAAGGAATAGACAAGATAGAAGCAGGGAGGTTGTTTCCGCAGGCTGGCAAAATTAGAACTAGAAGGCCATAACCTCAAAATAAGGGGGAACATATTTACAATTGAGTGAGGAGGAACTTTTTCACCCAAAGGGTTGTGAATTTGTGGAATTCCCTGCCCAGTGAAGCGATTGAGACTACCTCCTTGAATGTTTTTAAGGCGAAGTTAGTTAGATTTTGAATAGTAAAGGAAGTAAGGGTTATGGTGAATGGGTGGGTAAGTGGAGCTGAAGTCCATGAAACGATCAGCCATAATCTTATTGAATGATGGAGCAGGCCCGACAGGCCAGATGACCCACTCCTGCTCCTAGTTCTTATTTTCTTACGTCACAGTCATCTAATGCCACAGCTTGTAAATTAATTGTTAATCACACTAACAATGCACTAGATCAGTTCTATCAAAAGTATAACATTCTTCTCAGGGATGTAATTACAATACAATCACTGCCTGTGTTTATTTACAGATGTTGGGTGGGATCCCATGGCAAGTATATTTCCAAAGGGTCCTTTCTGCTTCTTCTGCTACTTATGCCCAGGTCCTCTCCTTTCTGGCTGCTTTCGGCTGCCTGGTCATGGCCATCCCATCTGCTCTAATCGGTGCAATTGGCGCATCTACTGGTAAAGCATCCAGGTCTTCACTGTATCTTTTAAGTTTTATCTGAACTATTCTGAAATTCTGCAGACTTGGGTATTACAAGAGTCATGTAAAGCTTTTCCTTAAAAAAACCTGTTAAAGTTGCTATTTTAATCATTTGAATGAAGGTGTGAAATGTTTTTTTTCCCCGTTTAAATTTGTTACTAAAGTTGAAGAGGATGATTACAAATCCAGGAGTGAATTGCTGAGGAACATTTTTCAATTTTGCATTATTTCTATAACAAATCTGGGATGAATTGCACATTTCATTATGATTTGTAACCATTATGGCACTGGATGGTGGAAAACAAACCATTATTACAGTTTTAAAGCTTAAGTGTTCCGCTTAAATGTATTTCCCATGCAAATAGACCACTTGATGAGATTCTGCAAAATATAATGAATGACAGCCTATGTGTCTTGTTGAATGGAACATTTGTTCATGCACAGCGTCACTTTGATTAAATCTTAATTGTGATGGATGAATCTTCTAAAGAATGAGTAGCCAGGGAATGTTTTGACTAGCTGTAGAGATGGTTTGCAACATTTAATTAAAATGATCTAATGAAGGAGTCAAATGTTTAAAATGTTGCTATAAACATAGCTATGTAGTTTTCATTTTCTTATACATTATATAAAGCCTATATGAATAAACTTTTCAAAAATATATATTCCAAATTCCTGTGGGAATAGCTTTCTGTAACAATCCATTGAAATACAACATTGACAAGTGTGGACTATGATGCTACTACTGATCAAAAACAATATTTTTTTCTGTGTAGGCAAAATCTCTAATGCAATTTTTACAATTCAATTGCTTTTGATTATAAAAAAAATTGGAAATAAACTGGGGTTACTGCAAAATAGTAACCGACTAATCATATTATCATAATAGTTGCTTGTATTTGTATCAAGTATTTGTACTTAGTCAGATGCAAAAAAACAGATAATTCTGTAATGGGTCCAATTTATGTCAGACAGTCATTTTGTCTATTTAGACTGGAATCAGACTTCCTATGGTTTGCCAGATCCCAAGAACAACAATGAGACTGATATGATTTTGCCAATAGTGCTGCAGCATTTGTGTCCAGCCTACATTTCCTTTTTTGGTCTTGGAGCTGTTTCTGCTGCAGTGATGTCATCAGCTGACTCTTCCATTTTGTCGGCAAGTTCCATGTTTGCTCGGAATATTTACCATCTTGCATTCAGGCAAGAGGTAAGTTTGGAACTAAACAAGACAATTATTCATATTGGCATGTTCTAACAAGTGTAAAAGCCCTGGTTGTTTTGTGTACATTTGGTTTATGTCATTGTTGTAATTCTTGCAGCAAATGGGCAGACAAGAATATTTTTCAAATATTAATTTTCTAGAATTGGATTTCTTTTTTGGTCAACCACCTTTTTGATATTGAATATTAAGTGATGTGGGACATTACGAAAATAATAAGGCTCCCTCTGGAGTGCTGTGTCCAGTTTTGGGCATCAGGCTTTGGGAAGGATGGTGCTGTCTTCAAAATGGAGACAAGGAGATTTGCTGGTGTGGCACCAGGAATGCCAATCTTTACTATACAAACCAACTATGAAAAACTGAAGTTGCTTGTTTAAAACAGCAAGGTTTGAGGAGAGATTTTATGGGAGGTGTTCAAACTTCTGAAAGATTTCTATAGAGTAGACAACAAGAAATTGTTCCCAATGGCAGAAGAGTAAGTAACCAGAGGACACAGATTTATGGTAATTGACAAAATGACCTGGTGAGTTGAGGACATTGTTTTCATCATGAGTTGTTATGATCTTAAATTGCTTTAAAGCATGGCAGAAATAGATTCAATAATAACTTTTTGAAGAGAACAAACTAAACACTTGGAAGTGGAAAATGCAGGGCTATTGGAAAGCTATGTTCATAGAGTCATAGAGTCACAGAGAAATACAGCACAGAAACAGACCCTTTGGTTCAACTCGTCCATACTGACCAAATATCCTAAATTAATCTACTCCCATTTGCCAGCACTTGGCCCATATCCCTCTAAACAATTCCTAGTCATGTACCCATTCAGATGCCTTTTAAATGTTGTAACTGTACCAGCCTCCACCACTTCCTTTGGCAACTCATTCCATACACAAACCACCCTTTGCATGAAAAAGTTGCCCCTTAGCTCCCTTTTAAATCTTTTCCCTTTCACCCTAAACCCTCTAGTTCTGGACTCCTCCAACTCAGGGAAAACATGTTGTCTATTTAGCATATCCATGCCCCTCATGATTTTATAAACCTCTGTAAGGTCACCCCTCAGCCTCTGACACTCCAGGGAAACTCCAGCCTATACATCTATTGGAGAGCCATTACATACAAAATGGAGTCCGACTGAAATACATCATTCTATGATTCCATAATGCTTTGCAATTAAGTTAGGTAATGTCATTGTGGTTGGCAGCATATTGAAGCACAGAAAAGTAGGCACAATCTCAGTAATTGTTGTGTGATAAAAGAGATTACAGCTACCTACAAATCGTATATAACATTTCTTTTGTATCTTAAAAAACTCATATTACATGTCTACATTACATTGATTAATATTCTTTTCTCAATATAATTGTTCATTGCAGGCCACAGACAAAGAAATATTGTGGGTAATGCGAATCACTATATTTCTCTTTGGAGGAGCTGCAACATCCATGGCAATGCTGGCACAATCCATCTATGGTCTGTGGTATCTGAGCTCAGATCTTGTCTACGTTATTATCTTTCCCCAGTTAATATCAGTACTGTTCATCAAGGGAACAAACACATATGGCTCCATCGCTGGATATATCATTGGTTTTTTGTTCCGAATTAGTGGTGGAGAACCCTATTTGCATCTGCACCCATTTGTTTGTTATCCTGGATGCTATTTAGAACATAGCTTTGGAGGTGAACCGATCTACGTTCAACGATTCCCCTTTAAAACCATGTCAATGTTATTCTCCTTCTTGGGTAACCTTGGTGTTTCATATTTGGCCAAACACCTGTTTGAAAGTGGAATACTGCCACCAAAATTAGACTTTCTTGACAGTGTTGTGTCACGACACAGTAAGGAAAACATGGACAAAACAACCTTGGTGAACCATGACAATATTACTTTGTCAGAGCTGGTGCATGTTAATCCAAAACACAGTGCTTCTGATAATGCTGCTTTCAGCAATAAAGAAGCATTTGATGACACTGAGCCAAATCCTGAATTTTCCAAATCAGACAATGATTGACCCTCAGACTCCATTATCCATTGAGTTCAGTGCAATCATAATCAACCAAGGACCATACATTAACAATATAAAATAGCATTTTAGTAGTTACTATATTTTTAGAAAATAAAATTGTTTATATCAGTGCTTTACTGATGATTGTTCACTTAAATACTGTTTTATAGTATTGTTTTAATTTATACACATGAAATCAGATTAAGCTATAATTTTGAATCTGAATTGATAACAGACTACCTTATATTGCACATTGCAGAAACAAGATATCATCATTTATATGGCTGTGAAGCATTATACAGAGAGGATGGTATCATGAACTATCATAAATTCATGGTTTGTTGTTCTCCCTATTCATGGATCAAACAGTGTAACAAACTGGACTCAGCTAGACAGCTAACTTATCTCTTGTTGATAAGTTCTTAATTGTAGTTTACTATTCCATTTACATACACATATATCTCAATAATCTCCAAGCCTATACAAATATATATGTGTATAGAATGCTATTTTTAACTCATAAAATAGCAAAGTATTCAATGATCCAGTTAATGCCCATTTATTACGTACTTGTTTCATCTATAATCAATTAATTTGGGAAAATTGGTGAAAATTAATTCTTGCAACTTTATTGCACATCATCTATAGCCTATATGAAACATGGGAAGGGGGTTCATCAACTACTACCACATAACCCACCTTTAGAAATAAGTATAGCCATTAATGCCATAAACCTTTGGCATTTTATTGTAGAATATTATTTGTACCTTAAAATATGCAATATCGATCTCTCCATAATTCAGATAATCATCAGTCTCTGATAATAACACAATGATTTTGTCATTTGCGAAAAGAGCCAATTGGTCAAAGCAGCATATTAGTTACAGATGGTATAGATGTCAAATGAAGCTGCAGTAGGCTCCTTCATAAACGTATTTTTTTTTCTTGAAAGCCAAGGGAATCAAAATAGCAATGCATTAATGATATTTTAACATTTAATTTTATACTATACATTGTATAATGTAGTTTAAGTAAAATATTACAGGTTGAGTTCTATAAAACACAATGCAAGATTTGAACTTAAAAGTTTTTTCATCTGTTGATTTTAGGCTAAAATTATTGTTCATTGTAAGTGATATCTTAACATTTAGCCAGCTGGCAAATAAAATCAAATATGTTAAAGTTACTTTTACCTGTTAGAACACACATGTATCATAGTTTTGTGGGATTGTTGTATATCCTTTCTTTAAAACTGTCAGACTAAAATTACTCAGCCGTTCTACCTGTTTCCTGCTACAGTTCCATAACTGGCCTTACAAAAAAGCTGAAGAACAAATAGTGAGGGTAGGCAGGGTCATATTGAACTCAAAGTAATAGTTCAGTTTCTTCACAGATATTGTAGAACCTACCGAATTTCTCTAGCATTTCCTGTCTTTATTATTTCAGAATTCCAGCATTCACTCTATTTAATTTTTATTATTATAGCTCCACGTTAACTTGTTGTTTTCTCATTAATCCTGCAAGTTTTGCCAAAGTTAACATTAGACCAAAGTAATTGTGTCTGAAATGATTTTGGCCACAATGTTCTGAAAGCGAATATCATATGAAGTACTGTTCTGTTTCAACATCCTTATTTCAATCTTTTCCAGTTAAATCCTGTTCTTGTTAATATTTTAGATATTCTGGATGAATCTGTTCATTTAATCAAATTAATTCATCAAATGAATCAATCAATGTAGCTGATAAAAAAACTGATCTCAATTTGAATGATCTACATCTCTTCTTGGAGTTTGCTTTTAATCCACCAAATAGTGCATATTTCCTCATTCATTGATGTTTTATTTTACACTCCTTCTGCAATCTTAAGTAAGAAAATGTATTCAATCTTAAAATAACTATAAGTCTGTACAGTCCTCCATTATAATACCAAACTGCTTCTTAAATGATCAAATGGATTTTATTTCAACTAATTATCAGCTTGTGCAACAAACACTACTTTTCTAAATAATTTTTTAACATTAGTGCTAAATTTACTTTTCACTGATTTCAGCCTGCTCTCAATTGTCCTTCAGTCATAGTTTAAAATTGAAGTTCTGTTCTAAATTTACTTCTGTTTAACTTGTTCTTATCTGATATACCTCAATTAAATCTACTCTGAATCACTTTGTTTGTATTATGATAGGCCCAAGTTTCCTCAACCTTTCCTCATAATTCAGCCTAATTTAAAGAATCAGTCTGCTGGATCATTTATACATTCCCTCCTGAGCTTGGACATTTTTTTCTTGCGTCTTGACAACCAAAATTAGGTGCAATGTTCAACACATAATGTGAAACACTAATGTTTTAACATTCAAATTCCATCTATCTTCTACATTGTATTCTGCTGGATGTAACAATATATCTCATAATTCCATTTGTTTTATTGATTGTCGGCTATCGGTTGACTCATTAGAAGATCTTAGTTTTCTTTCAACTTTACCAACACTGTACTTTGAGTAGGCATGAAACCCAATTGTTTTCTTCTTATGTTCAATACCTTGACTTCTTCCTCTTGAATTTGATCTGCCATTATTCTGTTCATTTAGTTAGTATTAATGCCCTTGAACAGTTTGCAAGTTTGACCAGTTTGAATGCAATTAATATAAATGCTTTTAAAACCAGTCCTAATAGTGGTCTTTATGATATTTGCTTTGGCCTTCCCTTTATCTAATTCATTTTAGTTTCTTCATTTCTTTACTTCAACCAGGAAAAATTAAGACGGAGCACAATCATAGAAATGTTTAATTGGTTCAGGTATTGCTAAGAAATTAGCGAGACATATGGTCATTCATAGTCACTTGAAAATGTTCATTGAAACCATCAGGGGTAACATCATGAGTTTACACCATGATGCGAACAAGGCTATAGTGGTGGAATTAATGCAAAAGTCAGCAAGACGAAAATGTTCATTTGGAAATCCTAAAGTTTTCTAAGAATGACTGGGATTGCCAAAGCCATTCACTGTGCAGGATAAATGAACCTCCACTGGAGAACAGCTAAAAATGAGAAAATTAGAAATAATGACAGAAATCAAACTTTTTTAAACAGAAATGACCATAAACGCCAATGAAAATAAATGGCTTATGACAGGAACTGTGTTCTTAGTAATAGAAGTATTGAAACAATTAATAACAATAAAATAACAATTAATAATTATCTGATCTAAGAAAAGCATGCATGTTTAATATATAGCCTCAGTTTGTTTAATTAATAGGGGACCCATACTTATGGTGAGCTACTGTATTACATAGTTGTTAATTGCAACATCAAAGTTACCATGAAAATCCACTATGTAACACCCTGGATATCCTGGTGCCTTAGTGCCTGTGACATGGTAATGATAATCAATCAAAATGAGACAATTTGGGGGTGGGGGCAAATAACCTTTTTTTTGTATAAAGAATTGCTAAGTAGTACTTCGGTAATTCATTTGCAGCATCAAAATTTAGGTATTTAGGGATTATTGATAAGGTATATTATTACAACATTTTTAATTACAACATGATAATTTTTTTGTGAGCAGAGCTTTTGAAGTTTTTAGTTTGGAGTTTCAATAGCCTTTGTTTATGCTGGCACATAAAGTTAGAGAAAGGAAGGAAAGTATGTAACAAACAGAAAATCATAGACAAACACAGAAGGTCACATAGCATCTGTGGACAGAGCAACAGAGTTAATGTTTTGGATCCAGTGTAACTCTTTAAAGTTCTGAATAGGAGTCATATTGGGCTCGAAATATCAAATCCTTTTCTGCTGTGCTTTTCCAGCATTCTCTGTGTCTGTGTCAGATTTCCATCTTCCACGGTCTTTTGTTTTTATAGGAATGTATGTAAACTGTTCCAAACATTATAGCTTTTGTCTATGATTAATCATTTTGAAGTGTAGTACTCTTAAGTGTCTAGCATTCATTTAATTATCAAAGAAGAAAATGCATTGGCAATATAAAATTGTCAATTTTGAGATACCTTAGATATGTAAAATTGTTGCAGACAAATGGCTTGCATTGATAATTCCGTCAGTGGGTGAGCAACCTCTTGACTTTTCTCTGGATCATTCTTTTTACAAATTGCTTAACATCATCAAATATTATTTGCCTTTATTCATTTTAGATATATTCAATCAGATGTGGACTGTGTCCGTAGACAATTTAATATATGGTACACCTCAGATGGTTAGTCACAATGTTGTAAATGTACAGTGTAAATACATATAATGTATATTTTTGTCTGCCAGAGTTGTCACCTGAGGAATCTATCAAGCACGATTGTATAAAACACTATTTGTGTATTCATTATTTGTGAAATATATAGCTCTCAAATATGACATTCAGGAAGCTAACCGCGAGATATGCTACTTGTCTTCCTTTCCACCAGAACAATGATTGTTTGTAAAATATCCATTATAAACAAATTATGATGTTCAATATGCAATATTCATCAAATAAATTGTGATCCAAGAAATGGTTACATGTTTAATATTACCTTCAGTTGCTTAACTAAGGGACTCATACTTACAGTGAGCTTAATTACTGTGTTACTTAGTTTCTAATTTCAACATCAAATCTACCATGAAAATCCCCTATGCTACATTCTTCCTGAAACACCTTGGATATATGGTGCCTGAGACATGGTTAAAATATCTCTAGCGTTCTACCATAAACAAAAAAAAAAGAAATTATTTAGTGGAGGCAGAAGCAAGGTGGAGGGATTTGGCAAAAGAATTTAAGAACAGAAGGTTCAATTCTGTTGCATACTCTGCTTTATAATAAGAGTCAAGGGTCTTGTTACAAATGAGGCTAGAGTTGCAAAAGCAGGGGGTCTTAGCTAGCAAGTAGAACAGAGGAATTTGAGGAGGGAGAGAGGAGAAAGAATACGGAGTGCTCCATGAATTAGAATAAAGATTATGAATTCAATTTGTAAGTGTGGTAGGAAATTGAATGTAGGAAAAATAGAAAAAATAGGCAATCAGTATTTAGTGAAGATAGTGGGTTATAAAGGCTTCTGTGGAAGGACACTCCTAGGCAATTTTCCATATTGTTGGATCCATGCCCGTGTTGTTGCCATCCTTAGAGCTAGGCTAGGGGAAAGCTACTTATGGAGCAGAAGTCTTCAGCGTTACAGCTGGGTTGTTGGCAGAGCCCATAACCTTCGTAGGATCTCTACACCCAGCAAAAACTCAGTGCCAAAAGATTTCAATTCAATCTGTTTGACACAAAATACAGATGTGCTATTTTTGCAGCAATAAAATATAAAATGGCAAGTACATTTAGAATTTGTGACAGCCAAAGGAAAGAGAAAATCTTCATTTCCTCTTGTAAGAGTTTGACTGTAATAGACTCAGAGGTTGAATTTTCTATCCTTTCCATCTCCTCAAAAATGTGGACAGAGGCCTGAATCTAGAAATTTCACCATTGAATACAGTGGAAGGTGCATGTGGGGCAATGTAGATGGGTTTTAAATTGTACATCCCTGGTTCCTGGAGGCAGCTGCCCACATAAATCAGCAGTCGCTTCCATTTATGTGAATTTGGTGAGCTAGTAGTCTGGAACATGAAATGTGCAAATTGGAGCTGGTAAGAATAAATCTGAAACTTTTGGATTCATTTGGATAGACACACTACCCTTTTGGATATGTAAATTACCCATTTGGATATGGACCTGGAGAACCTTGGGAGAAAGATGGAATAGGAGTAGGCCATTCAGCCCCTCAAATCTGCCCCATCATTCAATAAGATCATGGTGCATCTGGTCCCAGACCTCAACTCCTCTTTCATGCCAGCTGTCACGGACATCAATTCCTCGATATCTCATATCTATACTCCAAATATTTTTGTTTCCAGCCCCCACAACTCTCTGGGAAATTCCAGACATTCACTACTCCCGAGAGAAGAAATTCCTTCACACCCTCAGTTTTAAATGAGTGTGTCCTTATTCTGAAACTATGTCCTTTAGTTTGAGACTCTCGGGTTAGTGGAAACATCAACAGCAACTCTGTCAAGTTCCCTCAGAACTCTCTTTATTTAATAAGATGACTCCTCATTCTTCTAATGATGAATAAATGTCTAATCTGTATTATACAATACAATACAGCACAGCAATGGACCCTTCGGCCCACCATGCCTGCACCGATTCCTAGTCCTTATTTAGACTCACTACTTATTGCCCACATGCAGGTTCTATCTCTCTGTTCACCTCCTGTTCACATATCTATTAAGATATGCCTTCAACATTACTAATGTGCCTGATTCTACCACCTCTACTGGCAGCACATTCCAGGCACCCACCACCCTTTGTGTGAAAGATTTTCCATGAACCTCTCCCCTAAACCTTCCCCATCTCACTTTGAATGTGTGCCCTTTTGTAGTTGATCTTTCCATGCTGGGACAAAGCCTCGGACTGTCTACCCAACCAATGCCTCTCATAACTTTCTAGACCTCTACCATATCACCTCTCAGCCTCTATCTTTACAGTGAAAAACAGTCTGAGTTTATCCAACCTCTCCTCATAACTAAAACTCTCCAGACCAGGCAACAACCTGGTAAATCTCCTCTGGACCCTCTCCAAAGTATCCATATCCTTCTGGTAGTGTGGCAACCAGAACTGCACACAATATTCCAAATGTGATCAAATTAAAGTGTTAGACAACAGTAACACAACTTGCCAACTTTTATATTCAAGGCCCAGCCAATGAAGGCTAGTGTGCTGTATGCCTTTTTGACCACCTTACCTGTGTTGCCAGGGATCTGTGGACCTATACACTCATCCCTCTATATGTCAGTGCGCCTAAGGGTTCTGCTATTTATTGTATAATTCACACCTGAATTTGATGTTCCAAAATGCATCACCTCACATTTTAATGGATTGAACTTCATCTGCTGTTTCTTTGTCGAAATCTGTGATCTATATCCTGCTGTATCCTTTAACAATTCTCCTCACTATCTGGAACTCCAACAATTTTGGCATCATGTGCAAACTTACTAATCAGACCACCTACATTTTCCTTTGGATCATTTATAGATATTACAAGCAACAAAGGTCCCAGCATTGATCCCTGTGGAATACCACAAGTTATGATCTCCATTCCAAAAAGCACCTTTCCACTCTGTCTTCTATGACCAAGCTAGTTTTGTATCCATCCAGCCAACGCACCCTGGATCCCATGAGACTCTTCCTTCTGTACCAGCCTACCATTTGTCCCTTATCAAATGCCTTACTAAAGTCCATGTAGACAATATCCACTGCCCTTCCCTCATCAATCATTCTTATCACTTCCTCAAAAAACTCAACCAACTTGGTGAGACATGTCCATTTATTTCCAAATGTGTATACATCCTTTCTCTCTGTATCTTCTGCAAGTGCTTCCCCACCACTAACATCAAGCTCACCTGTAATTACCTGGATTATCTCTATTTCCCTTCTTAAACAAAGGAATAACACTTGGCATTCTCCAGTCCTCTGGCACCTCACCTAAGACCAAAGAGGATGCAAAAATATCTGTTAAGGCTCCAACTATTTCCTTCCTTGCCTCCCACAGTATCCTGGGATAGATCCTATCTAACCCTGGAGACTTGTCTATCTTAATGTATCTGTTTAGCCATTCTCAGTAAGTCAACTCTTCATCTCAACAATCAGCCAAGTAAATCTCTTTTGAATTGTTTCTAAAGTTAAGATGTCATTTCTTAAATAGAGGGACCAAAACTAGTCACAGTAATCTAGGTACAGGTTCACTTACACCCTGTACAGTTGTAACAAGACTTTCCTAAGCATGGCTTAGCAATTAAGGTCAAAATTTCATCTTCATTCTTAAGTATTTGTTGCAAAATGGACACGAATGTATGTAAAAGGTACATAAACGAGCCTTGATGATTGGCAGAAGGTCATAGCTCAGCATAAGGACTTTGAGAAGCAAGGGGTTTCGATGGAATGGCATAGTGTGGCCTGAGACATTAAAGTTTTCTGGGTGTGGGTGAAGTGTTATAGTTAGGCATGGAGGGTATGAGGGTTCACGGGATGGGAGAGGGCATTGGTTTACACGGATCGACAGGAGAATAAACACTGGAGGGATCTTTCATTCTTTATTTTTAAATATTCAAAATGATGTCAGAAGCATGAGGCAGGTGTTTCACCCAGCCCACTTCAGAACTTGGGAGCCTTTACAATTCTTTGGGGCTTCCCAGCCTGTTTTCCAGTTCAGCCCATTCTCCCAGACCAAAAACGTGACATCTAGGTAATCATTTTTACAGGCTGG
Organism: Chiloscyllium plagiosum; assembly: GCF_004010195.1. Lineage (NCBI taxonomy): Eukaryota > Metazoa > Chordata > Chondrichthyes > Orectolobiformes > Hemiscylliidae > Chiloscyllium > Chiloscyllium plagiosum. The sequence continues at coordinate 68,878,474 of NC_057715.1, forward strand.
GCTCACTCCTTACTCTGCACACTCAGCAAAGAGCAATAATTCAGGCCTAGGTCTTTTGGTGACAGTAAAACATTTTGATCAATTGAACTGCCAAGCATTTTTAAAGCTTTTGTTAAATCAATTTAACAGGACCCTTCTTGTTTTTACCCTGGAGCTATACTAAATACAGTTTCTTGTTTTATCAAGATTTCAAAATCTACAACAATAGTGAAATGAATTCAGCTTTTATGTCATAATAAAACAGGTTATAGTTGATCACAAGGGCCCATGGAAAAATTGCTATACATTGATAAATAATTTTTAAAAATGACTAATATTCTTTGTAAATAAATTTGGTTTTTCACTGCCAATGTAAACATTTTTTTAAAGCAATTTGAAAGTGAAGCATTTTATTTCAGTATCAACACTTCTTGACAGAATGGAATATCATCACGTTTAAACATTGAGGGTTCTGTGTTCCATTCTCTTCATATTAAATTTTAGACCAGCCTGTATTTGTGAATTCAAAGTGAAATTGATATCGCCTTTTGGAAAAGAATTGCTTCGTTTTTATTTTGTGGGGATACCCAGAACTGTCCGAGGCACAGCAATTGGATGTGACTAACTGCTTCTCCATAGTGCTGCTTACTGCTAATTGCCTATAAATTATGTGCATCATCAATCACTTCATAGTTTCCCTTCATGTGTCTGAACTGGCTATATTGATGGTATGCTAATATATAGCAGGATGTCTCCTAGACAACACAGGAATGCAGCTGCAGAGAGTATATCTCTGTCATATATTCAAATGAAGGAAACTTTTCTTTCGGTTTTCTCCTTCATCTCATTAGCTCACCAGTAAAAACCGCCAAAGTAAGCAGCAAAGGCCTAAAGACTTATAACACCAACTTCCATTTATATAGTACCTTTAAGGCAGAAAAATAAGATTAATAACAACTAACATTTATGGGCTGTGTTTGTGGCTAATGCCACTGCTAGTACTGGAAGAAATTTATGCCAGTGAGATTTGTTCAGAAGATCAATCCAGTTATTGATCACACTGGCTCCCTGACTTCAGTCCTCACCTTGATTTTTGACCTATATTCATTGTGCACCTAAAAAGGTTTCAACTTTCAGCCCCTGTTCAGATGCCTTACAGGTGCAATGGGGTGATAATTAACGCTATTTACAGTTGGACCGTTCCAAAAACTGGAAGAAGACAGTGCACATCCATTGCCTATTCCTCAGTTCAAGTCACACAAGAGAATCACTGAAGTGAAACAGGAATATTTCCAATTAGATGCACATTCAATTAGAATGGGGCTGCAGTCATGACAGAACAGCACAAACGTAAATACAAAACCTGTAAAGGACTGCGTCTAAACCAGTCTAAACTGTTGCACTCCAGTTTGACTTGGAACAAAGGACTCTACCATAAATTTGAATCCACAGCCAGACTGAGGCAGGCTGGAAGTTAATTATGGGAGTTAATTGCATGTACACAGATGGCTGTGGACTCCATCTTGAATGCAGGGGAACAGATATTCCAGTACTTATATCGCATACTTAATGTGGTAAACCATCCAGACACTTTGAAGGAGCATTATCAAACAAAATCTGACACTGTACTACAAAAGGGCATATTGGAAAGATGACCATGGGTTTAGTCAAAGAGATAGATTTGAAGGAGTGTCTTAAAGAAGAAAAAACATGCAAAACCAAGGAGATATTTGGGAGAGAATCCCCAGAACTTTGGATCTTGAAACTGAAGCATGGTCACCATTGGCGGAGTGACTCAAGATGCTCAAAAAGTAAGAAATGGAACTGTCAAGATACCTCAGTGTAATGCAGGAGAGTTGGTGTTTTTAAAGAAACAGAAGAAAACAAGGCTAAGAATTTTTAAGTTAAGAATGGCTCAATTGGCACCAAAGGATTTGAATGATCTTAATGGAGATAGATGAATGGATGTGGGATGAGCAGGGGAACAGGAAGCAGAGTATCAATTGCGTTCATGCTTATGGAGGATGGAAGGGAGAAGGATTGAATAGAACAATCAAGTTTTGAGGTAACAAAAGCATGAGTGAGAGTTTCTACACCAGGAGGGCTGAAACCGAGTGATGTGGATATATGGTTGGATACTCATCTCACGACCTTAGTGAGTTGCTGACAGGGAATAGAATGGAATTTAATGGACATGACTCAGGTGTCGCCTGCTGGCTGGAGAACAGACAGGGAGATTTGTAATTTCTCCTTTTAGAGAACACTTATTGAATTATGCGCAACTCAAGTACCTAACTGGACAGTGTCGAGTCAAGGACCCTTAGGATGGAAGTCCCATCCACCCACTGAAAGCTCCTGAACAATCTGAGGCCAGCAGCTATACTGTAAGGCAGCACAATTGGGGAAGTGCTGGCACATATTCTAGACCTAGTATCATCACTGGATCACAGGCTGCAAGTAGAAGGTGGTTATGGGTTAGGAGTCACAATTCTGGATTAGTGGTGCTGGAAGAGCACAGCAGTTCAGGCAGCATCCGAGGAGCAGTTAGGAGTCACAAGCCAGTGGACTGCGGGTGGTGAGGGATGGATCTCAATGGGTCTACCTTTTAGTTTTTTAAGAAGGATCTACTTTTCCATTTGTTTTTTCATCTTTTTCCTCTTTTTTTTGTCTTTTTCAGAGTCACAGAACTATAGAATTATTACAGAGCAGAAGGAGGCCATTCAGCCCACACTGACACCTTTCCTTTTCCTCTAATGCAAGTTTCTTTTAAAAAATGAAATTGACAACATCTTAGCCAATTCTGGTGGTGCTACATCAGTTTTGATAATTTGTTTAGGGGATGTGGGTTTTGTTGGCCAGTGCCTGGTTGAATAGGTGCTGTTGATCTCTCTCCTGGATGCCTCTCTTGTGTGCACTTCTCTGCTGTACACCTTCCTCCTATCCACATTCCCCCTGTGCTCCTTCCTTCCTATGGATGTCTCTCCTGGACCATTCTCCTTCACTTCTCTCTCATGTGCACCCTTCTGCTTTATAGCTTGGTCCTTTGTACATGTCGATCTCTTTACAACATTTTCTTTCCGATGTGACTGCTGATGGGTCTTCTCAAATCATACGCTGTCGAGTCCATGCAAGGTACCCTCAATATCCACCTGTCAATTTGAAACTCTCCAAAGTGAACAAGACGCAAGAATTCTCAATGAAATGTTTGATAAAAAGACCCGAGACACCAACTGTTAATGAGTGAACTTTTACTTCAACTACACACTTAAATGGCAGCTCAATTTTGCCTCCCCTTTCCAATCCTGGCAAACTTATTCTGGCTACATGAAAAATTCAGGTTGAGGAAAATTCAGCTATAAACATTTCAATAATGTCTTCTAACAGTGTTTGCTGCAACAATAATTATTTGTCTAAATGGAACAATTTTAGTGCTTCAGTGACTGGGTTTCACATCAGCATTCAAATACACACTGTTAAACTTGGATATTGGAACCTAATGGTGGACGTAATCCAAAAATCAGAAATTCTCTACCTGCCTCCAACCAACCTGATATTGGGGGTTACAAGTCTTTCTGTATTTGAACATAAAATGTTTTCTGTTTCCAATCTTGTTAACCATTTGCAAAAACTACAAAATATATTCCAAATCTTCATCAATTTAACAATGTTAATATAATTCATTCTTTTTATCCAACATGAGCTATCTTTTCATTCACTTAATCTATCATGCCCATTTTCTTTTGGTTTATTGAATTTTCAATTTAAATAATGAGCCAATTTGGGAGGAAGCCATTAATCAGTCCTTTAAATCATTTCCTTCTTTTCCTGCGTTTTTCTCCTGGTCCCTGATGCACTCTATCTTCTGTCCCCTTCGTGATTACCAGATGATTTTTTAATATTTGGTACCTTTGGCACCATTTCATATTTTTACTTAATTAAATACATGATAAAGATAATAAATGCACATTACTGCAAGGTGCTTCTCTTACAGTGCCCACTAAATGTATCCTTCCTGAAAACTATCCCTTTTCGGCTGCAAGGAAAGCATATTGTGTGAAGGATGCAAAGAGTTCGCAAAGTTAGTGAGTGGACAAAAATTGGCAAATGGAATATAACATCGGATTATGTGAGACTATGTATTTTGGCAGCAAGGTTTGAAAAATACAGAAGATTACGTATGTGAAGCAACTGTGGAACTCTATAATACAAAGGGATTTGGGTGCCCTTGTGCATGACTCATAGAAAGTAAATAGAAAGTAATTAGAAGAACACATGGAAATTCTGTCTTTATTTCAAAGGGGATGAAGTTTAAAAGTAGGGAAGCTTTACAAATGCATGAGGGTATCGGCGAGATCACACCTGAAGTTCCAGTTCGAGTTACCTTAGTTAAAGGAGTGATAAACATACAGTAGAAAAAGTTCAGAGAAATATGTCTAGGCTGATCCTTGGGCTGAAGGAGAAAAGATTGAGCAGGTTGGGCCTATACTCACTGCAGTTCAGAAGAAGGAGATATTATTTTTAAGACACATAGGATTCTCTGTGGGGTTGAGAGTGAGAGTTTCTCACTTTGACACAGTCATCTGATACAATGTGTAGAAAATTACATTGTTTCAGGAAAGAGGGCAGAAAAGCCAAGTTCGATTAACAACTGCCCTGACTTGCAAAGGTCAACAGTGAAGAAGGTTATCTAAGATTACACAGAGGGTGGCTTGCATGTGGAATGAATTTCTGAGGGAGTGATGGATGTGGTGCAATTACAACATTTAAAAGACGTTTGGATAAGTACATGAATAAGAGCGATATGGGCCAGGAGCAGGCAGGTGGGGCTAGTTTAGTTTGGGATTATGATTGGCATGGACTGTTGAACTGAAGGGTCTGATTCCATGCTGTATGTCTCTAGGACTGCATGATTAAAATGGGATCTTGATCTATTGGGAAAAATGGGGTGAGGAATAGCAGATAGAGTTTAGTTTCAATAAATGTGAGGTGTTACGTTTTGGTAGGACAAACAAGGGCAGGACTTATGGAATTAATGTAGGACCCTGGGGAGTATTGTCAAAAAGAGAGACCTAGGGGTTCAGGTACATAGTTCGTTGAAAGTTACATCACAGTTAGATAAGATGGTGAAGAAGGTATTTAACATGCTTTTGGAATAGTGTACAGTTCTGGTTGCCCTGCTATAGGAAGAATTTTATTAAATTGGAGAGGATTCGGAAAATATTTGCAAGTATGTTACTGGGACTGGAGGGTTTGAGTTATAGGGAGAGCCTGGATATGCTGGGACCTTTGTCACAGGACTTCAGAAGATTAAGGGATGACCTTATAAACCAAACCAGAGAGAAGCTGAACTGGGAGAACTGGTCACTCCTCTTTCATTGTACAGGCATCTTTTTAAAAACTTGAAAGCTTCTTCAAGTAGATAAACCCAGACATATCAGAACCTGCGCCTTTACGACTCTGAAGAAAGCAAGGACAATATAACCTAGTTAAAGAAACAGCATTGCCACAAGAGTACTTGTAGTTGCTGGTGTTCCTATCTATCTCCTCCACTTGGCCTTCTGGATGGAAGTGGTCATGAGTTTGGGAGATTCTTCTAAGGAGCCTTGGTACATTTCTGCAGTCTATCTTAAGGATGTTGCTGAGTATTAGTAGTGGAAGGAGTGATTGTTTGTGGACATGATGTCAATCAAGCAGGCTGCTTTGTCCTGGATGGTGTCAAGCTTTCTGAGTATTGTTGCAGCTACACCCATCCAGGCAAGTGGAGAGTATCCATCTCACTCTTGACCTATGCCTTGTAGATGATGGACAAGCTTTGGGGAGTTTGGAGTTGAGTGACACACAGTAATATTCCCAGCCTCTGATCTGTGCTAATAGCCATTGTATTTTCATGGCTAGTCCAGTTCAATTTTTGGTCAATGGTCACACACAGGATGTTGACAGTGGGGAATTCAGTGATGGTAGTACCAAGGTTAAATTGTCTCCTATTGGAAATGGTATTTGTGTAGCACTATTTTTACTTGCCACTTTTCAACCCAAGACTGAATATTGTTCAGATCTTGCTACAATTAGACGTGAACTGCTTCAATATTTGGTGAGTTATGTGTCGTGCTGTTAATTGTGCAATTATCAATAAGCATCCCCACTTCTGACCTTCTGATAAAGGGAGGGTCATTAATGAAGCAAGTGAAGGTGCTAGCAGCAGCAAGAGTAGGCCATTTGGCATGTCGTACCAGCTCCACCATTAAAGATATCTTTGCCGTTCATCTACCTTTATTTTGCCTACTATCCCCTATCCATGACATTATCAGTATCCAGGAATTGGGTGGTACAGTGGCTCAGTGGTTGAAATGGTGGCTCAGTGGTTAGCACTGCTGCCTCACCTGAGTTCAATTCTAGCCTCAGGTGACTGTGTGGGTATCATCTGGGTTCTCTGGTTTCCTCCCACACTCTAAAGATGTGCAAGATAGGTGGATTCGCCATGCTAAATTACCCTTAGTGTCCAGGAATGTGTATGTTAGTTGGACTAGCCATGGGAAATGCAGGGTTATAAGGTATGTTGGCTGAGTCAGGGTGGGATATTGTCCATAGAGTAGTTAGGTCTAATGGCCTGTTTCCACACTGCAGAGATTCTATCATTTTCTGCTTTGAAAATGCTCAATGATTGAGCTTCCATAGAGAATTGCAAAGATTAACCTCTCTATGGGTGAAGAAATTCTTTCTTATCTCATTCATACACAGTTTACCCCTTATTACGAATATGAACATGAACATTTTTATTTTAACAAACTATCTGAATGTATATTCCAACTGCTTTTAAGGAAGCACAAACAAATACAGGTTTGACATCAGGTAACGATTTGGCAAATGGAATATAATGCAGAAATATTGTCCATTTTGAAAGGAAAAATCAAAATGAAGCATGTTATCTAAGTGGTGAGAGATTGTAGAGTTCTAAGAAGCAGAGGAATCTGGGTTTTATAGTACATATCACAAAAGGTTAGATTAGATTAGATTCCCCACAGTATGGAAATAAACCCTTTGGCCCAACAAGTCCACATTAACCCTCCAAAGAGTAACCCACCCAGACCCATTCCCCATATTTACCCCTGACTAATTCACCTAACACAATGGGCAATTTAACATGGCCAATTCACCTAACTTGCACATCTTTGGATTGTGGGAGGAAACCCATGCAGACACGGGGAGAATGTGCAAACTCCACACAGACAGTTACCTGAGGCAGGAATGGAACTCCAGTCCCTGGCGCTGTGAGGCAGCAGTGCTAACCACTGAGTAACCATGCCACCCATAAAGCTGGTACAGTAAATAATTCAGACAATTAACAGAATATTATAATTTTTAAGGGGAATTGAAAACAAAAGTAGGGAATTCAATCTTTAGTTATATGGGAATTGGTGAGACTGTCTCTGGAGTACTGGCAACAGTGTTGGTCACCTTGTTTAAGGAAGGATGAAAGTTTGTTGAAAGCAGTTCAGAAAAGGTTTACTGAACTAATGCCTGGAATGCATGGGTTTTCTTGTGAGGAAAGGTTAAACAAAGTAAACTTGTATTTGTTGAAGCTTAGAAGAGACAACTTGACAGAAATGTATAAGATACCAAGGGATCTTAACAGGGGTAATGTGGAAAAGACATTCCTTGGTGTTCAAAAATCTAGAAATAAAGGCCACTGTTTAAAAAGAAGGGTCACCCATTTAAGACAGAGGTGAAAGTGGTGATTCATTGGATCTCTCTTACTTAAGAAGCAGTGAAAGCAAAGTGTTCACATTTTTTTTTAAATTGAGAGGTAGATAATAAACAAGGGGGTGAGAGGTCATTTGGGGTAGGTAGAATTAAGGAGGAATCAGGTCAGCCATGACCCTCATGATAGTGGAGCAGACCCAAGGAGTTGAGTGGTCTATTTCTGCTCCTAATGTATATATTTTCCCTGTATTTTAAATATAGGATACCTGTATTTATCACCATCTAAAAAAGACCAAACTCTAGAGGAAGCCATTCAGAAGTTGAGAGAAGCAGTGGTCCTACAAAGAAAATCAATCCCAAAAGGAGAAGATAAAACTTTCACAGGAGATCTGTACACATCACTCTTTACAGCATAAATACTTGGAGATTGTGGTAGATTGTGATATTTGAGGTATATACTTTTTTGCCAGTTTATTAAGTGTGCTGGATGACAAACTGCCAGTTTAAACAAAGTTTTAAACTTCTAAACTTTGTTGCAGTCTGACCTCTCTCCAGTGTTGGTAGCAATTGGCATAATTGTCTGCATGCTAAAATGTTTGACTTACCTTTAGGATTATCTTCTGCTGGAGACAGTTCTGCCTCATTTATCTCTTTGTATCCAGTTAATAAAAACATTTGCTGGATGGGTATATGAATAAGAAGGATTTAGAGGGATATGGGTTAAGTGCTAGCAAATGGAACTAGATTAATTTAGGATATCTGGTCGACGTGGAAGCATTGGACTGAAGAGTCTGTTTCCGTGTTGTGCATCTTTATATGACCCTATTCATATGACCCTACAAACCCACAAAGTCACATTTGATAAGCAAATGCAGTGGGTAGGAAAGACACCAGAGGCCTTGTCAATGTTGTGGTGCAAAGAAACATCATAGGTGTGAACGTCATAGAGCTTTAAAAACCAAATGCTTTTATTGTAATAAAGTCACCTTCAGAGAATGTGCTGTGGCAGGGCACAATCACAGAAAAGCAATAAACACAAAAGAACTGGATACAAAGAGATAAATGAGGCAGAACTGTCTCCAGCAGAAGATAATCCTAAAGGTAAGTCAAACATTTTAGCATGCAGACAATTATGCCAATTGCTACCAACACTGGAGAGAGGTCAGACTGCAACAAAGTTTAGAAGTTTAAAACTTTGTTTAAACTGGCAGTTTGTCATCCAGCACACTTAATAAACTGGCAAAAAAGTATATACCTCAAATATCACAATCTACCACAATCTCCAAGTATTTATGCTGTAAAGAGTGATGTGTACACTCCTGCATTACATTTCTATTTCTTCTTGTGTATTTTTACATTGATTTTAGAAAATGTGTTGATGCTTTTATGGAGATTTTTGGAGGAATATCTTGAAGCTTTGCTTGATCAGGGTTTACTATGGTTACGCGTATCTCTTAGTTTTTAAGAGTATTTGATCATTCAACGCACCATTAGTGCCATAGATGCCAGTTAATAAAAACATTTGCTGGATGGGTATATGAATAAGAAGGATTTAGAGGGATATGGGTTAAGTGCTAGCAAATGGAACTAGATTAATTTAGGATATCTGGTCGACGTGGAAGCATTGGACTGAAGAGTCTGTTTCCGTGTTGTGCATCTTTATGACTCTATGACTCTATAACAAATAAAGAGGCAGCAATCGAATTGTTTGTATCACACAAGCCAATGGAAGCATCTGCAACTGAAGAGACTCAGACTGCACAGTGCTGTGGGCAACTGTTTATGGTAAATTCAAGTCTGACATTACATACTGAGGTAACAAGAAAGGGGTAAATTCAATCAATGTGTTGAACATGCTCATCTTCCAAAGAAGAATCTCCAAAAACAACAAAGGCTATCAGATCTATCAAGAAAATACAACGGAGGAAGTGTAGGAGCTAGTTTCATCACAGAGAAGGAAAGAGAAAGCCCAAGCTATTCAAGAAGATGGATTAATAAATCTACCTGCCTCAGCACAGATTTACAGGGGAAAGAAAGCCAATTAATGGCAGCCCAACACCGTTCTTTACTCTTTCTGCCTTATTTTGGATTGTTTTTATCCTGGAATGAGAGAGGCAGGTATTCAGAAAGACAGTGTGTGGTTCAACGGTTGGTGCAGGTGGGCAGATATCCTGAGTGAGTGAGTGAGTGAGTAGACAGTGCAGAGGGCATGGTGGGTTAGTGGTGTCAGGAGTTGGAGTGAATGACAGCGAGTGAGGTTGCAGGCAATAATGAGAGTGTCAAAGCATAAGCTTTGATGGGAGGAGGGTAGTCATGGAGATGGAGTGAGTGTGAGGTATCAGAGAGAAGATGTTTGGCATTTACACTGGCAAAGTGGAGAATGTCATTGGCATTCTCCCAATATTGCCATGCATTCCTCCAGATTGCTGACACTACTTGAACTCAGGTGGCAACCTCGGAAAGGGCTAGCATGATCCCAGGATAGCCTTCCTTTCAGCAGGATCTTCAGGTTCCTGCCCACAAGACAGGGCACCAATTTTCCATAGTCTGGGGGAACTGTCAAGAACGATGCAGTGCAGCTCTGAACTGACACTGCTTGCCCAAGTACATAGGAGCCTTTTAAAGATGGCACCAGTGCCAGGGATGCCAGTCTGTTCTAGGATATTCCAGCAGTTCTGAGTGCAGCAAGTGAATAGGGCTAGAACTGGGTAAGAAAGGTTGGGGTATGAAGCAACTTTGATTAAATATGGGCCTCACAGTGAGGATCTTTCCAACAACCTTATGCAACTTGCATTTGGCCAAAAGAGGTAAGCTTCAGTCTGTTGTTTCCAATGGTTTTAATACAGATAAATAACAAAAAGAATGAGCTCTATATTAGTGTGATGATGTGAAACAGAGGAGGGTCCTTCATCCTTTTAACCTGTTCCATCATTAAAATAGTTTGAATCTGATTTACTTGCTGTTAATCTATATCTTTGATGCCATTTCATAAAAAAATGTATTTGTCTACAACCTGAAAGCTTCAATTGACTAGACATTCTCACCTATTTGAAGAATGTTCTAGATTTCCACTATCCTTCTTGTAAAAAGATGCTTCCTGAACTTATTCCTAATTGGCCTGGTTCTACTTTTAATGTTGACCTCTCATTCTGGATTTCCCCTACCACAGAACATGAATTCACCATGGCCCACTGGAAGGATACTCAATGTATTTTCTGGTGTACACCAATCAGGTATCTTTGATAGCCTGAAACCTCATTTTGCTTCTTAGTCCCCTGGAGTGGAGCTAATTCGCACTACAATGAGCTGACCTTTGCAGCAACCCCTTCCTCTGTCCAAGCTGCTGTCCACTTGTGGCCAGAGCTGTGCTATATGATGACTGCAATTGGGTGAGAAGTAGCATATGATGTGATCTCTTGTAGTATTAAAGGTGCATCCAGAATAATAGCTTTCACACAATGATTTCATACGTCAGCAGGTCGGCTGATGGGCAAGAAACAAACTGAGATTGCATGTCGGTAACCAAGGAAGATGGCAGGTCTTAAATGAATGCTGCTCTTAGTTAACGCTGAACAACAACTAAAGAATTTTTAATTTTAAGCTTTTTCTTGATAGTAATACAGTATGATAAAATTCTGTCCTTGTTTAATGTGTTTATAATAGAACTAGACCATGCTTCACACTTTTGATTGGTTGAAATCAATTGGTTAAACCAATGCAAATTGATATTTTGAGAAGTAGAATAGGAAGAGGAAAAGATGGGGAATCTTACAAGTGAAATTCTTGCAAAATGTTGTTTAAGATATTTAATTGACATAAATAATAGCCTAAGTGTCCATTTTGTAGTTTCAGTTTGATGTTGCAGCAATAAATCTAATTTTGGCACTGGAGTGACTTTATTACCATAACATTTGCACTTTCTCAGTGCCACTGTGTTTGAGAAGATAATTAAGTAGCCCCGGGAGGCTGTCATAATGCTTTAATCAGCCAACAATCTGAATTATAAATATAAAAATACAACTTTTTCTATCATTCCTACAATAAGGCAGGTCATTCTGGTTAGGAAAATGGTTATTGCTGTCTCAGTTTGGATTTTGTCTCAGAAGTTGAGAATGTAGAACTGCAAACTCCACAAGTATTTTTTCACAGCCCTCAGTTTATGCGGAATTCTACAAATTCATAAGATGATTTCTGATAAACGTACTTCAAACAAATTGCTCAACATCAATTTGTGTATGTGTCAAATGTTTTCTATATGATACAGCATGAGATATTTATCCATCTTTTTACTGGAACACAGCATGTGATAGATACAGTGACTGCAATGCCAAAGCCAATTATTACACTAACACTCTGCAACATTGGATGCAGTTTTATTACAGTTCTGATTAATTATACCTCTTTATATCCATTACAAGATTAAAATACATTTCCAGTTAATCAATTGATGAAAGCCACAATTAAAACAAAGCTGAAAAGTCAGATAGGTTTCTTGCTTATCAATAGTATCTTGCTAAATGCCAAGTCTCACAAGGTCATCTGAACATATCTGGAAATGTGTTGCTGGAAAAGCGCAGCAGGTCAGGCAGCATCCAGGGAACAGGAGAATCGATGTTTCGGGCATAAGCCCTTCTTCAGGAAAGAGTCCTGAAGAAGGGCTTATGCCCGAAACGTCGATTCTCCTGTTCCCTGGATGCTGCCTGACCTGCTGCGCTTTTCCAGCAACACATTTCCAGCTCTGATCTCCAGCATCTGCAGACCTCACTTTCTCCATCTGAACATATCAGCCAGTGTTTAAGTAGCAACATTAGTACTGTAATTATTTGATTATAATTTGTACACTTTGGATAAATCTTCACTTTGAATGAAAGAGCTAATTGGAATAGAAATATGCTGTGTGCTATATGCTTCCTGGTCTGCCATAATAATCTCATATTCACCATGAGGTACTCAAAAGAGGAAGCCATTTTATAGGCAATTGAATAAAGACAATACATGCAGGAGTATTCTCCTGTGAATTTGTGTCGTGGTATAAGAGTGAAGCTGAGATTAGTTATGAATAGGTGTAGAATGCACAGCAATAAAAGAGGAACACAGAGAGTAAGACCAATTTAGTATCTTCAGTGAAATACAAGATGGAAGAGTTGGAAAGAAAGGGAGTTATTAAGAAAGATATCATTCCTACTGGGTGGCTTAGCAGCAGTGATTAGCAGTGAAAAAACCTGAAGAGTTGAGAATATGTATTGACATAAATGTTTTGGAAGGTGACATCTAAGAATTCGTGATGAATTTCTGCAGTGGATCTTCAGCTGGTACACAGCTTTGCTACTAAACATCAGTGTTAGAGGGAGTGGATGTTTGTGGAGTCTATCAAATGAGCTGCTTTCTCCTGGATGATGCCAAGCTTCTTGAGTGTTCTTGGAGCTACACTCATCTAAGCAAGTGGGGAGTATTCTTTCACACCCCTGACTTCTGTCTTGTAGATACTGGACAGGCTTTGAGGAGTCAGGAGATGAATTACTCGACACAGGATTTCAAGCCGAAAACCTGCTCTTGCAGCAATTATACTTATGTTGTTGTGGTTCTGTTCGGCGAGCTGGAAGTTTTTGTTGCAAACGTTTCGTCCCCTGGCTCGGCGACATCATCAGTGCTTGGGAGCCTCCTGCGAAGCGCTTCTTTGATGTTTCCTCCGGTGTTTATAGTGGTCTGTCTCTGCCGCTTCCGGTTGTCAGTTTCAGCTGTCCGCAGTAGTGGTTGGTATATTGGGTCCAGGTCGATGTGTTTGTTGATGGAGTTTGTGGATGAATGCCATGCCTCTAGGAATTCCCTGGCTGTTCTCTGTCTGGCTTGCCCTATGATAGTAGTGTTGTCCCAGTCGAATTCATGTCGCGCAACTTCATCAACAGATGCCTAAGAGAAAGACCACGGAACGAGGACATACCACAACCAAAAGGACTAGCCACACTACCATACATCAGGAGCATCTCAGAACTGACAGCCAGACTACTGCGACCCCTAGGACTCATAACGGCACACAAACCAACAGCCACGCTCAGACAACAACTCACCAGAACGAAGGACCCGATACCCAACATGAGCAAAACTAAAGTGGTGTACAAAATACCATGCAAGGACTGCACAAAACACTATATAGGACAAACAGGAAGACAGCTAACAATCCGCATACATGAACATCAACTAGCCACGAAACGACATGACCAGCTATCCTTAGTAGCCACACACGCAGACAGCGGACAGCTGAAACTGACAACCGGAAGCGGCAGGGACAGACCACTATAAACACCGGAGGAAACATCAAAGAAGCACTTCGCAGGAGGCTCCCAAGCACTGATGATGTCGCCTAGCCAGGGGACGAAACGTTTGCAACAAAAACTTCCGGCTCGGTGAACAGAACCACAACAACGAGCACCCGAGCTACAAATCTTCGGACAAACATTGAATTATGCTTATGTGACTGATTCAGTTCTGATTCTGGTCAATGGTAACCCTCAGTATGACGAGAGTGGGGTATTCAACTGTAATAATGTCATTGTATGTCAAAGGGTGACAGTTAGATTCTATCTTAGAGTTAGAGGCGTAGAGAAGTACAGCACAGAAATAAACCCTCCAGTCCAACTTGTCCATGCCAACTAGATATCCTAAATTAACCTAGTCCCATTTGTCAGCACTTGGCTCATATCCCTCTAAACCCCTCCTAGTCATATACCCATTCAAATGCCTCTTTAATGTTGCAATTGTACCAGACTCCACCACTTCCTCTGGCAGCTCATTCCACACACGGGTCAAGTTAAATTGCTTAGTAAAACAAAATAAAACCCAAAAGAACTGCATATGTTGTAAATCAGAAACAATAACAAAGACAGAAATTGCTGGAAAAACTCAACAGATCTGGCAGCATTTGTGGAAAGAAATCAGAATTAACCTTTCAGGTCCAGTCTCCCTTCTTCAGAACTGATAGTAACTAGGGATAGAAGGTAAGTTACTTGTGAGAGTCCCAAGCCATGAAGCTATTGAATTCCCATGCTACAAGCACACTCAGATACTGACTGTGAAATTTCAGTGGCCTCTTAATTGCAGCAGCATTGGTTAGAGCTGCACATCAGGACCAGATGGAATTATCAGCACACATCATTACTCACAAACTATCCAGGAAAGGGAAATTTCATTCCCACTGTCCAGAACTTTCTGAAAACATCCCTTGGAATTAGAGATTTTGGAAGGTAGGGTGTCATGTAAGTTTCGAAGCACTGAGAATATGATTACAGCACCTTGATAGTTCACTCCATTACTTAGCAATATACACAAATATATCTTTATTGAGCTGCACTATTAGTCCTGCAGCATCAGCTATCCCTTTATGGGATTGTGGACAGAGCTAATTATTTGTAAACATTCCAGATCCTTGCCTTACGCAGTCAAGAAGTTATACAACTTTGCATATTTCAGGACAAAGGCAACATGGACAATTTCCCAGTGATCTGCATTAACATCCATGTTTGAAGTTAATAAGCTACAGATACGAGTTGCTATTTCCAGCAATTGAAAAGGAAACAATTTATTTGACATTTAAGTAGATTAAAAATTGATCATTAAAATAACAAAAGAATAGAGTCAAGATGGTTCCTGAGTATCATTGTTTAGATTAGATTACATTACATTACAGTGTGGAAACAGGCCCTTCAGCCCAACAAGTCCACACCGACCCGCCGAAGCGCAACCCACCCATTCCCCTACATTTACCCCTTACCTAACACTACGGGCAATTTAGTATGGCCAATTCACCTGACCTGCACATCTTTGGACTGTGGGAGGAAACCGAAGCACCCGGAGGAAACCCACGCAGACACGGGGAGAACGTGCAAACTCCGCCTGAGGCGGGAATTGAACCCGGGTCTCTGGCGCTGTGAGGCAGCAGTGCTAACCATTGTGCCACCATGCCGCCCATCGGCATGGTGTTGTGATGGAATAAAACTGAACATTGATAAGAAGAGTCAGATCAACATTACTGCAATTTGAGTTTGGAAAGATTTTGAAATGATAAAATGTCAGACATCATACAATGTGTTATTCCTGGGAAATAAAGGCACAGCTGAAATAAAAAACATGCAATTAATAACCATGACCATATGAGTGTATTTAATTTATTTTTAAACAATATTACAAGATCATTTTATTGAACAGCAAAGTTCCTCTAGGACTCATGAATGAGACAGAATGGTAACTGATGGAATGCTCCACTTACAGTAGAAAATTGAAAGAGGAAAATCACACCAACAAATGAGAATTGAAAAAGTCACAGGGTACGGTTTAATGGCATATAACACTCTGCCATTTACACAACTGCAAAAGTCAGAAAAATGCATCTAAGACTCATATATTGATCAGTAGCTATGGGAGATGTTTATGTCTTTGTCTATTTTTTTAAGAAAACAAGTCTGGCCACTACTCAAGAAATCGGAACCATGCAGAAAGAACAAGACCTCCATACAAATCCCACCCAACTGACCTATCAATAAGTTTCAAAAAGTGTGGCATTGGAAAAGCACAGCTGGTCAGGCAGCATCGAAGGAGGTAAAGAGTTGACGTTTTGAGCGTAAGCCCTTCATCAGGAATGTTGGGACGATCCCGAGGGGGCTGAGAGATAAAATGGAAGGGTGTGGGGCTGGGGGGAAGGTAGCTGGGAATGTGATAGGTAAATGAAGGTGGGGGTAAAGGTGATAGATCAGAACGGAGGGTGGAGCATATAGGTGGGAAGGAAGATGGACAGGTAGGATGGTTCAAGAGGGTGGTACCAAGTTGGAGGGTTGGATCTGGGATAAGGTGGGGGGAGGGGAGATAAGGAAACTGGTGAAATTGACATTGATCCCATATTGTTGGAGTGTCCCAAGGCGGAAGATGAGGTGCCTTCCTCCAGGCATCGGGTGGCTAGAATATGGCGGTGGAGGAGGCGCAGGACTTGCATGTCCTTGGTGGAGTGGGGGATTGATGAAGTGTTCAGCCACAGGGCAGTGGGGTTGTTTGGTTTCAGAGATGTTCTCTGAAATGTTCCACAAGTTGGCATCCTGTCTCCTCAATTTAGAGAAGACCACATTGAGAGCAATGGACATAATGGATGATGTGTGCAGGAAAATCTGTCAGATGTGGAAGGATCATTTGGGGCTTTGGTTGGAAGTGAGGGGGGGAGGTGTGTGCGCAGGGTTTATACTGCTTGCGGCGGCAAGGGAAGGTGGCGGGAGTGGAAGGTGGGTTAATGGGGGTCATGGACCTAACAAGGGAGTTGCAGAGGGAATGGTCTCTGCAGAACGCATATAGAGTAGGGAGACAAATATATCTCTCATGGTGGGGTCTGTTTGTAGGTGGCAGAAATGACAGAGGATGCTGCATTGTATCCGAAGGTTGGTGGGGTGGAAGGTAAGGATCAGGGGATTCTGTCCTTTTGCAATTGAAGGGGTAGGATTCAAGGGTGGAGGTGCGAGAAGTGAAGGAGTTGTGCTGGAGGGCATCATTGACCACATGGGAGGGGAAATTGTGGTACTTGAAGAAGGACGCCATCTGAGATGTTCTTTGGAGGAAATAGTCCTCCTGGCAGCAGATGTGGCAGAAGCAGATGAATTGGAATTAAGAGATAGCGTTTTTACAAGAGGCAGGGTAGGGGGAGGTGTAGTCCAGGTAGCTATGTGAGTCAGTGGGTTTTTAGTAGATGTCCGTGTTGACTCGGTCACTGGAGATGGAAATGGAGAGGTCCAGGAAGGGGAGGGAGGTGTCTAAGATAGTCCATGTGAACTTGAAGTCAGGGTGGAAGATTTTCGTGAAGTGCTTGTGGGAGCACTGTGTGGTGCCAATACAGTCATCAATGTAGCAGAGGAAAGGTGAAGAATGGTGCTGATGTTGCTGTGGAAGATGGACTGTTTCATGTACCTGATGCAGAGGCAGGTATAGCTGCAGCCCATGTGGGTGCCTGTGGCTACCCCTTTAGTCTGGAGAAAGTGGGAGAATTCGAGGGCGAAATTGTTGAGGGTGAGGACCAGTTCAGCCAATCAAATGAGTGCATTGGTGGAAGGGTACTGATTAAATTGGCAGGACAGGAAGAAATGGAGGGCTTGGAGGCCTTCATCATGGCAGATGGATGTGTAAAAGGACTAGATATCTATGTTGAAGATGAGGCATTGGGGACCGGGGAACCGAAAGTCACAGAGGAGGTGGAGGGTGTGGGTGGTGTCTCAAATGTATGTGGAGAGATCCTGGACCAAGGGGGAACAGGACGATGTCAAGACATGTAGAGATAAGTTCAATGGGGCAGGAGCAGGCTGAGACAATGGGTTGACCAGGGTAATCAGGTTTGTGAATTTTGGGTAAGAAATTTTGCCTGACCAGCTGAGCTTTTCCAGCACGACACATTTTGACTCTGATCTCCAGCATCTGCAGTACTCACTTTCTCTTACCTGACCTATTAAGAAGATTACCTGGCTTTGCAAAATGTGCTTGTATTAACTGAGGTATGGCATTGAGAAGCTGAACTATGCATAAACAGATGCAATTTGTTATATGCCACATAATTAACGTGCTGTAATGCATGATGAATTTGCACAAATAAATGGCTCACAGACATACTCAACCACTTGACAACTGTCAGAATAAAATGGTTAATTTGGTCAGAGAGATTAGAAAAAACTTTAAATCACCAAGTCATTCACCCCATGTCCACAGAGAAATCAACTTTGAAATAATCAGCATAGAATTAAACACATTAATACCTGTTAGACATAGTGAAATTAACAAACAGTATGAAATTTGAATGAGACAATTGAGGATAAATAATACAAGTGAGAGCTCTCTACAAAACAGATAAGGATGGGGGGCGGGGGGGGGGGGGGGGGGGGGGGGAGGCAACAGTACAATCTTCCAAGTTCGTTATTTATTGGTGATATGGTGAATAATTTTTTCTGCCATGATTCATGATTTTCTGTGCATCATTTTCTGTGTTTGAAATGTTTGTTCTTAATCAGCAAGTTAACAAATTATAATTAACAGCCTTCCTGTAGAAGAAGAAAAGATCAGTTAAATGTTAGTGCAGGTGATGTCATAACAGAATTGGGAAATAATGGATTAAAATTGAATGAGCAGTTAGAAATTGTTCCCCTCTCAAATTAATGGACAACAAAAAAATCCTGGATGACAGAATTACTTATTAATTAATGCAAACCAAACATTAAAAAAAAGACAAACTGAAACAACTGAACATCATTATTTTACTGGATTTCATACTGAAGTTCAATTTTCTGACTGCTTTTACTATGCCCTGAGTAAGAGTGGCCAGGAGGTGGCTTGATTGGAATTGGCTTTGATGACCAGGTTATAAATAGGTAAATGTCAGCAGAAACTTAAAAGAGCATTCAACACAAAGGCCATGCTATAAGATCTCAAAGATAAACATCTTAGTAGAATTCCAAAGACCTAGGTTTCGGGCAGGGAAAACAATGCACCCTTGACTTCCTTGCCTTGGTAATGCATTAGCATTGAAATATAAATAAGCTGATAGGAATCTTACTGTGGAAAGACAGAGATTAGGATTTGTAATGGTTTGGGTGAAGAGATGGAGAAATGGCATGTTATTTTTGTATATCATTTAGATTCCCTTGTATATTTGTGGTTCAATTTCTACTGGTTAGTGTGCCATGTGATGCATTGTCACATGTGTTGCTAAAATCCATGTAGGCATCCACTGCAATGCCCTCAGCAAGCTTCCTGTATTTTCTCAAAACATTGAAATGTATTAGTAAGACATGACTTCCCTTAAAAAAAAGCTATGCTGACTGCCCCGATGAATCCGTGTCTTTCCAAGTAACAGTTAATCCTCCCTCTCAATATTGATTCTCACTATGTTCTCATTTGATTCCCATAATTTTCTCACGACTGTGGTCAGACTGACCAGCCTATAACTGGTTGACTTATCACTTGCACACTTTTTGAGTGTTTTAAAATGTTTGCTGAGCTCCAACCTTCTGCTCCAATCACCTATATCTGGTGAGGAATAAAATGTGCTACTCAACATTTGTTATCCCCTCCCTGGCTTGATTCAACAGCCTAGAAAACAACTTGTCTGGCTTTGGTGATTTATCCATCTTAACAGAGGTCACTCCTGCCAGTACTACCAATGGTCACCTTTGCTAAGATCTAGTGGGTTTTTAATATCAGATTAATGGGATTAAATACAATTTTATGACTTACTATGTTGGGGTTTGAACTCATATCTGCAGAGCATTAACTTTGGGATTGTTATCTGAGTGATATTAATAGTGCGCCACCAGTCCCTCTAGTTACACATTGCTCATTAAATACTCATGGTAAGTGCTTGTGCTAGTAGGGGCACCGCTAGGATCTCTGTCAGCATACATTAGCCAGTAAGTTCATTGTTTGCTGTCTGTTAGGAAGAAGACAGAATTGTGATAGGAGTGCATAAACAGGCCATGGAAATTTCTGCCTCCACTTACTTATGTTTCTTTATGAGTTGAAAAGTCTCAATTGATTGTGCTACATTACACAAAGAATGAATTCTACTCCCAGGAGTTTCAGATAAATTCAACAATTTATCAGAAAATTTACATTCCCTTGAGTCCAAGCAAATCCCTTCAGCTGTGATCAGCTATGAAAAATTAATAGGCGTATAGATAATGCGGTTTATTAAAGTGAATTCAAGAGAGAAACATCAAGCATAGAGCATGGCATACTCAGTAACTCCCTAAGGTTACATTCAGCAATACAACTCTCAAAAGTGCTTTTAAGGAATTTGCAACATAATATATGAATTTGTGCTGGTCAGATACTGACCCAAAGGCAAACATTTCAATGGCAAAAAAACAGAAAGCATAAGAGTGTCAGTGATGCAAGAATACATGGCTTTTGTTGATTTCTAAATAACATCTGGCGGCTTTCAAAGCAGGAAGAATACAAGTTATGCAATAATTTGCTGCGCTGAATAAAATGGCCAAATGTCTTTTACCAAATTAGAATTTACTCTTGGTGTCATCAAATTATGTAAGAGCCGGGATGTTTTAAATTACTCAAATGGAACTAGGACCTTGATTTCAATGTCTAAAAACAAGGGCAAATTTGTAAATGTCATACCTCTAAACCCGTTGAGCCACTTCTGAAAGAACCAACAATACATCTGATCAAGCTGAGGTCCAAAATGCCTTGCACAATGTGCATTGCACAATCCATTGCATTTTTCACTATCTTAGATTGGTGTAAGAATTCAATGTACCACAAAAAGCCCATTGGAAGGGTTTTTATTTTCTGCAATAAAAGTTGTGGCATGTATTAACATTATCAGAACTGTCAACTGTCCAATTTAATCCAGGAATTGCTAAATCTTGTTTTACTTCTGTAAAATCCAAACCAGATTTTTCTTTCCCCCTTGAAAGAAGTCCCATGTCAGTAGTGAAAGATCTTACATTGTATAAAAGATATATCTTGATTGTATGTCCAAGCTGATTGTGTTTATGAAATTATTTTCAAGTCTCCTATCTTATACAAAGATGTAAACTATCACAAGAACATCATACCAACATTTCTAAGTACTCCCAGGTCTTGAACTCAATAAGGCAGAATCTTCAAAGAATGATAGAAACTTCAGCAAATGTGGAGAATATTCAGCTCCTGGTCCAGTGCTGGAGTTCTCTCCTGTAAACCAATTCACTCCACATCCTTCAAAATTCTTCCTTTGCTAAAACATGGCTCGCTCCATTTTAAGTGATGCTGCAGACTCTACCTCATTTAGAGTCAAAGCATTTGCCATTGACCTGGAAATCTCAATGCTGCAGTCAGAAGCTGAAGTCATCCTTGTTTGGCCACATTGGTAACTGAACTATAATATTGCCAGTGGCAGCCAATTATCAAACAAAACGGTGACTACTGCTGAAGCTGCAGCTCCAGAGAGTGGGCAGTCTGCTCAAGAGTGGATTGCCGTAGAAGAGGAGGAACTGAGGTTGGGACAAGTCAGGAGCAGGCAGGCCTAGTGTTTGGGATGGGGATGATGTTGAGCATGGTGGTGATATTGCTATGAGGGCAGCCATTGGCCCTTTATGTGCCATGGAGTACTTATAGGGGAGCATCTCCTATCATCCCTTTTAACATGGAATCCACTGAAAGGTGGCAAGGCTCCAAGAGGTAATCCCATAAACAAAAGCCCTCCAAATGTGGGGAAAAAGTCTGAGGATGCAAGGTCTGGCTCTTGATGGGCTGTTGGGGCATACTGAGTTGAATCTTCATGGAAAGGACTGTGCACCTGAGCTGAAATGGTTCCAGACCTCTGATTCCAGAAAGCTCGTTCCTGAGCCCACAGTCACCATTTTTGCTACAACCTGCAGTTGAAAGCAATTTTTATCATCCTGGTTTTCTCACCCCGTGCAACTGCTACTCAATTTTAATTAAGGGATAAGTTTATCAAGCTAAGCAGAAAGAAAGATTGAAGTGAAAGCCACTGAAGAGATCACCTGAAATGAAGGGTGAGAAAGGAGGAATGCACAAAAAGATAGGAATCCCAGCAATGAGCAATCACAGTATTTGTCCAATAATATTGTTCCACACAGACTGATTCACAAAGTGGATTTTTTATTTTACAAATTGCAAGTCATTTATGCATTGTGTGAAGCTTGCAGACTGGCTATTAATGCCAGCAGTGATATTACAATAATGGAAAAATATCACTCACAGATGCTCCACTCATGGTACAGTTTTAGAACTAACATCTTAATTGAAACATTCCAGCATCAAAAGTAAAACTGTCAGTTATCATGTAGTTATATAATTAGATTAGATTCCTGCTTAACTTAAATATGATATCATTTGAACTGACGATAGTTGCTGTCTAGATATAATATAACATATTTGGAATAAATGTGAAAGGAATATTGATGGATATGAATCTACCAAATAATTTAGTAAGAGATGACTCCATAATGTTTTTGTCTTCTGACAGTTACGCATATGCAAATTAGCAACAATAGAGCCTATTAATATAGGAATGGACGAGTCTATGATGGGATTTCAAATGGATGGGAATATCTGCCATGGACAACTGACCTTTATAGATTAAAAAATGTAATGTTTTGACATTTTACTAACTGTTACACAAGGCAATGGCTCGAACTTTGCTTTTAAAACTCACACAAACCTTTGATGCATTTCTGTGTAAATTCGCAACAGGAAATGAGGACAAAGAGATTACATGACTGGGTGTGGTTGTTGTGGCCTAAGTTGCTGATATGATTATTGAGAAACTGACACATCCCTTGATATCTCAGTTATAATGTGAATCTAAGTCTCCAGAAACTTGTGAACTTTTAAGCACCCATTATCTCATCTGACTGTTAATTCCATACATTATTTATGTGCATAAATATAAAATTGTCTTTTCACCTTTCCTCTATTTGAGATTAAACTTTCTTATTGTAAAATCAGTGACTATTAGATTTAATTTGCCTGACCATTTAGTATCTTTTATAAAATAATTCTGAGCCTCTCTAATGGAGGCATACGCACATCTCTCTCCTCATAATTTAAATTAATTCATCAATTTAGTTTCCTTTCACTGTACTGTCTCTATGGAAATATCTGAATATATTTTGCCTGATTGCAGGGTAGTTACGAATTGATCACATTGCTGTGGGCCTGAAGTCACATCGAGGCCAGATTTCCTTCCTTAAAGAACATCAGTGAACCAGACCGGTTTTTGCAACAATCAATAATCTTGTGGTTGCAGTTACTGTGATGAGCTTTAAATACTTTTAATTGAGTTCAAATTCTACCAGCTGCAGTGGAAGGATTCAAAATCATGTCCAAAGGATTAGACTATGCTTCTGGATTGTTGGTGCAATGATATTCTATTAAACCACCATCAAACTCCATTAAATGAGTGATTTGGCAGAGGTTGAGAGGCCCTATTCTCTCCCTAGTTACTCTTTTGTCCTTAATATCCTTGTAAAAACCCTTTTGATTGTCCTTAACCCCATCTGCCAAAGCTATCTCATGTCCCCTTTTAACCCTCCTGATTTCCTTCTTGCGTAAAGTCCGACTGCCTTTATACTCTTTGAAGGATTCACTCGATCTATCTTGTCTACACCTGACATATGCTTCCTTCTTTTTCTTAACCAGACCCTCAATTTCTCTGGTCATCCAACATTCCCTACACCTGCCAGCTTTTCCTTTCACCCTACCAGGAATATACTGTCTCTGAACTCTGGCTACCTCATTTCTGAAGGCTTCCCATTTTCCAGCCATCCCTTTACCTGTGAACATCTGCCCCAAAGCAGCTTTTGAAAGTTCTTGCCTAATACCATCAAAATTGACCTTTCTTTAACTTAGAACTTCAACTTTTAGATCTTGTCTATCCTTTTCCATCACTATTTTAATTATGGTCGCTGGTCCCAAAATGCTTCCCCACTGACACCTCAGTCACCTGCCCTGCCTTATTTCCCAAGAGTAAGTCAAGCTTTGCACATTCTCTAATAGGCATATCCACATACTGAATTAGAAAATTTTCTTGGACAAAATTAACAAATTCCTCTCCATTTGAATCCTTAATACAATGACAGTCCCAGTCTATGTTTGGAAAGTTAAAATCCCCTACCATAACCACCCTATTATTCTTACAGATAACTGAGATTTCCTTACAAATTTGTTTCTCAATTTCCCACTGACTATTAGGGTATCTATAATCACAATAAGGAGATCTTCTCTTTCTTATTTCTCAGTTCTACCCAAATAACTTCCTTGGATTTATTTCCAGTAATATCCTTCCTCAGTACAACTGTAATGCTATCCCTTATCAAAAACACCACTCCCCCTCCTCTCTTGCCTTTCTTTCTATCCTTCCTGTTGGTGTTGGAGGGTTGTTTTTTGGACTGGAGGCCCCGACCAGTGGAGTGCCACAAGAATTGGTGCTGGATCCACTACTTTTCATCTCTTATATAAATGATTTGGATATGAGCATAAGAGGTATAGTTGGTAAGTTTGCAGATGACACCAATATTGGACATGTAGCGGACAGCAAAGAAGGTTACCTCAGATTACAACGGGATCTTGACCAGATGGATCAATGGGCTGACGAGTGGCAGACGGAGTTTAATTTAGATAAATGCGAGGTGCTGCATTTTAGAAAAGCAAATCAGAGCAGGACTTATACACTTAATGGTAAGGTCCTATAGAGTGTTGTTGAACAAAGAGACCTTGGAGTGAAGGTTCATTGCACCTTGAAAGTTGAGTCACAGGTAGATAGGATAGTGAACCTTCCTTTATCGGTCAGAGTATTGAGTACAGGAGCTGGGAGGTCATATTGTGGCAGTACAGGACATTGGTTAGGCGACTGTTGGAATATTGCGTGCAATTCTGGTCTCCTTCCTATCGGAAGAATGTTGTGATATTTGAAAGGGTTCAGAAAAGATTTACAAGGATTTTGCCAAGGCTGGAGGATCTGAGCTATTGGGAAAGGTTGAATAGGCTGGGGCTGTTTTCCCTGGAGCGTCGGACACTGAGGGGTGACCTTATAGAGGTTTATAAAATCATGAGGGGCATGGATATGATAAATAGACAAAGTCTTTTCCCTTATGGTGGGAAAGTCCAGAAGTAGAGGGCTTAGGTATAAGGTGAGATGGGAAAGTTATAAAAGGGACTTAAGGAGCAACTTACTCGCGCAGAGGGTGGTACGTGTATGGAATGAGCTGCCAGAGGATGTGGTAGAGGCTGGTAAAATTGCAACATTTAAAAGGCATCTGGATGGGTATATCAATAGGAAGGGTTTGAAAGGATATGGTCTGGGTGCTGGCAAGTAGGATTAGATTAAGTTGGGATATCTCGTCAGCATGGACAAGTTTGACCGAAGGGTCAGTTTCTGTGCTGTACATCCCTATGACTCTAAGTGGATTGCCTCTGAAATGGAATTCTTGATGAAGGGCTTATGACTGAAACATCAATTCTCCTGTTCCTCAGATGCTGCCTGACCTGCTGTGCGTTTCCAGCACCACACTCTCAACTCTGATCTCCAGCACCTGCAGTCCTCACTTTCTCTGAAATGGAATGCATATTGGCTGATGGAGACAAAACACAGGATGGCTTGATGCATCAGCATAGAAAGAGGCAATATCAAACTGGAAAAGGCCAAAAATAACCAGGAGAAGGCTGAATATAGAAAGAAGAGATTGCAAAACACAGCTTATAAAAGATATTTACTTTGGAGAAATGACAGGTAATGAGAATAATAGAGTAATATTTGCTAAATTGTATTGCTCAACATCACACATCTGGTATAAGGTGAATAAATCTCTGAGGCTAACTGATTAGTGTGTTGTGACAGTAAAGAATACAAATAGAATGTTTGCTGAACAGCCGAGGAAATAAAGGCTAAATCTCAGGAGACAATTCAGACACTGTACTAGATCTGGATACAGAAGTAGTTTTCACTGAATAGTTTGACATTTTTACTTCTGTGGTGTCATAATTCACCTTCCCTGTTGCGTGTTATTTGCTGTTGCAAGTAATTACACAAGATTACAGTCAACTTTAGTAAGATGCATTGGTCTTTTTCATATGACGCAAAATGAAAGGTAGATAAATGTACCCTGACTTGCCTTGACCTGTTTGCACTGACCTATCTTAACTCAGGCAGGTTACGCAATGAGATAGACAAAGGGTTCAGGAGTCAGTGGAAGGTCCGACACAACTTTATTAAACGCTTTATCAAGGAAAAACAATATTTAGCATACACTACTATTGTACATTAATTAAACTATTTGATAATATCAATCTCTTCACAGGACTCTTCAGTAAACAGTCTTAAAGCCCTACGGCACGGTGGCACAGTGGTTAGCACTGCTGCCTCACAGCGCCAGAGACCTGGGTTCAATTCCTGACTCAGGCGACTGACTGTGTGGAGTTTGCACATTCTCCCCGTGTCTGCATGGGTTTCCTCCGGGTGCTCCGGTTTCCTCCCACAGTCCAAAGATGTGCGGGTCAGGTGAATTGGCCATACTAAATTGCCCATAGTGTTAGGTTAAAGGGGTAAATGTAGGGGTATGGGTGGGTTGCGCTTCGGCGGGACGGTGTGGACTTGTTGGGCCGAAGGGCCTGTTTCCACACTGTAAGTCATCTAATCTAATCTAATAAGTAAGCAGTCACAAACCTACACTAGCTATCTACTTCTGACAAGTACTTCTGTGGATTGTTACACCCTATCCACACTTCCCTACTGCTCTATTTGAGCTGTTTGTCTGAAAAGATTGGTAATGTCCATTCAATACAGCTGTCCCTTGGTCTTTGAGAGTTGGCTGATGCTTCAGGATCTGCAATCATCGATTTGGGTTTCTCTTCTCATTTAGGACTGGTTCTGGTGTTCAGGTCCTCTCACTGTGGTGGTCTCTTTGGATCTGGTCAGTCTGATGATGCTCACCATAAGATACGAGGAGCTAGAGATACTGTGCAGCTCAGATTGCCAGTCGAAAGTGCACTCTGGAGATGCCATTGAAGAAGGTGAAAAGAACTGAGCGAGTCCAAGTTACCCTTTTTATCCCCCTCTTCATGCTCTTAAAGATTCTGTGGTGTGCATCTAATACTAGCATCGGGCGGGGGGCAGGAAAGTCCAATGCGGTGACTAGTTTCCATATCTGGGAGTCACCGGACATATTTTGAACCTTCAACTGTCAAGTGCTGAGCTTGCCATTCTGTGCCTCTGGCCTCCTACTGAGCTGAGTGCCCTCAAGTCTATGTAATATTCTTCTAACAAAGCAGTTCCACTGGAGATGAAAACAACACTTTGTTCTGAAACATGTGACTGTTATTATCTGGCCAGGCAGTTCTGGGCCTATCTAATTTCCCAGTCTCTCTCAACACTGAGATAAACGTTGTCTATCTTCAGAGGAATTATTTGTTTTATGCCCATTTAGCCTGTTCAGCAATCCCACCTCAGAAATGCCTCTTTTTGATAAGGATATGCTGTCTGATTGTCTGGCTACATGAATATTGTCTGTTGCAGTTTGTAAATTGCAGAGTCTAGCTTGGTTTAAACTTGGCTTCCACATTTAGAGTTTTTATCCATGCTCATGAAAAATATCAATATTTCTGGAACAATCTTGGAGGTCATGGGTGACCTGACCACATATAGAATTACATTAAATTTACAATGCAGAATTAAGCCATTCAGTCTAAATGCTGTAGAGCCATTGAATCCCTACAATGTGGAAAGAGGCCATTGGCCCATCGAATCTGCACTAACCCTTCAAAGAGTATCCAACCCAGACCCAGCACTCCTAATCCTATCTCCACAACCCTGCATTTCCCATGGCTAACCCACCTAGCTTACATATCCCTAGACCCTACGGGGCAATTTATCATTGCCAATCCACCTAATTTGAACATCTTTGGACTGTGGGAGGAAACTACAACACCTGAACAAATCCACACAGACACAGGTAGAACATGCAAACTCCACACAAACAGTGACCCAAATCAAACTGGTGTCCCTGGTTCTGTGAGGCAACAGTGCTGATCACTGAGCACCGCGCCCCTATACTCTATAGAGACCTCCACACACTGTGGGCGGCAAGGTGGCACAGTGGTTAGCACTGCTGCCTCACAGCGCCAGAAACCTGGGTTCAATTCCCGCCTCAGGCGACTGACTGTGTGGAGTTTGCACGTTCCCCCCGTGTCTGCGTGGGTTTCCTCCGGGTGCTCCGGTTTCCTCCCACAGTCCAAAGATGTGCAGGTCAGGTGAATTGGCCATGCTAAATTGCCCGTAGTGTTAGGTAAGGGGTAAATGTAGGGGTATGGGTGGGTTGCGCTTCGGCGGGTCGGTGTGGACTTGTTGGGCCAAAGGGCCTGTTTCCACACTGTAATGCAATCTAATCTAATCTAATTGCCTCTTCCGTCCCAACTCCTTCAATCTTCTAGTTCAATTTCTCTGTAGTAATCATCAAGGCTTCACTTTTGTTTCAATGCTGCTTCTTCAACTACACCACATGGCACCACATTCCACAACTTTATTCTTAACTTTTTCAATATCAAACTAGGAGTATGTGTCAACTGTACTGCCATTTCCTGTGGGCAATACTTCAGGATTGTCATGTTACATTTCTTTTTCCCTTCATTCACAGGATATTAGCACCACTGGCTAAGCCAGCATTTATTTCTCATCTCTTATTGCTCTTGGAAAGAAATTATAATTACATTTGCATTTTTTGCACAACAGAATTTGTAATTCCTTGGTCTACTACTTAATTGCTTCTCATTGTTTGGAATTATCTGAAAATTTGAGCAGTTTGCACTGAATGTCTGAGTCAAAATGATGATTACATCAGAAAATGAAGTGATGACTACATCCAAGATTAGCCTTTTAACCTAATAAACGTAAAACACTACAGATGCTGGAAATCGGAAACAAACACAGAAAAAACTGAAGAAACTCAACAGGTCTGGTAGCATCTGTGGGTTAAAAACAGAGTTAATGTTCAGAACTGAATAAAAGTTAAATTAAAATATTAACTCTGTTTCTCTATGCTCTTAAACTGTTTTCTACCCTTCACCCAGTTTCTTAACCATGCAAAATACTTAGCCTGTATTCACATCATTTTTAATTTAATTCTGTTATGTGAAACTTGATTAAATGACTTATTTAAATAGGGTTCATCAATCAAGATTTTCCCTGATAATTACTATGGAGATGTTTTGATGTCAGGGTTCTCTTACTTTTTGCACTCAAACAAGAATGGCTTAGATAATGTAATATTATTATTGTGTTTTAAAATGGCATGGGCAGTCATATGCAAGAGAGTGAGAAGAGAGGATAAAGTCATCTGTACTCATGAGCAACATAGTTACAGAAAATTGTATTTTATGCAATGCTGTAACAGAAGAGTTTGCCAAAACTTACTACAGTTAGGCAGCAATCACTGATAAGGAAGGGGTAATCATTGCAACTATAAACTACCAGCAGACACCAGGAGAACCATTTCTTTAATGTGTAGAATTGAACCTGAACTGAAAGCCTTGTGGAAACACAAACTAATATCCATTGGCAGATAAACTACAGAAACCCTGGCAGATTGGTCATTTACAGTCCATCCAGGGAATTCTGCAACACTTCCTCTAAAATTATGGCAGATGAAAAGTCCACCTATAAATTTACCAGCTACTCCAGTTTACTCCGGGTAATCAATTCCATCATTTGGCTGAAGATTGAAGGTTACATTTAGGCACAGAGCTCCCCAGGTCTGACTTGTTACGTTTTTGAACGCAGGCAAAGTACTGCTTGTTTTCAGGCTGATGTTAAATCTCTTGTACACCTTCATTAGGATTGTCAATGCTCATAAATCTCGTGCCTAGTCTGTCTCAAGACTGATATGAATATTGTCTATCTTCAGAGAAATTATTTGTTTTCAGCCCATTTAGCCAGCAATTCTACCTCATAAATATCAAGACATTACTTTCGCCTCAACTGTCTCTTTTTGGGAAGGACATAACTGTCTGTGCTTTCTTTGTGACTAACTAAAGGAAGCAATCATTCAGAGTGTTTACTACCTTGTATATGTTCTCTGCTTCGAGACTATTTATACCTCAATACGTTTCTTCTCTCTTCGATGACTGTTTTACTGTTGAAATGTTGAAAGAAGCTCGTACTTTTACATTTTGCCACTTGTAGTTTTGTATTTTTAAAGGTGCTTATTTATTGGCCATTTTTTCACATATTTCTGAATGCCTCAGCATGGATCCAAATGGACCCTATCTTCATTCTTCCTTCAATATTTTTAGAGTTTTTTTTAATATTTCATTTCTCATTTAGAATGAGAAAATTTTAGAGATTTATGGCATATAAGGTGTTGGACGGGACTGATGTCAGTGAGACAACCATGGCCCAGAAATATAGAAAGCTGATTGATAAAATGTAGGGGGTGATGGATTCTCAGGGGAATGTAGCTACAAACAAGCAAGTTTCTGGTATCGAGACTGGCTCTAATGCAATGAGGGGTATTTTGAGTTCCAAGAAATCAATTGTGCTAGGGGACTCTCTAGTCCGAGGCACAGACAGACGTTTCTGTGGCCAGCAGCGAAAAATCAGATTGGTGTGTTGCCTCCCGGTGCCAGGATCAAGGGTGTCTCAGAGAGGGTGCAGAATGTTCTCAAGGGAGAGAGGGCCCAGCAGGAGGTCATTGTACACATTGGAACTAACGACATACGAAGGGAAAAGGATGAGATTCTGAAGGGAGATTATAGAGAGTTAGGCAGGAATTTAAAAAGGAGGTCCTCGAGAGTAATAATATCTGGATTACTTCCGGTGCTACAGGCTAGTAAGGGTACAAATACGAGGATAGAGCAGATGAATACATGGCTGAGGAGCTGGTGTATGGGAGAAGGATTCACATTTATGGATCATTGGAATCTCTTCTGGGGTAGAAGTGACCTGTACAAGAAGGACGGATTGCGCCTGAATTGGAAGGGTACTAATATACTAGCAGGGAAATTTGCTAGAGCTGCTCGGGAGAATTTAAACTAGTAAGGTGGGAGGCTGGGAGCCAGGGAGATACTGAGAAAAGAGATCAATCTGATACTGGTACAGTTGAGAAAAGAAGTGAGTCAAACAGTCAGGGCAGGCAGGGACAAAACAGAGAACAAGGTAGGGCTGATAAATTAAACTGCATTTATTTCAATGCAAGATGCCTAACAAGGAAGACAGATGAACTCAAGGCATGGTTAGGAACATGGGACTAGGATATCCTAGCAATTAAATAGATGTGGCTCACGGATGGACAGGACTGGCAGCTTAATGTTCCAGGATACAAATGCTACAGCAAGGACAGAAAGGGAGGCAAGCGAGAGGGGGGCGTGGTGTTTTTGGTAAGGGATGGCATTACAATTGTACTGGGGGAGGAAATTCCCAAAAATGCATCCAGGGACATTATTTGGGTGGAACTGAGAAATAAGAAAGGGATGATCACCTTATTGGGATTGTATTATAGGCCCCCTAATAGTCAGCGAGAAATTGAGAAACAAATTTGTAAGGAGATCTCAGTTACCTGTAAGAATAATAAGGTGTTTATGGTAGGGGATTTTAACTTTCCAAACATAGACTGGGACTGCCGTAGTGTTAAGGGTTTAAATGGAGAGGAATTTGTTAAGTGTGTACGAAAAAACGTTCTGATTCAGTATGTGGATGTACTGACTAGAGAAGGTGCAAACCTTGATCTACTCTTGGGAAATAAGGCAGGGCAGATGACAGAGGTGTCAGTGGGGGAGCACTTTGGGGCCAGTGACCATAATTTTATTAGCTTTAAAATACTGATAGAAAAGGATAGACAAGGTCTAAAAGTTGAAGTTCTAAATTGTTAGGCTAATTTTGACAGTATTAGGCAAGAACTTTCAAAAGCTGTATGGGGGCAGATGTTTGCAGGTAAAGAGATAGCTGGAAAATGGGAAGCCTTTAGAAATTAGATAATGAGAGTTCAGAGACAGTATATTCCTGTTAGGATGAAAGGAAAGGCTGATAGGTACAGAGAATGCTGGATGACTAAAGAAATTGAGGATTTGGTTAAGAAATAGAAGGAAGCATATGTCAGGTCTGGACAAGATAGATTATGTGAATCCTTAGAAGAGTATAAAGGCAGTAGGAGTATACTTAAGAGGGAAATCAGGAGGGCAAAAGGGGGCCATGAGATAGCTTTTATAAGTAGAGTTAAGGAGAATCCAAAGGGTTACAAATACATTAAGGACAAAATGGTAACTAGGGAGAGAATAGGTCCCCTCTTTGCTGCCTCAGAGCACCATGGTCCCAGGTTCAATTCCAGCCTCGGGCGACTGTCTGTGTGGAGTTTGCACATTCTCCCCGTGTCTGCGTGGGTTTCCTCCCACTGTCCAAAGATGTGCAGGTCAGGTGAATTGGCCATGCTAAGTTGCCTATAGTATTAGGTGCATTAGTTAGAGGAAAATGGGTCTGGTTGGGTTACTCTTCGGAGGGTCGGTGTGGACTTGTTGGGCAGAATTGCCTGTTTTCACACTGTAGGGAATCGAATCGAATTGAATCGAATCAAAGATCAGCAAGGCAGCCTTTGTGTGGAGCCGCAGGAGATGGAGAAGATACTAAACGAGTACTTTGCATCAGTGTTTACTGTGGAAAAGGATATGGAAGATAAAGAATGTGGGGAAATAAATGGTGTTATCTTGAAAAATGTCCATATTACAGGGGAAGAAATGTTGGATATCTTGAAACGCATAAAAGTGGATAAATCCCCAGAACCTGTACCTTAGAATGATTCCAGGAATGAAAATCTTAACATATGAGGAACTCTGTGGGAAGCTAGGGAAGTGATTGCTGGGCCCTTTGCTGAGATATTTGGATCATCGATAGTCAAAGGTGAGGTGCCGGAAGACTGGAGGTTGGCTAACACGGTGCCACTATTTAATAAAGGTGGGAAGGACAAGCCAGGGAACTACAGACCAGTGAGCCTGACATTGGTGGCTGCCAAGTTGTTGGAGGGAATCCTGAGGGACAGGATGTACATTATTTGGAAAGGCAAAGACTGATTAAGGATAGTCAATATGGCTTTGTGCATGGGAAATCATGTCTCACAAAATTGATTGAGTTTTTTGAAGAAGTAACAAAGAGGGTTGATGAGGGCAGAGCGGTGGACGTGACCTTCATAAAGGCATTCAACAAGGTTCCCCATGGGAAACGGGTTAGCAAGGTTGGATCTCATGGAATTCAGGGAGAACTCACTATTTGGATACAGAACTAGCTCGAAGGTAGAAGACAGAGGGTGGTGGTAGAGAGTTGCTTTTCAGACTGGAGTCCTGTGACTAGTGGAGTGCCACAAGGGTCGGTGCTGGGTCCACTACTTTTCATCATTTATATAAATGATTTGGATATGAACCTAAGTGGTATAGTTAGTAAGTTTGCAGATGGCACCAAAATTGAAGGTGCAGTGGACAGCTGAGAAGGTTACCTCAGAGTACAATGGGATCTTGATCAGATGGGCCAATGGACTGAAAGTGGCACTTGGAGTTTAATTTAGATAAATGTGAGGTGCTGCATTTTGGGAAAGCAAATCAGAGCAGGACTTGTACACTCAATGGTAAGATCCTAGAGAGTGTTGCTGAATAAAGAGACCTTGGAGTGCAGGTTCATAGCTCCTTGAAAGTGGTCGCAGGTAGATAGGATAGTGAAGAAGGCGTTTGGTATGCTTTCCTTTATTGGTCAGAGTATTGAGTACAGGAGTTGGGAGGTCATGTTGGGGCTGTACAGGACATTGGTTAGGCCACTGTTGGAATATTGTGTGCAGTTCTGGTCTCCTTCCTATTGGAAGGATGTTATGAAACTTGAAAGGGTTCAGAAAAGATTTACAAGGATGTTGCCAGGGTTGAAGGATATGAGCTATCGGGAAAGGTTGAATTGGCTGGGGCTGTTTTCCCTGGAGCGTCGGAGGCTGAGGGGTGACCTTATAGAGGTTTACAAAATCATGAGGAGCATGGGTAGGGTAAATAGACAAAGTATTTTTCCTGGGTGGGGGAGTCAGAACTAGACGGCATAGGTTTAGGGTGAGAGGGGAAGGATACAAAAGGGACCTAAGGAGCAACTTTTTCACGCAGAGTGTGGTATGTGTATGGAATGAGTTGCCTGAGGAAGTGGTGGAAGCTGGTACAATTGCAATGTTTAAGAGGCATCTGGATGGGTATATGAATAAGAAAGGTTTGGAGGGATATGGGCTGAGTGCTGGCAAGATTAGGTTGGATCTGTTTCCGTGCTGTACATCTCTATGACTCTTGACTCAATGAATAAGAAAGGTTGGCAACCAAATGATGGTCCCCAGTGTTCGATGGAGTGGTGGACCACCTTTAGACATGATACCAGGCTTGAATCTGTAACAAACAGGAATACTCAGGAAACCTGACATAGATGCTAGTTGCCTCAGTGGACCGACTCTGGACAGAAAATAGCAATCAGGAGTGGCAGAATATAAAGATGAATGGAGTGACCTGAAACCACAGTCTCAGTCACACGCAGGCTCGTAGTACCTTGAGAGTAGAGTCACAGGTAGATAGGATAGTGAAGAAGGTGTTTGGTATGCTTTTCTTTATTGGACAGACCACTGAGTATAGGAGTTGGGAGCTCATGTTGCAGCTGTACAAAACATTGTCTCGGCCACTTTTGGAATATTGTGTGCAATTCTGGTCTACAGGAAAAATGTTATGGAACTTGAAAGGGTTCAGAAAAGATTTACAAGGATGTTGCCAGGGTTGGAGGATTTGAGCTACAAGGAGAGGCTAATCGGCTGGGGCTATTTTCCCTGGAGCGTCGGCAGCTGAGGTTTAAAGAATCATGAGGGGCATGGATAGGGTAAATAGACAAAGTCTTTTCCCTGGGTTGGGAGAGTCCAGAACTACAGTGCATAGGTTTACAGTGAGGGAGGAAAGATTTAAATGGGACCTAAGGGGCAACCTTTTCACACAGAGGTGGTGCATGTATGGAGTGAGCTGCCAGAGGATGTGATGGAGGCTGGTACAATTACAACATTTAAAAGGCATCTGGATGGGTATATGAATAGAAAGGGCTTAGAGGGATATGGGCCAAATGCTGGCAAGTGGGACTAGATTAATTTAGGATATCTGGTCAGCATGGACGAGTTGGACCAAAGAGTCTTCTTCCATGCTGTCCATCTCTAAGACATTATTAATCTAAATAATAAGTATTGTGTTTCATCAAAAGCATCAGCTTCGGCTATACTAGCCTCATATCAAACAGTGACTAAAACAAATGGACAAGGACGGACAGGTAGTTGTGACAATATGGCTATTCACGACTGCAGAGCATCAAATGCTGCTTGATGAATTAGTCTCCTCAACAAAAGAGTCGTGAGAATGTAGACTTTTGGAATAAATTAAAAGAACTAGGAGAAGTCCATTCCTTGACCCCTGGGAATGTCATGCCTCAGTAAAAGTGAAGGTAGGAAGAGAAAGATGGCAGGAAGTAAGGGATTGAATTAAAAGAATGTACTCAGTTGACTGTAAGAAATCACAAAGAGGAAGCAAGGCTACAGGAGGCAGTTAGTGATGCCCTCCGTGAGGTTCATCCAAACTGGGGAGCAATAATGGGAATAAAGCAAAGAAAAGGGGTGTCACCATCTGAATTCAGAGAGAGGAAGTGGGCTGCATGTAATGGTCATAGCAATAGCCATGTTCCACAGAAGGATGATTCAGCGTTTCTAAATATGTTTCAGGAAGGACTGGGAGAAGATCATCAGAATGTTCTCTTCATGGGATTGGCTTGATGCTCTGAACTAAGGAGTTAGAACTCTTAAGAGCCACAGGGAGAGATAGGAGTAATAACTATTCCCACATAACAGCTGTGAGTTATAGCGCACAGAGTCATAGGGTTGTACAGCATGGAAACAAACCCTTTGGTCCAACTCATCCATGCTGACCAGGTATTCGAAATTAATGTAGCCCTATTTACCAGCATTTGGCCTCTATCCCTCTCAACCTTTCCTATTCATGTACCCTCAAGATGCCTTTTGAATGTTGTAATTGTACCAGCCTCCACCACCTCTTCTGGCAGTTCATTCCATACACACAACAACCTCTGTCTGATAAAGTTGCCCTTTAGGTCCCTTTTAAATCTTTCCCTTCTCACTTCAAACCCTCTAGTTTTGGCTTCCCCTACCCTCAGGAAAAGACCTTGACTATTCATCCAATCCATGCCACTCATGATTTTATAAACTTCCACAAGGTCACCTCTCAGGCTCCAATGCCCCAAGG
The DNA here is from genome assembly GCF_004010195.1 of Chiloscyllium plagiosum. Classification (NCBI taxonomy): domain Eukaryota; kingdom Metazoa; phylum Chordata; class Chondrichthyes; order Orectolobiformes; family Hemiscylliidae; genus Chiloscyllium; species Chiloscyllium plagiosum. The sequence goes on from NC_057715.1 coordinate 68,914,966, forward strand.
TAAACAGCCCCAGCCTCTTCAGCCTCTCCATATAGCTCAAACCCTCCAACCCTGGCAATATCCTTGTCAATCCTTTTCTGAACCCTTTCAGTTTAACAACATCTTTCCTACAGCTCAGAGAATAAGGGAGTCTGAGAGTGACATTGGGCCAGTATTGTAGAATGTTCATTGACACAGGAGCCTCAATTTGTGTCACCAATGAAGAAATCCCAACCACAGAGCAATTGTATAAATACAAGGAGTAGGAAGGGGACAGAAGGAGGCAGAGTGGAGTGGGTGGGGCAGTTGGAAATATAAGGCATTGAGATCCCAGTCAGGTTTTGGGTAAGCCCCTGTGGGAACGAACTATCTTGGGAATAGAGACATTATGATTGCTGAGCACAGTTACAGACCCACAGGATGACATGTTAATTTGGGGAATAAAGAAACATACAATCCTGGAGGTTATATACTTCGGAGACGAGTGATAAAAATAATCAACGTAGACCAGAGTGTAAAGGGAGGATACAAACGTATCCTTAGCTGTAAACGTTACCCAGAGCTCGGGGTTAAACAAAAGAGAGAGTCTATTCAAATACAGTCAGTTAGGCTGATGCATACCCCAAATGACAGTACCTGATTAAAGTGGAGGCAAGTGGTCGATATAATTAAAGATTTGAAAGAATAGGATATAATTGTGGACAATGTTTCCATTACAGACTCCTCTATTTGACCTGTCCACAAAGTTGACAGATCATGTAGGTTGATGATTGACTATCCTGCCCTCAACACTGTTACCTCATGGCTGCACCCAATCATTGCTAGTCCCACCACTAATTTGAATGATCTGCACCTTGACCATCAGGTATTCACCACTAGATATTGCAAATGGATTTAGGGCAATACCACTCTATGAGGAATCCCAGATGAAATTACAGTGGGGGAGACACAATACACATGGACAAGAGCGCCTCAAAGCTTTCATAACAGCCCATGATTATTCCACCATTATGTGGCCAAACCTATAGAAGTCATAGATCTGACAAAACAGAAAAGGTGTTACCACAATGCATAGACAACCATCTTCCAGCATCAGGAATGTCCATGCACAAGCACTCGAGATCATGCAGTTACTTTAGGCAATAACCAAAGCTGGATTGAAGGTAGACCCAGACAAAGTTCAGACAGAACAGTGCATTGTGACATATTTGCAGTGCAAACTTTTGAAGAGATTTAAAGCCTTGCTGATAGAGAGAAAACAAATGATTCTCACTCTACCCCATCCAAAGACAATTCAGGAAGTAAGAAAGGTACTAAGGTTGTCAAGTTATTGTAGGAACTTTGTAAATAATTATGCAGCAATTGTGGGACCAATCCAAGATTTTAGAAAATTGGTTGGGGGACATGCAGACAATATCCTCTGAGGGTTGAGCAGCCGGAACCTGAACTCCAGGATGTGCAAAGGCCTCTACCCAAGTCTAACAATTACTGTCTGCAGCTCCAGCCTTAGGTCTACCAGACCTTATGTGCTCATTCAAAATTTATTACCAAACAACGTAGAGATACCACACTGCAACGGCCACCCAGCAATAGGAGATGGAAAAGAGCCGGTGGTGTATCACCTGAACAAACAATCCCTAATTCCACCAGAACTCAATAATTGCATTAAGTCACTTGACTGAGCAACTTGAGTGGTGAGGATCAGTGAACCAATGCCTCGGCCAGGAGAAATGATCCTATACACATCCTACACGCTTATTCAACTCCTTAATATGGGTAACTTGAAGCCAGTGTCATATTCAAAGAGAGCCCAATAGGAAAGCCTTTTATTACCCAAGAGAGGACGAATTATAAAGGATAGAGGCAGCAATTCAATAGGGTTCATGAATACTGAAGGGGAAGTGTACAAATGTGATGTATAGGAAGGTGCTGAGTATGGCAACAGATTTAAGGAAGAACCATTAGAAAACACTAATATAACCCTCCAGGTGAATGGCTTCTGGATGGAGACTCAGAACAGAATGGGCTGTAGTGCAAAATGGAGGGGGAAAATACAGGCAGAGGGCTGTTTATCCAGAGACAAGTCAGCATAAACAGCAGAGGTCAGAGCTTTATTAGAAGCCTTAAAATTAGCCAGAGGAAAGAAAGTGAACATTTATACAGACGGTCAATACACATTCGGGATAATGTACGAGTATGCAGGACTTTGGAGTAGGAGGGGATTTGTAAGTTCAACATGATTCAACATGAAGAATTCATCAGAGAATTGCTAGAAATATAAAGAAACCTGAGGAGATTGCAGAGATAAAAATGAAAGTAAATAGGAAGGTTAATACTCCAGAACGATTGAATACAGTCAAGCAAGCCAGGCAACCAGGAATGCAACAGATAAAACTGATAAGGAACTGAAAGCAGGTGTGACCACAACATAAGGAGAGTTTCCTGTGACAAATGTAGAGATTTACATGTTATTGCAGAACAAGAATAGGAAGAATGGAAAGAGAGGGACGCGATGGTATTTGGTGGAAAGCTGGGAAAGTAATAGCACCACATGGTACATGGCATATACTCCTAAAAATATATCACAGGAATCAACACACAAGATGGAACAATATGTTAGATTTAGTATTGGAAAGGTTTGATTCAGGACTGCCAACAGTATATCATATGTACCCAGCATAACTGAGATATGTTGGTGAAAATTAAATTACCCTACTAACCACATCCAAGAGGATTTTGGGAACAAGTACAGGTCAATTTTATTGGACCATGTACCCATCAAAAAGATAACGGTATTGTTAACTAATAAATAATCAATTTACTAGGTGGGTAGAAGCTTTTCTAACCGGAGATTATGTTGCCTTAACAGTAATAAAAGGATTAGCAGAAGAGATAAAACTCCAGTGGGGATTTCTAGTTACCATTTTACAGAAAAGATTATTAAGGATGCATGCAGTCAGATGGTAATCAAACAGAAATTTCATTTTCCTACTATCCTGAGGAATGATAGAGAGGATGAATACGACACTGAAGACTGCTTTAGCTAAAGTGATAGAAGAGATGGGATGGTGGGGTGACCAAGTTACCCAGAATACTAATGTGCCCATGGGTGGCCCCAAACAGACACACTGGAGTTATGCTATATGAATTAATGACTGAACAGGCAATACATTCCCCAATAGGTTGATGATAATATGGACAGATGCAGGTCCCCTTAAAGGACCAATCCACAACTATATACAAGAAATGACCTAATTGTTGCACCAACTTGTAAACAAAGTCAGAAACAGACCAGAAGAGATGGGGAGAGCAGGAGGGGGTGCAACTACAATCCCGCCAGCTAGGACCAAATGGGGTAATCATAAAAGTGATACCTGTTTTCTCATAGATATGAAATTCCAAAGTCAGTGGAAATATTTCACACAAAACTGCATGCATAAGCTTAACATGGCCTGGTTGCTTTGACATTTTGCAGGCAAATTCAGCTGAATAGGTACAGACACCACTATTGATTCTCATAACCAACAGTGACCTGGCAGTCTCTGAATGTGGGAGTGGGGATACATTATACACATAAACAATGGGCAGTGAAAATACAACTTGACCGTCTAAGGCAATAGAAAGGAAAATGGAATAACTCTCTAACTCCTGGCCCCATTACCCCTATTTTATGTTGTCTTTCAATGGTCTTCCTACAAAAATGCATTACCTCACATTTCTCACAATCTCATCTGATATTTATCCACCCACTGTACCAACTTGTCTATGTCCTTTTGGAGTTCCACACTATCCTCCTCACAGTTTACAATTCTTCCAAATTTTGTGTCATTTGCAAACTTTGAAATTGTCTCCTGAGCACCAAGGTGTAGACTATTAATATATATCAAGAAAAGCAAGGTTCCAACACCAACCCCTATGGAATTCCACTATGAACCTTCCTTTCAGTCCAAAAAACATCCACTGACTATCATTTTACTATTTAATTTGTCCCATTTCACAGCATTTTATATTTAAAAATTAATCTTCTTCCATTCAATGTGCAGTTATCTTTTACAAGCATCTAAGGAAGCTGTTTGTAGCACCCTTTCAACTATTATATCCCAAAATTAACAACCCCCTAAGTCAAAAACAGTTCATTTGCCCTCCATGTGTTCTGTGAATTATTTTTAATCAATTACCTCCAGTTATCAATCCACTTGCAAGGTTTGTTTTGCTTGTGGCCAGGTTTGGAGGGGTAGCCATGAACTCTAGAGCAGCCAAATACTAGCTAATTTTTCTCACATCAAGCAAAACTGGGATAATACATAACAACAGCTTTCTATTGTAAAGAAATAACAGAGATAAGAAAGGCCTACTCTGTATATCTGTGAGAATGATTATAAGAAAGAGAGGCGAGATGAAGTGACAGACGTTTGGAAGAAGCACTTTGCAAATTCATCCAGAGGATCTATTAAGACCAGTAGTTATTCCATTCTAATTGCCTTTGCGAAATGTGAATGACTTGCTAGTTGTTTAAGACAGCAGTGAAAAATGAGCTATGTCACTGTGAGTCTGGGGTCACACATTAGCCACTCTATTAAGCACAGCAGATATCTTTCCCAACAGGAATTTTGAACTTGAGTCATTCTATAAGTTGTACAAATATTTTTCCAGGACAAATATTTTTTGGTCTATGGCTTCAGAATTAGCCTGCTAACTCATCTGGGAGGTCATCTGTTGAGTAATCTAGATTGTATAAATGCAGAAAATAGGCAAGTGTGCAGCAAAGCCAGACTGTATTAATAGATGTTTTTAACTTTAGCATCGATTGGGAAAGATAGAAAAGCACTTCTTAGATAGGTAGGGAATTCCTGGAGTACATCCGGATAATTTCCTACAGCAATATGTCCTTGATGCGATAGGGGACAAACAATATTACATATTGTAATGAGTAACAAGCCAGATTTAATAAGTAACTTAATTGTGCATGAACAATTAGCAAATAGTGATCATAACATGACTGAGTTCAATGCAACATTTCAAAGTGAAAAGAATGAATCAGCTACTAGAATTTTAGATTTAAGTAAGGCTAACTTTAATGAGATCAGACAGAGTCTGTTCACAGGAAACTGGGAGAACCTGCCAATGAGAAAACAACTGAAGAACAGTGGAGGATGTTTAAAGAAACATGTAACACAACGACACGGTGGCACAGTGGTTAGCACTGCTGCCTCACAGCGCCAGAGACCTGGGTTCAATTCCCGCCTCAGGCGACTCTCTATGTGGAGTTTGCACATTCTCCCCGTGTCTGCGTGGGTTTCCTCCGGGTGTTCCGGTTTCCTCCCACATTCCAAAAATATGCAGATTAGGTGAATTGGCCATGCTAAATTGACCATAGTGTTAGGTATATTAGTCAGAGGGGAAATGGGTCTGGGTGGGTTGCGCTTCGGCGGGCCAGTGTGGACTTGTTGGGCCGAAGGGCTTGTTTCCACGCTGTAGGGAATCTAATCTAAAAAAAAACACGAAACCAGTTTATACCCCGATAGGGAAAAACTGGACTTCACACAAAAATAAAAGCCATGGACAACAAAAGAGACAAGGGGCAACATAAAACTAGAAAAATATACCTATGAAACTGAAAAATATCAGTACAGATCCTACTGAATGGGAAAGATATAAAGACGAGCAAAGGTCTACTAAGCAGTTTATAATAATGACTAAAACAGATTTTGAATGGAAGCTTGCAAGGGACATCAAGATCAATAAGAAGAAATTTTATAATTATAAAGTGGACAAACAGGTTGTTAGGAACAATGTTGGCCTACTAAAAAAGTGGGGATAACGTCAATGACCATGGGGACCTGGCAGACATGTTGCATAATTATTTTGCCTCAGTATTTATGGTAGAAAAGGAGGATAGTTTACTAAAAGTTCTGAGGAAATTAATAATGGATTACGAACAGAGACTAAATAAATGTAAGTGAAACATTAATAGTGAGGAAGTTAATGGAATTAAAGTGTGAGAGATCACTGGGTATCCATCCAAAGTTGTAAAATAAAGTAGGCATATTGTACATGCCCCAACTTCCAGAGTTCTCTGGATTCTGAAGTTGTCCCGCTGGTTTAAAAAATTGCACACGTCTCTCCAATTTTTAAGTAGAATGGAAGAGGAAAACCAGGAAATTATGGCCCAGTTAGCCTAATATTTGTGGTGGGGAAATTGTTGAATTCTACAATCAAGGATGGGGTAACTGATCACCTTGAATTTTTTTAGTTAATCAGGAAAACCAGCATGGATGTATGACAGGTAGTTCATGCCTGACAAAACTCATTAAAGTTTTTGAAGATCTGACTAAGGTGGTGGACAGGGAATGGTTTATGGATGTTGTTAACAGAGGAACCTCGATTATCCGAAGGACACAGATGGGGAGTATTCTGTTCAGTTAATCAAATGCCAGATTATTGAATGCCAGATAACATAGTTAGCCAAGCATCGGGACCTTGCGACCTTGTTCAGATAATCTGAAATTCAGCTAATTGAATGTTGGATAATTGAGGTTCCTTTGTAGATGGACATTCAGAAGTCATTTCATAAAGTTCCACATAAGTGATTGTTAACAGAGTTCGAAGCCCATGGAACTGAGAACAAATTACTGACATGGCTGGGAAACTGGCAGGAAACAGGTATAATGAGTAGGTGCTCAAACTGACAGGATGTGACCAGTGGTGTCCCACAAGGTTCTGTGTTAGAATCTCAATTATTCGCATTATTTATTAGCAATAGAATAATGGCATAGAAAGTCAGGTTCCAAATTTGCTGATGACACAAATTTAGATGGCATTATACATAGTGTAGATGATAGCATCTTGTTCCATCTCTTACCTTTTGCTGGGCAGTGAGGCAAGTTTATCACAAGGCAGTGGCAAGTCGAGGATAATTATAGCATATTAAATGCCTTATTAACACCACAACTCACCTCAGTAACATTTGGCATCCTATCTTATTAAGTACATCAAACACCTTAGGTGTTGAAATATCTTAAACATGGAAACCAGGGCAGGTACTTGGCAAGTTCAACTTGCTGCTCGTTCTCCATGACAACCACCAACCTGTTCATGGAGACAAACAGATGGCTGTATGAAGTGCTGTGCTGCTGCAGTTTCTGGTCAATAAGGACCATTGCTTCCCACATAGCTGTCTGCTACTATTGTTCCTCTCTATGCATATGGATGAAGTCCCTGATTACTGGCACTATACAGTCCTGTCCTGCTTGGAGCTGAGTTTCTGGCAGTTTTCCAAATGATAGCAATCTTAGTTATTTATATGTTGGCCATTGGCATAGCCTAATGTCAGGCCATGTGTTATGTTTCTTCCTGTAGTGAGACAAAGTGAGGGATGAGTGAGGAGAAAAACTGAGAGAACTGTTAGTGCTGGTGCAGATGGTTGAAAGGTGGTGAGGCACTCTGAGTGAGCAAGTCGGCAATGTGAAGGCCATGCAGACTGGTGATGTGAGAATTTTGGGTGGGGGGGGGGGGGTTTGAAGGTGAGAGCGGATCAGGGAAATGTTGAATGCAGTAGTGAGACTGGCAGAGTATGCAGCTTCAGGGTTGATGTGCGTATTACGAGAGATGGAGTGGGCGTGTCACTGTAGAGAGGAATGTGCATTTATCCTGGCACAGTAGAGAAGGCAATTGACCTTCTTATGGCATTGCTGGCTATTCCTTTGGACTATTGAGATGGCACTGACCATGTGGTGAAAGGTTTGGAGGGATATGGGCCAGGAGCAGGCAGGTGGGACTAGTATAGTTTGAGATTATGTTTAGATTAAATTAGATTAGATTTCCTACAGTGTGGAAACAGGCCCTTCAGCCCAAAAAGTCCACACCAACCCTCCAAAGAGTAACCCACACCCCTCTGACTAATTCATCTAACAACTATGGACAATTTAGCATGGCCAATTCACCTGACCTGCACATCTTTGGAATGGACTGGTTGGACTGAAGGCTCTGTTTCCATGCTGTGTGACTCTGTAGGGATGTGGTATCCTCTGCTGGTCCTCCAGGAAGAGGGCACCTGTCCTTTGTACTAATCACTTGAACAAGACCGCTGTAAGCCTGTTGGAAAATTGTAGAGCCACCTTCCCCTGCTCTGACATGATGGGCATGTTCAGGTTCTATCTGAGACCCAGCAGGGCAGCTTTGGAGAATCAGTGCTCATCTGAGTGTTCAGAGATCTTTAAAAGATGGTACAAGTAAAAGGAATGCCAGTCTCTTGGTGAGTATTTGCAAGTTGTTCTGGGAACAGCACAATTAAAATGGGGATAGAATGGGATGTGATGGACACCATGTGTAATGTAGGTAGTTAATAAGGCACCTTTGGCAAGGTAGAGCCAGTATTCCCACTAGTCCTCATGGCAAGAATACCTTCAGAAAAACTCCATGAAACTTGCAATTAGCCAAAAAGAAGTGAGATTCAGCCCACTGTTTCAATTTCAGTCTGTCAATTAGTAGACATGAATATTCGTGAATATTCATTAACAAATCAGATCACAATCAAATCACTTTCCAATTTTTAGTGTTACGTAGTTTAAATTGGATGTTATGATCTTGATGTAAACTGCATATGGCAGTAGTTAAGCAAAGGTATTAATGGGTATGGGCCAAAGACAGTATATGGAGATAGGCCGCAAATCAGTCATGTCCTCATTGAATGGCAGAACGGGCTTCAGGGGCTGAATGGCCTACTCCTGTTCCTATATTCCTAACTCCGTCCTCCAGAGAATCACATTCCAGTTCGCCATGATGTGGACACTAACTACAGAGTCAAACTACATTGACACTATTATGTCAGCTTTCCCAGATCTTACACATAAGTCAATGCAGTATGCATACCACTGGGTCATTGGACACAGCTGGTGCATCTGAAAAGCTAGGATACACGCCACCACTTCCCCCGCCCCCACCTCTGTGATTTCATGAAATGTATCAGCTATTGGATTCCTGTGAATGGCACAAGATCTCTTGGAATTTCACTTTCAAACCTGCATCACAGATGCTGAGTATAACTGCTTCACATTATTTAAAATTACATTGTAGATCGCTTCCAGGAAACAAACAGAAGTAATCATTCATCTCCTTCATAATTTTTCCCAGCATACCTCAAACAAATACTGAAGAATGACATAACTTTATGACATGAAAATTAGAAATGGACTTGAGTGAGGCAAGCAGGGTAACCTTGGAAGGTGGTGAAAGTTTAGGTGTCCATCGAAGACATTAAACTGTTTCTCACTTTCTGAAGATGAAATCTGTTTTAATGCTCAAGCATTTTCAATTTTTTTTCCCAGTCAATAAGTACCGTTAAATAAAATCACTAATGCGTACTAATGGAAAATAATTTCTGGGATGATTTATATTTAGTTACGTAAGCAGAATATGCATGTATTGCCTTATTTCCACCATTTCCATTTTATTCATTCTCTTTAAGCTGGAAATTATGAGATTCCTACAGTGAGCTCTTGGTCTCCATCTGAACAGCAACATGAGGCATTTGATTGATATTGACCTGCAGGGCACCTCACTACATATTTAGCTACATCAATTCCACTCTGGCTGATTTTCATTACAGGCTTTCCCCACACCGCAAGAAGTTTAATTATTTTTGCTTCAATTGGTTTATCTGAAGAAATGTGCTTATTTTCAGTTTACAACATGAAATTGAAGTCCCATAATATTAGCGGCTGAGAAAGGTCACAAATTTTAATGTGAAACTGCTCGACTTTGAGCAGAAACAGAAAATTCCTCCACATTAGAGCTTATAAGCACCTTTTGTGGATTGACAATGTTAACATTAGTGAATGCTCCAAAAAAAGTAATCCAATATTTAATGCACAATAAAGGTTGGAAAATGTGCTACAATGTATCACAGATAAGCGATTTGCAGAATGAAATTATACTGTACATTATATCTTTCTTCAATTGTTCAAAAACTCCCTGAACTCCATAGAGATTTTCAGGACAGTTTCCCTCATCTCAGACCTCTGAAAATTAACATGTTTGTTAATACTACATCAATAGTGAAGAGCAGGAAATCACATCCATGAAAAACAATTCACAAGAACATATGTAGGAACAAATTACTGCATATGCTGGAATCTGTACTGAAGACAACAAATGCCAGAGATTACAGTGGGTCAGACAACAGCCATAGAGAGAGAAAACCAACATTTGAGTATAGATGACTCTTCATCAGATGAGGACATCACTGGCTAGGCCAGCATTTATTGCCCATTCTTAATTGCCCAGAGGGCAGGTACGAGTCAACTACATCGTTGTGGATCTGGAATCGCATGTAGGGGGGCCAGACTAGGTAAGGATAGCAATTTCCTTCCCTGGAGGACATTAGTGAACCAAATGGGTTTTTTTCTGACAATCAACAATAGTTGCATGGTTATCACTAAACTCCTACTTCCAGATTTCTTTATTGAATTCAAATTCCCACATCTGCCATGATGGGATTCAAATCCAGATCTACAGAACATTACTTAGGTCTTCACCAGGCTGGTGATTATGCCACTAGGCCGTTGTCTCTCTGGATAGGGTAAATAGGCAAAGTCTTTTCCCTGGGACCGGGGAGTCCAGAACTAGAGGGCATAGGTATAGGGTGAGAGGGGAAAGATATAAAAGAGACCTAAGGGGCAACTTTTTCACACAGAGGGTGGTACAGGTATGGAATAAGCTGCCAGAGGAAGTGGTGGAGGCTGGTACAATTGCAACATTAAAGAGGCATTTGGATGGGTATATGAATAGGAAGGGTTTGGAAGGATATGGGCCAGGTGCTGGCAGGTGGGATTAGATTGGGTTGGGATATCTGGTCAGCATGGACGGGTTGGACTGAAGGGTCTGTTTCCATGCTGTACATCTCTATGACTCTATGTAATGCAATGCACATTGTAATGTACATTTTGTAAAGTGCAAGGCAAAGGTTTACTGTCATTAACACATATTCTTGAAATTAGCCCTAAAATGTAGTGCTAAAACAATGTATTTTTGCAAAAAACTAGTGTGAAAACTTTATCACAAAAAAGTTTCTAAAGTCACTTGACTTCTGAGAATTGTCAATTCATGATGTTAAACAAAAATGCTTAACCAAAAACCAAATTACGACATATAGTAATAACAGGGTCTCATCTCGACCCTCTGCAACTGGATCCTCAGCTTCCTGACCCACAGACCATAATCATTGAAGTTAGATAACTGCATCTCCTCCATGATAATCCTCAACACTGGCACTGCACAGGATGTGTTCTCAGCCCCTACTGTACTCCCTGTACACCATAACTGTGTACCCAAATTCTAAATGAACGCCATCTACAAGTTTGTTAACAACATCACCATAGAAAGACAGATATCTAACAATGATGAGTCAGAATGCAGGAAGGAGATAGAGTGCTTGGTGTCATGGTGCAATAATAGCAACATTTTTCTCAATGTTGGCAAAACAAAAGAACTGATCATTGACTTCAGGAAGAAAGGAGGAGGCCACACCCCTATCTACATCAATGGAGCTGAGGTTGAGAGGGTGGAGAGTGTCACGTTTCTAGGAGTGACGATAACTGACAATCTGTCCTGGACTTCCCTCATAGATGTGACTGTCAAGAAGGCGCAACAATGCCTTTTCTTCCTCAGGCAGCTCAGGAAATTAGGCATGTCCATAAGGGCCCTCACCAACTTCTCCAGATGCAGTATAGAAAGCATCCTATTTGGTTGCATAACAACCAGAAATGGAACTGCTCTGCCAAGGCCATAAGAAACTACTGAAAGTTGTGTGTACAGTCCAGACATTACAGAAGCCAACCTCCCATCCATCAACTCTATTTACGCTTCTCATTGCTGCAGACTGGCTGCCAACATCATCAAAGACTCTTCCTACCTCTTCCATCAGGCAGAAGATACAGAAGCTTGAACACAGTTTCTTCCTTGCTGTTATTCGATTGATGAATGGATCTCTCCAACTTCAAATAATGTTGATCTTGCAAATGTTAATCTTGCTTTGTCACCTCCTGTGGAGCCATAACCTGGTATGTCTTGCTTTGTCTTAGCACCCAATGATCTGCATGTCCTTGTTTGCTATGATCTCTCTGTACTTACCGCAAAATAAAACTTTTCACTGTACATAGGCACAGGTGACTGCAATAAATCAAAATAATATGCCAAACCATCAGCAGAATTCCAATATGGGCTTCTTCCATATCAAATCCTCTAAAGTGACACCAAATTGTCTTTTGGTTTTGTACGATCCCAAATGCCAATTAAGGAAATGTGTTCTATTTATTAATTTTATGAGCTAATGCTCATAGCCTGGAGCTGTACTTAATAGAAGGGCAAAGAATAAGACAGATGGACCAGTGTGTACAACTCATAGTCGGGAACATGTGGTTTTTTTGTTGATTAGCTTGAAGGACATGAACATCGCTGGCAAGGTCTGTATTTAATATTTACTCCTGGTTGCCCTTGAGAAGGTGATCTGAACACCCTGCGTAAATAAAAGTGTGGCCTGTGAAAAAAAGACATTTAGAGTCAATCATTTTGCTGTGGGTCTCAAGTCCATATAGGTTATGAATGATAAATTGCCTTTCGTAAAAGGCATTAGTGAATGGATTGATGTTTACTACAATCCGGTGCTGTAAAAGATGTTTATAACTGACACTTGATTCAGCTTGGAACTTCTTTTTGAGTCAATCTGTTTCCACTAATCATCTTGTAATATTAGTCTATGGGACTTATTGATATTAATTAGTGAAGGATTAACCATTCTTACATCCTCGGCAGAGGAGGCATGCATTTGAGTAACAAGAAGTAGGTAATTTCATAATAATAAGACAGGTTACATGACCTCATTGACTGGGCCAGTATTTATTACCCATCCCTAGTTGCCCTTGAAAAGGTGGTGGTGAGTTGCCTTCTTTATCCAGCATCAATGAAAGCAGTTATTCCAAATGGGTCAGGGTTTGGCCAAGGTCAGTCCTGGAAGTCTGATCACTAAATGTCAAGAGGGTTATCAGGAGGTTGAAAAAGTCCATTCTAGGGGTTGGAGGCAGCATGTTGGGATGTAGAGGGGACAATAATTGTGGAGAGGAAAACTCAATGTCTAAGAGTGGGAGATGATAGAGCATTGGAAGGGATGGATTACTGTGGGACAGGATTTCATTGACAATCATCACTACTCTGTCTTCAATAAGGGAGATGTGCGTCATGATGGAAGGCATAGCTAAGATATAGGTCCGGGCTGAGATGATAAAGTGAGGAGCTGAAAATTCAAAATAAGAGTCAAGTGGGAATGTGTTGAAGATCAGACCTGAGGTGGTTGACAGGGAATACAAGGAGGAAAGCTTTGCGAGGTCACCTGGACTGACAGGCTGAACCTGCAACTCACTCTGTGAAGTTGCTTTCCATTCTCATCTCAAATACAAAAGAACAATAGAAATGGAAAATGGCTTCCACCAGACACAGGATGGACAGAGTAGGTGTGCCCCAGCTATACCTGTCTCTTTGTTGGCTACGTAGAACAGTCCATCTTCCGTAGTTACACCGGCACCACTCCCCACCTCTTCCTTCGCTACATTAATGACTGCATTGGCGCCACCTCATGCTCCCGCAAGGAGGTTGAGCAGTACATCAACTTCACCAACACATTCCACCCAGACCTTAAATTCACCTGGACCATCTCTGACACCACCCTCCCCATCCTGGACCTCTCCACCTCCATCAATGACGACCGACTTAACACTGACATTTGTTACAAACTCACTGACTCCCACGAGGATTACACCTCTTGGATTACACCTCTTCCCATCGTAC
>NC_057715.1:68929283-68929970 GCF_004010195.1 Chiloscyllium plagiosum
GGGCGGTGTTTGTGCAGTGTGTCCAGGAAGATTTATAACTCCGTATGTAGATTGTCCGACCAGAGGGGAGGCTATATTGGATTTGGTACTCGGTAATGAACCGGGACAAGTGGTGGGCTTGTTAATGGGTGAACATTTTGGTGATGGTGACCACAATTCTGTGACTTTCACCTTGGTAATGGAGAGAGATAGGTGCGTGCAACAGGGTAGGTTTTACAATTGGGGGAAGGCTAAATACGACGCTGCAAGACAGGATCTGAGGAACATAAATTGCGAGCATAGGCTGTCAGGGAAGGATATCGTGGAAATGTGGAACTTTTTCAAGGAACAGATACGACATGTCCTTGATATGTATGTACCTGTCAGATAGGAAAGAAATTGTCATGTGAGGGAACCTTGGTTGACGAGGGAGGTTGAATGGCGTGTAAAGAGGAAGAAGGAGGCTTACATAAGGTTGAGGAAACAGGGTTCAGACAGAGCAGTGGAGGGATACAGGATAGCCAGAAGGGACCTGAAGAAAGGGATTAGGAGAGCCAAGAGAGGGCATGAAAAATCTCTGGCGGATAGGATCAAGGATAACCCAAAGGCATCTTATGCGTATGTGAGAAACATGAGAATGACGAGAACGAGGGTAGGTCCGATCAAGGACAATAGTGGGAGACTGTGTATTGAGTCGGAAGAGATAAG
>NC_057715.1:68931514-69038600 GCF_004010195.1 Chiloscyllium plagiosum
GGGGAGATGTTAGGGGTGGGTTCTTTACCCAGAGAGTGGTGTGGGCATGGAATGCGCTGCCTGTGGGAGTGGTAGAGTCAGAATCTTTGGTGACCTTTAAGCGACAATTGGATAGGTACATGGATGGGTGCTTAAGCTAGGACAAATGTTCGGCACAACATCGTGGGCTGAAGGGCCTGTTCTGTGCTGTATTGTTTTATGTTCTATGTTCTATGTTCTAAACCTGAGTTCGATTCCAGCCTCGAGTGACTGCTTGTGTAGAGTTTGCACTTTCTCCCCTTGTCTGTGTGGATTTCCTCCCACAATCCAAAGATGTGCAGGTTAGGCGAATTAGCCATGCTAAATTGCCCATAGTGTTCAGGGATGTATAGATTAGGTGCATTAGTCAGGGGTAAATATAGGGTAGGCAGAATGGGTTGGATGGGTTACACTCTGGAGGGTCAGTGTGGACTTGTTGGGCCAAAAGGCCTGTTTCCACATTGTAGGGATTCTATGACATTCACTGTAAATTTGACCTGGTCAAAAGGCAAGAATTTCCTGTTTAATCCCAGAAGCAAACATAGTTTTTTTTTTTATTTGTATGTCCTTTTCTCACTTATCCTTTTGATTTGATAGAAGTTAATATTAACAACTGTAAAGTTTTTATCACGTGATGCTCCTACATTCAACAATGGGCAGATGCTATAATAGGTAGAGAAAAAGAGTAGTGGCACTAAGAATGGATAACCTCTGTAGCTTCATTCTTGTAGCTGCAGCTACAATGATAGTCAATCAGACAGGCAATCATTTAAGATGCCATTATATTTACAAATGAGATATTCCATTTACAATAATTATCACCAGTGCCATCTAAGTGCACGCAAATGTTTTTATTTCAATTTCTGTGCACAATATTTGCTGTGAAGGGCTATTCTTGCTGCCAATGTTTGACCTACTCCACTGTTGGACATCAAATACTGTACTAACAAAGGGAAACCCAGAAAGTCTTGCCAGTGATGAGTACCTCCACCACCGCTAAGCAAACAAACGTACACAGGTAGTGCCGTGGAGGTGTGGTGCCATGGAGGTGTGATGTCTACATAGTGAGTGGTGCAGTGGAGGTGTGGTGTCCACATAGTGAGTGGTGCAGTGGAGGTGTGGTGTCCACATAGTAAGTGGTGCCATGGAGGTATGGTGTCCACATAGTGATTGGCGCAGTGGAGTGATGTGAGAGAAACCTCGCTATGGCTCACAGAGAGAAACCCTTCATGAAACTCAAATCAAAATAAAACACTGTGGATGCTGGAAATCTGAAATGGTGGAGAAACTCAGCAGGTCTGTTCCTTCATGAAAATCTCCAAAATAGACACTTAGCCAATTCTTGGAAAATTTCGGCCAATGTTTGGAGAGTCTAGAATCAGGGCACAACTTAAAAATAAGAAGGAAATGTCTTGGGACCAAACTGAGAAGAATTTTTTCTTTAACTCAGGAAGTCATGAAACTTTGAAATCCTCTGCCTCAAATAGCTATAATAATTCAGTTCTTGGGTATATTTAAAGTAAAAATTGGCAGATTTCTAAATATCAATGATATAAAGGAACTGGGTGTAGGTTTGCTCGCTGAGCTGTAAGGTTCATTTTCAGACATTTCGTCACTATACTATACATCTTCAGTGAGCCTCCGGATGAAGCATTGCTGATGAATCCTGCTTTCTATTTATATATTTGGGTTTCTTTGGGTTGGTGATGTTATTTCCTGTGACGATGTCATTTCCTATGGTGATGTCAGTTCCTGTTCTTTTCCTCAGGGGGTGGTTAATAAAAACACCCTATACAGACAACAAGCAAAACGAATGTCATTTACAAAATACTGTGCAAGGACTGTAACAAACACTATATTGGAGAAACAGCAGAAAACTAGCCACCAGGATACATGACCATCAGTTAGCCATAAAACAACATGACCCTCTCTCACTAATATCCTTACATACAGATGAGAAAGGACACCACTTCAACTGGGACAACACATCCATCCGAAGGACAAACCAAACAGAGACATGCACAAGAATTCCTAGAAGCATTGCATTCCAACTGGAACTCTATCAACAAATACATTCACTTGGACCCGATTTACCACCTGCTAAGAAAAATAGCAGGAAATGACATCACCACAGGAAATGACATCACAAACCCAAAGAAACCCAAACATATAAATAGAAAGCAGGAATCTTTAGCAAATGCTTCATCTGGAGGCTCACCGGAGATGTTACCTAGTCTGAAAATGAACTTTCCAGCTCAGCAAGCAAACCTACATCCAAAACCTCAACCTGAGCTACAAATCTTCTCAAAATTCGCTGACATAAAGGAATATGAAAACAATGTGGAACAGAAGCAAGAAGATGGATATGGGGCCCAAAACTGTGCACAATACTCCAAATATGGTCTGATCAAAGCCTTATTGAACCTCAGAAGTATAACTCTATTTTTATATTCAAGTCGTCTCAAAATAAATGCCATCATTTCAATTGCCTTCCTAATTACTGACTCAACCTGCAAGTTTATCTTGAGAGAATCCTGGACTAGAACTCCAAGTGTTTTTGCATTTCAGACTTCTGAATTTTCTCCCTATGCAGAAAATAGTCCATGCCTCTATTCTTCCTATCAAAGTGCGTGACCTCTCATTTTCCCACATTGTACTCCATCTGCCACATCTTTGCCCATTTTCCTAAACTGTCCAAATCTTTCTACAGCCTACTCACCTCCTCAATGCTACCTGTTCTCTCCCTACCTTTGTGTTGTCTGTAAACTTAGGCAGAAGGCTCTAGGTTCCTTCATCTCGATCGTTATTTTTTGAAGTGAAAAGTTGTGGTCCTAACACTAAGCCTGGTAGAGCACCACTTGTCACCAGCTGCCATCCTGAGAAGGATCCTTTTATCCCCACTCTCTGTTTTCTGCATGTTCTTGTTTTCCCAAGCCTCTGTGTTAAACCTTTCGGGCTAACTGTCGTACGCAAGATCTTCACTCAAGCTTTCTTCCCTGTTTAATCCATCTTACGATTGCTTGAACAAATACCGTATATACTCGTGTAAAAGTCAACATTTTTAGACTATTTTTAAAGGTTCAATTTATAGGGCTGACTATTACACGGTCACTAGTTTTGAGGGGCTGAAGTTTATGCTGCAGTTTGAAGTACCGTATTATTAACAGAAGTCGATTTGATTGTTCAACTAATCCCAGGTAAAGAAGAAAAACCCAATGAATTGCGGTAAAGGTAATTACTGGATAAGAGCAAGAGAAACAAGAATGAGTTACTGGTAGGAAGTTTTATTATGCATACCAGTATGAAAATTTAACATGTCAATGATTCATTGAAATCCTGCAAAATCACACTGTTCAATATCATTATGGCCTGGTATAATGGCACACTTAAAATGAAACATTTATTGAATTCTAAATGTGTAAATTTCTTGAACTTTCCCTCCAAATTCTTCAGTTTCCTTCCCATATACTCTCACATGTAATGAACCTCAGCAATGTTTACAAATTTTTCAAAGAATTAAAGAAAAATGTAGCTAATATATCTCACTTTTATTCAGATATAGTGGCACAATTAAAATGATTAACTTTTTAACGATATTAACCTGTGGATGTATAGTGAACAAAGGTGCGACAAGTACCAACAGACTTAGTACCAGTCTAAATGAATGAATGAATAAGTGAATGAATCGAAACATGCTATAGTAAACCAAGTGGGCTAAGTAGAGTTATGAATAAATGAATGAACGAATAGAGATGCAATTTAGTAAACAAAGAGCAATGAGTACAGTTACCGGTGTGAATGTGATTTTGTTTCAGTGGGTTAATGGGAACATGCAGTTTCCTTCATAAGAGGTTTAGAATGCGATATAGTAGGGTCGACTTTTATATGAGATATATGGAAAATACAAGATATATTGGCCGGAAATAAGGGGTCGACCTTTACATGAGACCGACTTTTACACAAGTATATACGGTATATCAAATTTACCACTATCCAGTCTCTAACCCACTCCCTCTGTCCTCAGGTCCTTAGCTTTACAAATTCTCCTTGACTGGAGGAGTAGGTGGTTTCTTAGTTGAAGATTATCTCAGATGTTGCTCTTTGTCATTCTAAGAAACGTGGTCAGTTTTTTTTAATTTCTTGAATATCTTTGACTGAAGATATTTGTTAGTGTTGGCATTGCTGTCCTGTCTGTTCAAAGTATGTAATGGAAGACAATTGCTTGAAAGAAATAATTTTTTTCTTCTAACTTTGCTGTGAGGTAGTTTGAGGATTTACCATTTCGACACTTGTTCTTTTTGCTTGGTTTCCTTGTTGACAGCAGTTTAAGTTGTCCGCAATCTCTTGCAAGACATTTGCATTCTCTAGACTGACTGGAATACAAGTTCACCAGTGGTTTCAGATAATGATTTTACCAAGGTGTTCTGGAGTTCAAGTTGTCAAGAATTTTCATTAGGTGAGGAACAAATGAACAGTTCTTTCAACCCAATGATACTAGTAGTTTTTTTAAATGTTGGTAATGTAAACTGTTCTTTAATAAAAATATAACTGATCTCAATTATTGTGTGCTTCTTTCTGGGTTCATTAGAATCATACGTCGGATAGTTTAATGTAGATATCTTCTTGGATGGTTAGAATCCTTCCTCAAACATTGAGATTTTTTTAGGCAAAATTTGCTTCCCTGCTCAGACATGAAATTTGCTAGTTTGAATGACATATGTATGTTCTGCAAACTGATGACTCTTTTATCTTAAAGCAATTTTTAACATTACTTTAGTATTAGATTTGTTTCCTGTCAGCTGCATTTAATATCAGATGAATGGATCACTTTGATCACTTTGAGCAGAATATTACAGGAGTCTGAGTGACGTGGGCTATGGTAGGACTTCTAGCAGAGTTGCACAACAAGTCCAGTAAGGGATATCTCAATTTTGGGAGGATCTTGCTGCATCTTTTATACTTTTGCCAAGTGGCATAGTGAGTTTCTCTCTAGCCAGCAGCAAGTTACCTATTAAGGGGGAGTCTTAGCTTGTTAAACTCCTTATTAATGCCACAAAATGCCTCCCATTCTGTTTCCCATCTTACGAGACAAGATAGACATTGAGACTTCTCGGCATGGAAGTCGAAGTGTGGTTGTGGTGACCTCAGCTTGCAGTTAGCTACAAACAGCCTCTGTGATGGACACCAGGTAACAACATTACAGGGCAAGCCTCATGGGAACCAGTTGTAGGTGCCTCACATCCGCTGACACCAGCATCTGACATGTGCCAGCCTTTATGAATCCTCACGGCACATCTCCAATTCACTTACAGTACACTTTGGAACTTTAGTGCTGCATAGGCAATTCTCATTATAGTGCTGCAGCAAGGATCAGGGACACATGCCCAGCTCACAGACTGCATCAGGCTGCACCTTCAGCCTGTTTGCCTCCTCACACAGTCTTTCCTTTCTCTGAGGTAAAAGCAATGACTGCAGATGCTGGAAACCAGATTCTGGATCAGTGGTGCTGGAAGAGCACAGCAATTCAGGCAGCATCCTCCTCGGATGCTGCCTTTCCTTTCTCTGAGTCTACCCGGATAGTCACAACATCCCTGTCTTGACTCGCCTTGTTGTTTAGCGCAGAATGAAGCAAGGTAACTTGTCATGGTTGTCAGCAGTCCTCAGTCACGTCAAGGGGAAATATCCTTTCGTCAGTAGGTCCTCACACTGTGAGGTAAGTGCAGACTCCAATACCAGTCCAGAGGCTTGGACATGGTCAATCAAAAGCAGTCTGAGTCAGGGTCCTGTCCTCATACAGAATGAAGAGCCAAATGTAGTGCAGCCCATAACCAAAGGGTTACTGATGGTTCAGGTGGGGCATTGTTCCAAGTGAGTGAGTAGGCAACCTTGGACCAGACTGATGTGGCTTAATGTCAAGGCCTCCTCTGTTGCTCTTGGATGAAGAAGATGTCCCATGTCTGCACCACCCTATTCAAAAGGATCTGTCCATAAAGCAGGGTGTCCATTTCCTCCTAATTTCCATGTCTGGGTAAATGTCAGGAACTCTGCTGAGCAGCTCCAGACTGATGTTGCTAGCCCAGATGTACAGTGGACTTTTAAAGATGGTGTGGGTGAAAGGGATGCTGGTCTTTCATTGGATATCCAGTGAAAGGAGAAATATTCTGGGAATGGGGCTGGAATCAATATGGTTTACACCAAGGGCCAGGGAAGGTAACAAGTAATTCATATTTGGTAATGTTTGGTGAAAACGTCATTCCGTCTCACAGCAAGTATCCCTCAAAACATCTCTATGAACTTGAAGTTAGCCAAAGTAGTAAGATTTGGCCCTTTACATTTTTCGAACAGTTGTTTTCTTGGTTAATGCAATTACACTTGTTCCTATATCAAGCTTGAATTGTGTTGGATGTCTTTTGACAAAGATGAGCTCTGTCATGTCTGGTTCAAATGGATTGCCTTTTTCCCTGGAAATGACTGTGCTATTTCTTCCAAAGGAGACATGTCACCTTTTAAGGACATATTTTAATGCATCTATATCTTGGAAATCAGAAACTTTTTTCTAATGTTGTTTGGTATGAAGTATTCATGTATTAACGTCCCTAGTACTCAAGGCTGTTTCTGACTTTTACAAATTTTCTTGTACAAGGTGCATTCTTGTGACTGACACAGCTTTTGTTTGTGATGTTTTTGGGATTTTTTAAATGTACTCTTGGAAAGTCTGACATCAAAGGATCTGAACGCCTGTTATATTGGTTTGTCACTAGGTACTTTAGAGTGTGTGCACTGGGTGGCGTGGTGACTCAGTGGTTAGCACTGCTTCCTCACAGCACCAGGGTTCTGGGTTTAATTCCATCCTTGGGTCTATGTGGAGTTTGCACATTCTCCCCATGTCTGTGTGGGTCTCTGCCCGGTTGCTCTAATTTCCTCCTGCAGTCCAAAGAGGTGCTAGTTAGGTGGATTGGCCATGCTAAATTACCAGGGTCGTGTAGGGTAGGTGGTTTAGCCATGAGAGATGCAAGTTTACAGGGATAGGATGGGTCTGGGTAGGATGCTTTTTGGAGGATCAGTGTGCACTTGATGGGCCAAATAGGCTGTTTTTTCATTTACAAAGTTGATTAGTTCTGATGGCCTTCTGGAGTATCTGTCCTTCTGTTCCCCAGACTTTTCTGTATTTTTGTTTCAAATTTCAGCTTCTAACACAGTTTGGATAGACTTTTCCGGTGTGAGGTCTTCCTTCCATTGTAAAAGATATGAATGAGCTGAATCAGAAAATCCAAATAACAATTCTGTTTCTAATTTGTTCTGGTTATTACACTCTATGTTCACAAGTTTCAGACAAGGTACAAAAGTCATTCACCAGTTGGTCCTCCTAGAAACTATCTTTCCATTGGATTTTGCTCTTTCCATAAAAGTACTGGCTATCTGATCGTAACTATTTATGTCCATTTGCTTTATCAGTTTATCTGATTTCTTTCAAATGATAGATGCATTTAGAAATGGCGCTAAGTAGATTAACACCGACTGCCTTACTAGCAGATGACTAGATATTTTGCCCAGGTCACATGATAAAACAATTTTTTCTTCTTTTAGCTAACATAAGGGTGGAGTCACCATTGTCCGAGACGCCATAGGGCTGCTCTCTCATCAGAGACAGAGACGACTGGTGGTGATTAACCTAAGGGTCACCACGCCTCAGGCGAGGGAGAGATTAAGAAGGAGAGTCCTTCAGCTGGTGCAGGAGCAAGGCAATCTTCTAAGGATTTGGAGATGCCGGTGTTGAACTGGCTTGTACAAAGTTAAAAATCACACAACACCAGATTATAGTCCAACAGGTTTAATTGGAAGCACACTAGCTTTCAGAGCATCGATCCTTCATCAGGTGGTAGTGTGATGAAGAAGCGATGCTCTGAAAGCTAGTGTGCTTCCAATTAAACCTATTGAACTATAATCTGGTGTTGTGTGATTTTTAATCTTTTCAGAAGCAGATTGATGTTTTACATTCAGATTGTTTTTTTTCCAAAATGGATGCAGAGAAGTCTAACAAAAAAAGCTATTGAGCTGTTGTAATGAGTACAGTCATAGAGTCATAGAGATGTACAGCATGGAAACAGACCCTTCGGTCCAACCTCTTTCCCCTCTCACCCTAAACCTATGCCGTCTAGTTCTGGACTCCCCCACCCTAGGGAAGAGACTTTGTCTATTTACCCTAACCATGCCCCTCATGATTTTATAAACCTCTATAAGGTCACCACTCACACTCCAACACTCCAGGGAAAACAGCCCCAGCCTGTTCAACCTCTCCCTATAACTTAAATCTTCCAATCCTGGCAACATCCTTGTAAATCTTTTCTGAACCCTTTCAAGTTTCATAATATCTTTCCGATAGGAAGGAGACTAGAATTGCATGCAATATTCCAACAGTGGCCTAACCAATGTCCTGTACAGCCGCAACATGACCTCCCAACTCCTGTACTCAATACTCTGACCAATAAAGGAAAGCATACCAAACGCTTTCTTCACTATCCTATCTACCTGCGACTCCACTATCAATGAGCTATGAACCTGCACTCCAAGGTAGTAGGAAAGTAAAAGGCCTTACCAAAATATCTGGAAAGAGAAACACAACTTTTCACACTTTCTCTTCTTTATCTCATTCAACTTTCAAGCTTACTTGTAAAATATAACTTCCAACAGAGAACCATTGTAACTATTGTATCAATGCAATTTCAAAGCTT
This sequence comes from Chiloscyllium plagiosum, assembly GCF_004010195.1. Taxonomy (NCBI): domain Eukaryota; kingdom Metazoa; phylum Chordata; class Chondrichthyes; order Orectolobiformes; family Hemiscylliidae; genus Chiloscyllium; species Chiloscyllium plagiosum. The sequence continues at coordinate 68,940,265 of NC_057715.1, forward strand.
TCACTTCAGGCAAGGTCAGAAGTCACATGACACCAGGTTATAGTCCAACAGGTTTATTTGTAATCAGAAGCTTTCAGAGTGCTGCTCCTTTGTCAGGTGAAGGGGAAGCACTCCAAAAGCTTGTGATTTCAAAAAAACCTATTGGTCTTTAAACTGGTGTTCTCTGATTTCTGGCCTTGTCCACGCCACTCAAACACCCAAACCTCAATTTCAATTCAGTGTAACAACTGGAAGGTGAAATAACTCCAGACCAACACAGATAGAAAGACTGAGCTGGATTCCATTTTTACAAAGACTGTTACTGTGTGCGTGTCTGTGTCTATGTGTGTGTAGTATTACGACACAGTGTAAACTCTCCTGCTTAATTTAAAACCTGTAACACAGAAAAAAATTATCCCGTGCAAGAAACAGTGAAAATTCGAGAGGCCAAGAATTAGTTAAAGTAAAAATTAACAACTTTAGTTCTTAAAGCACAACAATGAATAATTAACTAACAATTATTTACAACACCATCCTCTAACTAATCGTTCACCTTCTCTGTCCACAAAACTCCCAATTAAGATTTACAAAAACAAAACTTATCTCAAAACCAGGGAGCTTTCTGTTCTTCTATTTGGATCTTCCTGTTTCTTCTTTTCTTCTTCTTAGGAATTCTGCTTCATAGGTTACTGAGCGATAAAGGTTCTTTTAAGAGAACTATTTTTCAGGCAGTCTTTTTACATGCTGGTAGCTGAGCAGTTCTCTTCTCAAGAGTTCAATTTTCCCCATCTTATACCCCCCCCCCCCCCCAAAGCATTGGATTGTATCATTGGCTTTTAAGATTGTCAATATACTAAATTCAAACTGGATTGGAGTTTGGTATTTTTCGGGGTATAATTTAAACTGTTTGGCCTAATTCAAATCTGTTTTGTTGTTTCCAGGCAACCAGCTACCTTAGCTACCCCAGTAGCTCGAGCACCTGTTATATTGTATTTTATTGAGAACACTTGGTGCTGTCTCTGCTAGTTTTTAACTCTTAAAGGTATAGTATACTCACATCATCATAACAGTAGTATATGAGTCACTCTCGGGCAAATGTATGAAAAAAAAGTTTTACTTTTTAAATACAAAAAATTTATTGCATTTTTTAAAAGATGACTCACTAACTCCAAGGTAAGAAATATACAGTTCCATATCTCTTACAGTAAGGAAGGTTGGAGGCATGGCAGTTAACCATGTTTCACTGCGTCGGCTGCTATCAGGTAAAAGAGTGCTTCCACTTTGTTGAAGGAAGGAGCCTCTGCGCTTTGCAGAAGCACTTTCCGAAATAACCCCCCAGAGGCCACTATCCTGTCACCAAGCTAACCTTTATTTACATGTGGAAAGTCTGTGACTCTGGCACAACCTCAACAGACTCAGCATCCAGAGTGTCAGAACTTATGACCCTCATGTTTATATCTGTCAGCCAGAATTCCCTGATTGCACCAGGTTAACAGCCCCACTTGACAGAGAGGGTGAATTCATGAATCCAACAGTTCTTTCAACTGTTCCAAGGAGCAGAGCGCATTTTTCTCCTGCACCATTTGCTAGTTCATGGCATTCATACGGTCTATATGCTTATTAGGACCATCACGCTGACTTGAACTTTATATGTCAGTTCTGACCTCATGTCAACCATGCTTCTTACCCATGTGCAGCCGTTTCCATGGTTCTTACACAAGACTCTATCCCTTGTAATAAACTGCCTCTCTCAGTTAGTAAAGTGTCCGGATTGAAATTTCTGAAGCCGTTTCAACACCCCCCACCCTGCCCTCCTACCAGATCCAGGAAGGTCAGATTTAACCTGGTGCGGAGTCCTCTCCCCATTAGCAGCTCTGCCAGTGCAGTCCCTGTGGGATGGTCCTATAATCAATTAGGAACCAGAATAGCTCAGTACTTAGCAAGGCTATAGGCTGTTTCTTCAAGCCCATCTTCAAAGTTTGGACTGCTCTTTCTGCAAGCTCACTTGATGATGGATAGTATGGAGCTGTCATTACACATAGAATCCCATTCAATCTTAGGAAATACTTAAGTTCCCTGCTGATTATCGATGGCCTGTTATCTGTGGTCAACGTTTCCGGGAGTCCGTGAATTGAAAAAGACGTGTGCAGTTTTTCTATATCATCTCCAAGTTTGACATATCGACTCTATGCACATCCAACCAGTTTGAGTGGGTGTCTACAATGACTAAGAACATTGAGCCTCTGAAAGGACCTGCATAGCCAATGTGTAAATGAGTTTGAGGTTTTCCCAGCTATTCCCACAGATGTGAGGGATTTGCTAGTGGTCATTTTTGTCTGTGTTGGCACTCTAGGCACTGCCCATCAACGTGGCTATGTTTGCATCCAAGCCAGACTACCAGATGTACTGTAATCTGGTCTCTCAGGATCAAAAAAGGTTTCAATTCTGGTTGTAACAGCCTTTTTGTTTCCTCCATCACCACCAGCTGTTTCAGTTTTGCTAGGGCCGGTACTCTCTGCATCCAAAGTCTGATATGGTCAGCTGTAACTGGAAGTGTCCCCAAAAAATTTAAAACCATTACGGACTCTTCCATTGGTGGTAGCACCAGTGATGTATCTGGCAGCAGGAGGTGGTTCATTGCCTCCACAATCCTTATTTGGCCTTCCAGACAGATTCTAATTATAATTATAGCACTTAGTATTAGAGCCCAGTGCTGAATTCAGCCTGGAGCTACGGACAGCACTCTTTAAGAAGACCTAAGAAGTTTTTATGGTCCATTATCATCACAAATTTTCATCCATAAAGGTTTCCGGACTTCAAATATGACCGCCATTCTTTTGTTCTCTATCTGAGTATGTTTTACACTTTGCATTAGCCAAAGTTCCAGATGCATACGCTGTTGAGCATTCCTCTCCATTGGGGCACCAATGAGGTAATGCCACCCTGATGTCCTATGGGGAGGCATGTCAATAGCAGATCTCACTTGGGATTGTAGTGTGCTAATACTTTAGAGGATGGTGCTGTTTCTTCACTTCACTGAGAGCTTTGACTTGGGTACATGACATTTCTACAGCTGACTCTTTTTTAATAGTTGATGCAAAACAGCCAGGATTAAGGCCTGGTTATGTTTGAACTTTCGGTGGCACAGTGGTTAGCACTGCTGCCTCACAGCACCAGAGACCCGGGTTCAGTTCCTGCCTCGGGCAACTGTCTGTCTGGAGTTTGCACATTCTCCCTGTGTCTGTGTGGGTTTCCTCCGGGTGCTCCGGTTTCCTCCCACAGTCCAAAGATGTGCAGGTCAGGTGAATTGGCCATTCTAAATTGCCTGTACTGTTAGGTGTAGGGGAATAGGTCTGGGTGGGTTGCTCTTCGGATGTGGACTTGTTGGGCCAAAGGGCCTGTTTCCACACTGTAGGGAATCTAATCTAATCTAAAAAACACCAGCCCAAGAAATGACCATGCTCCTGGACAGACGTGGGAGCGTGGGCACCTTTGATCACCCTCACTTTATCTTCCAGTGGGTGTAACCAGTCTTATCAACTCTGTAGCCCAAGTAGGTCACTTGGGGGTGTGGAATACACATTTTTCCTTTCTAAGGCCTGCCTTGGAAAAATGTCTAAGAACTATAAAGGTTCCCTGACTCCAAATATGACCTTTCGAGGCGGCACGGTGGCTCAGTGGTTAGCACTGCTGCCTCACAGCACCAGCGTCCCAGGTTCGATTCCAGCCTTGGGTGACTGTCTATGTGGAGTTTGCACATTCTCCCCGTGTCTGCAGGTCCGATGAATTGGCCATGCTAAATAGCCCAGAGTGGTAGGTGCATTAGTCAGAGGGAAACGGGTCTGGGTGGGTTACTCTTCCAAGGGTCGGTGTGGACTGGTTGGACTACACTGTAGGGAATCTAATCTATGTCAAAGCTTTCTAGTGTTCTTTGTTAGTCTTCCCTGTTATTAGCATATCATTTAAATAAATGGTGAGCTGAGGTAGACCCTGGAAAGTGCTTTCCATCATCCACTGAAAATTTGAACAAGCTGATGATATCCCAAAAGGCAGTCTTGTATATTGGTGCAAACACTTGCAGGTATTAATTATAGCATACCTCTGGGAATCCTCACCTAAACTAAATTGCAAGTGTGGCTCATGTCCAGCTTTGTGAAGGTCAGCCCCCTGCCAGCTTTGCATATAAATCCTCTATCCAAGGGATATTCATTCGGCTGCAAAAAGCAGTTTATCGTTTGTTTCAAATCCCCACAAAGGGGAACCGACCCATTGGGCTTCAAAATCGGTATAACTGGTGCTGCCCATTCTACAACTGGACTGGTTTGATGATTTCTTCACTTTCCAGCCTCCTGTTTTCTGCCTCTACTTTTGCAGGGTAAATGACACTGGGTGGGTCTTGCAGAAATGTAGAATTGCTTCTTGGTCAACATGCAAGGTGGCCTTGGCTCTCCTAGACCTTCCTGGAAAACTTCTGGGTATTTCATTATGACTTCACTTGGGCAGCTGTTTTCTAACTGAAAAATGTTGAGCCAATCTGGGTGAATCTCTCTCACCCAATTTTGCCCCATTGAGCTTGGGCCAGAGCCTTTTACTACAATCAGAGGTAACTGAACTGGCTGCTTTCCATAAGAGACCGGAACCGAAGGTGCATTCTTAATCTGTACAGGTTCCCCGGTATAGGTTTTCCGCCTAGCCAAGGCCTTGTGCAAACTTAAGGGTTGGATTCCAGAATGAATTTCATTAAAAACTGGTTCTGCAATGACGGCCGCGCTAATATCGACCTCCATTAGAACTGGGTGACCATTTAATCAGATGTTTATTTTGATTGGCTCTGATTTGGATGTTCCTGAGCAATTTAATTGCTCCAGATCAGATGTGGGTGGAACTTCCAGGGTGTGCAGTCTCCTAGATACCAGCCTTTGAGACATCTTACTCAATTTATGTTTTGTGCGACTGTATTGCTTTCTCAAATATGCAAACCGTTCGCAATTACAATGGTTTGCTACCCCGATCCCGAAGAAAATTTTAACCATTTTGCTTTGTTTTGGGGTTTTGCTGTGGGCTGACCTAGATCAGAATATGTCCTGAGTGAGACTATGCAATTGTTTTCACTCAAGTGGCTCCCCAAGCTTAAGAAAGTGGAGAGGGTGTCCACTTTCATCGGAATACCCTGCAACTCATATGCTCCACTTGTCACATTTTCCAATGATGCCTGTTCTAGTGCCTTTTTTAAGTCCATTGGCATCAGTTAGTAGGCACTTTGGCTTGGTTACATCATTAATCCCACATACCAAAGGGTTCTCAGCATCTCATTAAGGGATAAAGCAAGATGACATGCCTCTATCACTTGTCTTAACCTGTTCAAAAAACCCAACACAGATTCCCCTACTTCTTGAACTGCTGAGTAAAAGTGACAGCATCTTAGAATTAAAGGAGGCTTGGGGTCGTAATATTCCTTAACTAAATCTATCAACTCTTGAAAGGTTTTACTATCTGGCACCTCAAGGAAAGTCAGGCCCTTAACAATAGAAAATAACCGTGGGTCCACAGGCTCTCAGGTGAATTACTCATTGCTATTCATCTGCCCCAGAAAAAGTTATGTATTTTTTCCATATACTGGGCCCAGTTTTCGACAGCAAGATCAAACGAGTAAAGTTTCCCAAATAATGGCATGCTTCAAGAAATGTTTATCTCAACTCAAAAGCGACTGTTGCGAGTTTCTTCAGGAATGTGCTTTACTTTCGTCACCACTGAAATAACTCCATAGAGGCCGGTATCCCGTCACCAAGTCACTCTTTAATTATATTTGAAAAGTCCTTGATGCCGGTACAGCTTCGTCAGAGTTAGCACTCAGAGTGTCAGAATCTCTAACACCTCTTCTTTATCTGTCAGCCAGGACTCCCTGTTTGGATCAGATTAACAGCCCCAGTCAGGGAACTCATATTCTATGAGGTCCAGATGGCTGATCTTGTTACAATCACTACATTACCACTACATTTTTCCTAGCCTCTCAATCCAACCCCACCACATCTAATTCCCCTCACTAGTGTTTGTCATCCTGGCCCATTCAAAACTCTGGAATAATTTTGAGATCCAGGCTCCATTAGTTCATCTTTGGAGACTACCTGTTGTTCCTAACAGTGGCCAAAAACGTGGCACTGCAATTCTGTAAGGTATGGCCTGATGTCTCACCTTGAAACAATTAAGGCAACTCCCAGTATAAAATGTCTACAGGGCAATAGGAATTTTAGGTGGATGGACGGACAACCAACTTTTCAGTGAGCAACGGTGGGGTGCAGGACTATGGTGCCTCATAAACTTGAGCTTCATTTTTTTCTGTTCTCTTTTGAGTATTTATTTCCTGTTGATATGGACCAGACCAAACCCCTTCAAAATATATTAAGAAGATAATCTAGGCCATAGCTTATATTTATTTTAAAAGTAAATGTGAAGTGTTGTATTCCAGATACAATTTGATTCATCAAACTACCAGATTTGAAGCAAAACACACCTTATTCACACACTACAGTTGAAATACCACTAAAGAAGAAATAAAGAAAATAATTGGCTTAGTTGTAACTCTATCAAAATGCTTAACCAAATAATAGGCCCGGTAACTATTGCTAATTATTTGTTCCAAAATAGTAACATCCCATAAAAACTCCATTGACAAAGGGAAATTCAGAAAAAACTGTGGTCCATAGGCTTTCAGGAGAATTACTCATTGCTTTTCATCTGCCCCAGAGCGACAATCTTAAACTCCACAACCACCTGATGAAGGAGCAGTGCTCAGAAAGCTAGTGCTTCCAAATAACCTGTGGACTATAACCTGGTGTTGTGTGATTTTTAACTTTGTACATCCCAGTCCAACACCGGCACCTTCAAATCAGAAAAAACAGTTTGACACACATGCAACTCCAGCAGCAGGGAGAGAACTCCCAGCTTTCACCCCTAATTGAGAGAGGAAAAACCAGCTTCTGCACCTTCAAAACCCCAGCTGCAATGTTAAAAATCGCACAACACCAGGTTATAGTCCAACAGGTTTAATTGGAAGCACTAGCTTTCGGAGCGCCACTCCTTCATCAGGTGGTAGTGGAGGACACAATTCTAAGGCACAGAATTTATAGCAAAAAATTTACAGTGTGATGTAAATACTTTGATTGTCTGTTGAGTCTTTCATCTGTTCGAATACCATATATTTTCACTTCTTTCATGTGTAAATCACAAAACCTTTTTTTTTAAAGTTGCATTCTCAGGTTAGCTGTAACAATGGGCGTTACCTGGACAATATGTTGAAGGTATTAGCCCCCTGTGTTCTCTGTCTATGCCATGATGTTTGGATTGATTCTAATCTTAAAAAGTGAGAAAACAGAGTTTTACATGAATTCATGCAGTTTTTGAATTCAGAATTTTACATGAATTTTTTGAGCAAAGTACAATGTAACTCTGCAAGTACAAATTCACCCCACAAAATATATGTGTACATGTGGTTCTTTGTTTGTCTGTGTGTGCGTGTCTGGGGTGGGGGGTTGTGAGTGTCTGTGAGAGAGAGTGTATATGTGTATGCATGAGTGTGGAGTGGTTGAAGTCTCTGAAAGGATGCCTGTGTGGTTGTGGGAGTGTGTGTATCTATAAGGGTGTGTGTGAGTGTCTGTGTATATATGTGTCCATGTGTATGTGTGTGTATAGGAGTGCATGTGTGTTTGAGAGAGTATGTGTATGTGCATGTGTGTGTGTATAGTGCATCTGTAATGTGACATGAACCCAAGGTCCCAGTTAAGGCCCTCCCTAATGGTACCGAACTTAGCTATCAGTCTCTGCTCAGCCACTTTTTGCTGCTGCCTGTCCCAAAGACGGCCTTGTAGGATGGTCACCTGAAGGTCCGAGGTCAAATGTCCTGGACCACTCCTGTCTGTTGATTGTTGTGCGGTGCCCATTCATCTGCTGTCGTAGCCTTTGCTTGGTTTCCCCAATGTACCATGCCTCAGGGCAGCAATGCTACTGAAACAAAACATCCTGGTTCTGTGGGATTTTGATCCCACCCATTCAGGCTGCTTCTATTGTTCCAACTTTAAAAAAAAACGAGACCTCATAAACTGTTTACTCTAGTGCCTCTGTAGAGACTGTTCACCACCCCTGCCTTAAAACTTCTCTTCAAAACCAAAATAAGACAAAAACACCTCTTAAAGTCATAGTATCATCACACTGTCATCTTATCATTCAGTCATTCTACTTTTAACCTTTCCTCTCTCAGGTTTGGAGTTAACCTAAATTCCTAATAATCTATCACTGAAGTTATCTGACCTCATGCTCTGCTGACAATGTCTTAGGTTTGACTTCTTTGAGAATAAGTTTATAACTTTCCTTCATACTGCTCCTGGTCAGGCAGCATCTGAGGAGCAGGAGAATCGATGTTTCAGGAATGATGAAGGGCTTATGCCCTAAACATTGTCTCTCCTGCTCCTCGGATGCTGCCTGACCTGCTGTGCTTTACCAGGCTACATTTTTCGACTCTGATCTCCAGCATCTGCACTCCTCACTTTCTCCATACAGCTCCTGGAATTTTTTGTAGGATTTATCAACTAACTTGTTATATTCCCTCTTTCAGCATAAAATTCCAACTAATCCATCTTCTTTTCTAAATTAACCTTCCCATTCAACAAAGATGTTGCATGTTAGCTTCTCTTCCCTGCAAGTTACCCTCCGCTCTAAATTCAGTCCAAATACTACTGCTGCCTTTGATTCTGCATTTGTAGCATTAATGATCGCATAGCCCTATGGAATGTCCATGAACATGTAACAATTATGAGAACATTCAAAATTGGTGAGCTGGAAAAAAAAACAGTTGGTCCATTAGACCTTTTCTTGAGTTGTTGGCCCAACTGCAGCATAAAGCCAGTTCACTCATGTGACTTCCAAAATAACAGGTAACATGCAACCAACAACTCTACCAGAGCTGATATTGCTATTAGCTGCAGCAGTAGCTATTGACTAAGCTCAAAGAGATACAAGGTAATGTCCATTTCCAGAAGATGCGCTGACATGCAGCAACTGTCATCAAAGTTTCTCCTTTCACTTAAAAGGAGTGGCTCAAATTTGAATATATGTTAAACAGCCCAAAACTGAAAGTTACCCTACTTGCATGATGACCATATAGGCTTGGTGCCTGCATAACTAAATTCCACAGAATGGGTACAAAGACAAACCATTTTGTCACTGAAATATGCATATGGTTAAGGTTCCAATACCACTGTATGTCAAACAATCATCATCAGGAATCATTTGCATGAACAAAGAGAACCTCAATACCATGATCATCCAACTGAAACCAATATGTGATCAGAAATAAACTACAGATCTTGAGTAGCTGTCTGACATCAGTCTGAGAGACAAGGAGAGCGTAGAGGGAGGAGATATATGCACCAAAGAGAACCCATAGAATTCACAATGAGGCAGAGAAGAGGAGCTATATTTGCATATATAGATTTGTAGAACCAAGCCAGATTTTCTCTATAAGGCTTTAGGAATACAGTGATGTGTTTACATGCCAAGGCGTAGTCACATTTCATCTCTTGTGCTTCACATCCATATAAAAGAACAGACTCTACCCAAATCTGACAAGATTCATTTGCCTGGTTTGGGAATGTAGCTGGCAGAAATAAGTTATAGAGAGGGGTGTACACAGAATTCTTCAGCACTCGGTATGTCTCAGAAACAGGAATCCTGATTAAGGAGGAGGAGTAAAGGTATGCTTGAATTTCCTTGTGGAATCTGAATGGGTTCGGTTCGGTAGGTCCACAAGTAAAGCACAACTTCTTTGATTTTTCCCATGCATATCTTGGATCGTAACAGTGAGGCCATGAATTCTCATCCACTCAGGCTTGAATTACATTTCAGGTAAAGTCACAACTTGGGTGTTAAAGCAGAATGCACTAGGTGCCTTGTTCACCAGCAATCTTTAATTGCAGGTATTGGGTAAGGATTTGAGTAAATTGCCCTGAAACAACCTTACGATGACGTTGTGAACTGCTTGCTACAAGGCATAAATAGCACAGTGTGGCAATTAAGTTAGAGTGAAGAGAGATAGATACGCAAACAATAATTTCTCAACAATGTAACAATAAGCTCTGTACCTGGCATCTCTCACATTACCATGTATAGTTATATATCATTTTAATGTGCATTGGGAAAATCTTTGCGGAAAGCTAAACCGGGTCTTGACATTTCTTTCACCTTGACCAGTCTATTTGAACCCAGACTGAGCTGTGGACCAGAAATAATCCAATAAAAGAGTTGGCAGAGCTGAGTGAGGAAAAGGTAAATCCACTGTTTCTTTTTAACTGTCCTTATTTTCATTGAGTGTGGTAAGTTAAAATTAAATAACAAAGAGAATTACAGCACAGGAACAGGCCCTTCAGCCCTCCAAGCCTGCGCTGATCCAGATCCTCCATCTAAACCTGTCGCCTATTTTCTCAGGATCTGTATCCCTCTGCTCCCTGCCCATTCATGTATCGGTCCAGATACATCTTAAATGATGCTATCGTGCCCGCCTCTACTATCTTTGCTGGTAACACATTCCAGGCACACATCACCCTCTGCATAAAGAACTTTCCATGTATATCTCCCTTAAACTTTTCCCCTCTCACCTTGAACTCATGACTCCTAGTAATTGAGTCCCCAACTCTGGGAAAAAGTTTCTTGCTATGCATGTATATGAAATCTACAGCCCTTTCCACATCAATTAACTTTATTACTTCCTCAAAGAATTCTATTAAGTTGGTAAGACATGGCCTTCCCTACACAAAGCCATGTTGCCTATCGCTGATGAGCCCATTTTCTTCCAAATGTAAATAGATCTTATCCCTCATTATCTTCTCCAGCAGCTTCCTTACCATTGATGTCAGGCTCACCGGTCTATAATTACCTGGATTATCTCTGCTACCCTTCTTATACAAGTGGACAACATTAGCAATTCTCCAGTCCTCCTGGACGTCACCCTTGTTCAAGGATACTACAAAAATATCTGTTCAGGTCCAGCTATTGCCTCTCTTACATCCCTCAGTAACCTGGGATAGATCCCATTCGGACCTGAGGACTTGTCCCCCTTAATGCCTTTTAGAATACCCAACACTTCCTCCCTTCTTATGCTATCTTGACCTAGAGTTTAAAAAAATCTGTCCCTAACCTCAATATCTGTCATGTCCCTCTCCTCGATGAATACCAATGCAAAGTACTCATTCAGAATCTCACTCATTTTCTCTGACTCCATGCATAACTTTCCTTCTTTGTCCATGAGTGGGCCAACTCTTTCGCTAGTTAATCTCTTGCTCCTTATACACAAATAAAAGGCTTTGGGAATTTCCTTAACCCTGTTTGCTATTTATGTTTCATGACCCCTTTAAGCCCTCTTAATTCCTCATTTCAGATTTGTCCTACTTTCCCAATATTCTTCCAAAGCTGTCTGTTTTCAGTCGTCTAGACTTTCTATCTGCTTCCTTTTTCCTCTTAGCTAGTCTCACAATTTCACCTGTCATCGATGGTCCCCTAATCTTGCCATTTCTATCCCTCAATTTCATAGGGACATGTCTGTTCTGCACTCTAATAAACCTCTCTTTTAAAGCCTCCCACATATCAAATATGGATTTCCCTTCAAACAGCTGCTCCCAATCCATATTCCCCAGCTCCTGTCGAATTTTGCTATAGTAGGCCTTCCCCCAATTTAACACTCTTCCTTTAGAATCATTCTCATCTTTGCCCGCGAGTATTCTAAAACATACAGAATTGTGATCAGTATTCCCAAAGTAATCCCCTACTAAAACTTCAACCACCTGGCCAGGCTCATTCCCCAATACCAGGTCCAGTATGGCCTCTTCCCGAGTTGGACTATTTACATACTGCTCTATAAAACCCTCCTGGATGCTCCTTACAAATTCTGTTCCATTTAGACCTCTAAGCCTAAGTGTTCCCCAGTCAATGTTGGGAAAATTTAAATCTCTAATCCCCACCATGCTGTTGCTCCTACATCTTTCCATGACCTGTTTATATATTTGTACCTCTATCTCACACTCACTATTGGGAGGTCTGTAATACAGCCCCAACATTGTTACCGCACCCTTCTTATTTCTGACCTCTGCCCATATTGCTTCACTGCTTGAGTCCTCCAGTGCCCTCCTTCAGCACAGCTGTGATATCCTCTCTGACCAGTAATGCAACTGCTCCACCCCTTTTACCTCTCTATCCTGGCTAAAGCATCCATATCCTGGGATATTTAGTTGCCAATCATGCCATTCCCTCAACCAAGTCTCAGTAATAGCAATAACATTATGCTCCCAGGTACTAACCCAAGCCCTAAGTTCATCCGCCCTACCTACTACACTTCTCGCATTAAAACAAATTCACCTCAGACCACTAGTCCCTTTGCATTCATCATCTGCTCCCTGCCTACACTTCTCCTTAGTCATACTGACTTCATTATCTAGTTCCTTTCAGGCTTTAATTACTTTCTCCTTACTGTCCTCTAACCTCGTCACTTTGGTTCTCATCCCCCTGTCACATTAGTTTAAACCCTCCCCAACAGCGTTAGCAAAAGCACCCCCTAGAACATTGGTTCCAATATGACCCAGGTGTAGACCATCCAATTTGTGATAGTCCCACCTTTCCCAGAAGTGGTCCCAATGTCCCAAAGCTCTGAACCCCTCCCTCCTGCACCATCTCTCAAGCCTCACATTAATCCTGCCTATTCTTTTATTTCTACTCTGACTAGCATGTGGCACTGGCAGCAATTCTGAGGCCATGCTGTTTAACTTGGCTCCTAACTTCCTAAATTCAGTTTGTAGGACCTCATCCTGTTTATTACCTATATCATTGGTGCCTATATGTATCACAACAACTGGCTGTTCATCCTCCCCCTTCAGAAGGTTCTGCAGCCGATCTGAGACTTCCCTGACCTGTGCACCTGGGAGGCAACATACCATTGGGGAGTCACATCTTCAACCACAGAATCACCTAATTACTCCCCTTACAATTGAATCCCCAATGATTATAGCCCTTCCACTCTTTTTCCCACCCTTCTGTACAGCAGAGCCAGCCACAATGCCATGAACCTGGTGAGCCATCTCCCCCAACAGTATCCAAACAGTGTACCTGTTTTGGAGGGAGATAACCGCAGGGGATACCTGTATTGCCTTCCTGCTCTTTCTCTGACTTTTGGTCACCCATTTCCTTTCTCCCTCAGCAATCCTAATCTGCAGTATGACCAATTCGCTAAACGTTCTCCAAAATGAATCCATGTGCAGCTCCAGAGAAACCAATGCAGTCTAAGAGATGCAGACTTTTGCAACGTTTGCATATTTCTTCTACCTCTTGGTGGTCAAATAACTTTCCATTCTAATTCTGCCTCTTTCTCCTTCCTGCACAAGATGACTCTTTCAATGTATCATTCAGGGTGTAGCTGAATCATCTGAACAGTGATGGTTTTATTGATTTATGAACATTCTGGGACTCTGTATCACTGAGAATTTCTTTACATGTTTTCAAGGAAGTCACATAAGAAAATGAGCTATCTTCAGGAGAATTTGCAGATCAAACGTTATTTATTGAAATATTAAAAACAAAGCAACAGATGAATGAAAAATAAAGTGAATCAAATGTTTTGAACAAATCAGCTTTCAAATAATGAAAGGTACTAAAAGGTACACAAAGGATCTAGCTTGAATTTGCAATGTAAGTGTCAGTGATGAAGACTTAAAATTAAAACTGTGGAGCCAAGGTGAAGCTTAAAGAGACAAGTCATTGAGAGGAGGCTACAACAAAGACAAATCCCAAAATACAAGCAGCAGCAATTAAAGCTTGTAAGCTTTAACAAAATCTAAAAAAGGTGATGGAGCCGAGGAGCAAAAGTTTACTTGCACATCACAATGAGAAAAAAAGCTGCGGGTGCTGGAAACCTAAAATAAAAGCAGAATACTGGAAACAATCAATCAATGGGTCAGGTAAGATATCTGAAGGAAGAGAAACAGAGTAAATGTTTCAGAGGGATGGTCTACCATTAGAACTGGAAATGTCAACAATGTAAAAACTTTAAGGACAGAGTTGACCTTGACTGAGCGTTGCAGACTGGCACATTCCAAGGCCCGAGACTACATGCTGATGGATGCAATGGGGGCAACATGGTGGCTCAGTGGTTAGCACTGCTGCTTCACAGCGCCAGGGACCCAGGTTTGATTCCAGCCTCCCCATATCTGCGTGGGTTTACTCTGGGCACTCCAATTTCTTCCCACAATCCAAAGATGTGCAGGCCAGGTGAATTGGTCATTCTAAATTGCCCATAGTGCTAGGTGCATTAGTTAGGGGTAAATATAGGGTAAGGGAGTGGGTTTGGGGGGGGGGGGGGCTACTCATCGGAAGGTCAGTGTGGGTTAAACGGCCTGTTTCCATATTGTAGGGAATCTAATCTAATCTAAAGCCTGAAGCAGCTGCTGCCCAAAGCACAAAGCGGAAAGATCACCATCTAAGGTCTTTCTGCTGAAGTTAAATGGGAGTCTGTTCAGTTAGCAGAGACCCTTGTGCCATAAATGCAGTCTTGTACAAGGAAGAGATGCCTTTGGTTTGTTGTTGGGTAGAGTCAAACCCCAGTGTTTGTTTCTTCTTATGTTACTATATGGAACCAAACTGCTTGAGTGACTATGGATGCATATAAAGATATATTTATGAATTAAGTATATATCTGAAGTTAAAAAAAGGCAGGTCAATGGAGGAAGAGGCAGAAGAATAAATAAGAAGGATGCGATTAAGTGGGAGATATGAGGATCTAAATGGCAAACTGAATGTTACAATTTAACAATGAGAGGGAATAGTGATGTCATTTCCTCCATCTCCATTTTTCTAGATGCATTTTTTTGGGAATGATTCTGCTTTTCCCATTTATACTTCTACTAGATCCATCTTCTGCTTTGTTATCTGACCCATTTCCATTGGCTTTGCACCATTACCTTTTTGCCATGTAATCTCTCCTACCTTCCATTTTTTTGTTGTTTCCCGCCCCCTTCCTCCTTTCTCATTATCAGAATTTGCAGTTAAATGTATGTTAGTTCTCTAACTTCTTCCTGTCTGTCAATAAGTCACCACCCTAAAATGTTAACTATGTTTCTCTCTTCACAAATGCTGCCTCATTTGTTGAATATTTCAGGATTCGCTGTTTCACTTTATTGAGTGATTTCTTAATTTCTAATGGTCAGAGCTATCTACTCTCAATAAACTGTCTTCTCTTTTGCAGATGGTGCAATTATGTTGTACCTATTTTTCTAATCAACCTGTTCAGAGATGTTATTACACACTTTTGGAGCAGGTCGAGAGGGAGGGACACTACTACTGTGCCACAAGAGGGCCCACAATTATGTTGTACACAAGTTGCAAACAGATTAAAGATAAAATAAACAGATTAAAGATAAAATAAAAGTCTGATGCTCTCTTCAGGAAATGTAATTCAACTCTAACTTCCAAATAATGGAAAGGACAGATTGCATTAAAACAGGAAGAAATGCTACAAATCATGGTGCCATTAGTCATAAACAAACAAGAATATGGTTTGACGCTTGCTTTTCTCACAGCTGTGCTTCCAGTACATTCAATATATTAGTATCTTATTCCTTTCATATTAGTGACATTCTATCATTAATCATTCTGTTAATAAACTGTGGACTTCCTTACTGAAGTTTTGTGGTGTAATTATCTATGCTTCAGTAATTCAAATTATGACAAGAATTACCAGATTTATAGCCATTTAATTTAGTCTTATTTCTTTAGCCTTTCCTTTGAATAATAAGAAAATGAATTTAAGGTAGAGAGTAAGCAGGGGAAAAGCAATGTAGAATGCTTCCCTTACCTTAATTTATTTTTATGAGGCTCTGCCTTTAAAGAACTTGTAGGTTTTAGAAGGCTTTTTATCTTGAATATTGAAAGGACTGGAGACTTATCTTTTCTGCAGGACCTGGTCAGTGAACAGCTGTGTGGGGAGTATCATTAATTGGTAGCCTTTCTGGATCCGGTCTCCTTCACAGGAAAATTCAATTCAGGAAACTTCTGCGTAGGTTGAGCACTGCTCTCTACTAGTTCCTCATTAAGTACCGAGAACGGGTTCCTTGCAGCATTGCAGAACTCCATTTTTAAAGGAAAGATTATTAGAAAACCTACTGCAGCTCATCTCAGCACAGCAATTATCAAATGAAAAAAGATGCATTATCAGCAGTCAAAATCTGTAGACCAGACTGTTTTAGCTTCTTGGTTAAGGAAGCACCGCATGAAGGTAAGCACAAAAGATAACTTTTTTTAATGTCTACAATCATTGAACCATGAGATTTTACAATCTTTTAAGGGCAAAAATTGGGGCTATTCCAGGACTAAGACACCAATTTAAGAACTACCACAAAACACAAAAATTCTTATCACAAATAGTTTTACTGTGGATTTACATGTTTACAACCGACCCTTTTTTTAATCAGCACTGTGCTATTCTTAGTCATATTTTTGCTGGGCTAGTCATCCAGAGACTGAGATAGTATCATGGGGACTTGGGTTCAAATCCCATCATCATAGATGGTGGAATTTGAATTTTTAAAAGTCTGGAATTAAAACTGTAATGATGACCTTGAAACCATTGTCAATAATGATAAAACTTATTTAGTTAACCAGTACACTGCTCAAGTACTTCCTGAAGGTATAACTGCCGGCAGTGCTTGGCTGAACCATGCAATCAAGAAGCATCAAGGTTTTAGAATGTTCTTCAACAGTCTGTGTCATTACTGCAAATGCACAGACAGTCTGGTCATGTATTCTGGCATCAACATGAACAAACATCTGAGTGGGTAGCTAGCAAGGTAAGAAGTGGCATTTATTAAGAAGAAGATAATGAAAGTGAACTGTAGTGACAACATTTGAGTTGAACCATGCATCTGAGAATACATCAAACATCGGAAGTGTTGTTCGGAAACTGAAAGCAATGGTGCTCCAAATCTCTCACAGTCTATAAGTCAAATGGCAACAAAAGTCTGAAAAACAGTGATCGATTCATGCATTTTAGATGCAAAAAGTAGTCTGGAGACCTCTTTACCAGGGAACAATTACAAATGCGCCTGATACTCCAAGTAGTGATTAGATTACTTACAGTGTGGAAACAGGCCCTTCGGCCCAACAAGTCCACACCGACCCGCCGAAGCGTAACCCACCCATACCCCTACATTTACCCCTTTACCTAACACTACGGGCAATTTAGCATGGCCAATTCACCTAACCTGCACATCTTTGGACTGTGGGAGGAAACCGGAGCCCCCGGAGGAAACCCACGCAGACACGGGGAGAACGTGCAAACTCCACACAGTCAGTCGCCTGAGTCGGGAATTGAACCCGGGTCTCTGGCGCTGCGAGGCAGCAGTGCTAACCACTGTGCCACCGTGCCACCACAGTGCTTGTATTGAATCTTCTAAAATTCAAAATCATTCAGGGAAGTCAATGGTGTAGTCATATTTTTGCTGGACTAGTCATCCAGAGACTGAGATAATATCATGGGAACTTGGGTTCAAATCCCATCATCATAGATGGTAGAATTTGAAGTTTTAAAAATCTGGAATTAAAATTGTAATTATGACCTTGAAACCATTGTCAATAATGATAAAACCCATCTTGTTAACTAGTGTTCTCTAGAGAAGGAAATCTGCTGTCCTTACCTGTTCTGGCCACCACATGTCTCCCAATCCACAGCAATGTGGATGCTGCTTAAGTGCTTCTCTGAAATGCCTAGCAAGCCACTCACTCTACTTCTGACAAGTGTTTCTGAGGATTCACGACATCCCATTCAAAGATCTCTACCACCTTATTTGAACTGTTTGTCTGAAATGACTGAGAATACCCATACAATAAGGCTGGGAAAAACTGGTCTTCAGTCTTTGAGAGTTGGCTGGTGTGTCAGGACGTGCAGTCATCGATTTGGGCTTCCCCTCTCATTGAGATCTGATTCTGACCTTCGAGTCATCTCACTGAGATGGTCTCTCTGGAGACGCCATTCAAGAAGGTGCAGAGAGCAGAAAGAGTTGGGGCTCCAGGCTGTCCCCTTTATTTCCCTCTTCATGCTATTCCGAGACATTCTGTGGCCTGTGTTCAATACCATCATTTGGTGGGGGCAGGAAAATCCAATAATGAGACTACTTTCCATATTTGGACTTAGCAAAACATGAGTTTACACCTTCAAATGTCAAGTGCTGACCTTCTCACACTGTGTCTTAGGCCTCCTACTGAGCTGGGTGTCTTAAGCACAAAAGAGAAGGAAAACAAGAGTAATAGTGAGTGAATCTAACATTCATCAACACAGACCTACTCAGGATTTTTGAACTCACATCCTTCCTACATTCATTATATCGATATCTAACTAAGGTATGGAACAATAAATTGTTATGTGTGTGACTGTGTAACATTCTTCTAGCAAAACAGCTCCACTGAAGGTGGAATCAATGGTCCATTCTGAAACAATACGGCCATTAGCACCTAGCCAGGCAGTTCGGGTCTGTCTGTTTTTGACAGGAAGTTGATTGTCCAAGGCTTGGCTGCGCATATACACTCTATTCCAGCTCTGCAGTTTGCAAATTGCAGAGTCCGACTCAGTTTAAGCTTGGCTTCCACATTTCCAGTGTTTATCTATGCTCACATACAAAAAAGTTAAGAATTCTGTAACACTCCTGGAGATCATGGCTCACCTGACCACATTGTCTGACAGCACAGAATAGTTTTGGAATAAGAACATGATGGACAAGTGGAATTGTGTGTCATCTACAGGGATATGGACACAGACTTATACTGGTCAATGATGCCCCTGTTGGCCAGCATGTAGATGACAAGGAACAATTAATCAACCATAAATTCTTGCAGATAGTGGGAGGAAGGGAGGAGAAACAGTTGCAAGAGATGTACTGTCTGCATGTAGATAGAGAGGATAAAACCACAGTGCTGGACAAGAGAAGAGAGATGGTGCAGGAACATAGTCAGCAACTGGATTGCTACAAACCATCCCATGCTCCTAATCTAGAGTGTAGGGGGGGAAATGTTATGGCTACTGTTTTTGATTATGGATCAGTGGTTCCTGTTAGAATGTAGCCTTCTGTCATTATTGTGTGCAGTAAGATCTCAGCCATGGTGACCATCTGTAGCCTGCTGAACCTCACAATGTAAGCTCAAAGATGGGGAATGGAAGATTGATTGAGATACCAGCCACTTTAACCAAATCACAGAATTAATGTCTTAAGCACAAGAGAGAAGGAAAACAAGAGTAATAGTGAGTGAATATAACATTCATCAACACAGACCTACTCAGGATTTTTGAACTCATATCCTTCCTACATTCAATATATCGATGTCTAACAAAGGTATGGAACAAGAAACTGTTATGTACAAATAGTATCAAAATTGCTGTAATTAAATTAAAATTAGTCAAACACAATATCAGTATCCAGTTGATTAGGATGTACTAATGTTTTAATTGCTTATATTAAAGTGGCTAACTCCATATCCTTGAAACATTTTCAAAGGTGCAGGTCAATACATGGTGCTATTTCAGGGCTTGTCTGTGTGATTTGTGTCTATAAGAAGTGGTGCTCAGCATTCAATGATATCCTCTTCGGTCTTGATTAAAAAAAATGTTAAGTTCCCTTTTATGTAATTGGTGCTGACATCAGTGAGTCATCAATTTCCACCCCCATTGAATTACGCAAAGTATGAGCACAACAAGACTCACGCGGATCTGAAATTACAATTCATCATGATGACTAGAACAAGGAAAATAGATATGATAGCCAACATGTACGCCAATCAATTTTTTCTTACCTTAAAGTTAGGACCATGACAATCATTTGTTTTTAAATAGCATGCCATTGTTTCTGGATGTGCTTGACAATGATATCTTCTCAAATGGTCTGGCGTTTCACTCCCCTCATCTAAAATTGTTTAATTCCCTATCATTTCCTTTGGTAAAAAGTAAGTACCCTATTTAGGCAATGTCTCAGTTCTCAACAGTCAGGGTTTCTTTTTCTGTGATAATGCTTGTCCATTTTTATTCATCTTCAGATTTGTTTAGTATCCCATTTGGCTCAAAGATACTCTGATAGGATGTTTGATAAGCGCTGAGGAAAGTCAAACAGATCTTCTTATTGCCATTGGAACAAACCTGAGCAATGGTAAGCCTATGAAAGCTTATCCACTTAACTGTCAGTGGGTTTTGTGGCCAGATCCCTCCACCACAGGAAATTGACTCAGAGTCCACTCAGCACAGAATTAGTAGTACAGATACCAGACATAGTACTGTTTTGCTACATTAGCTATCATATTCCAGTAAGTGCAATGTTTAAATGTCCCAAAACCACTGAACTACTGAGAGTTACAATTATCAAGGCAGTAACACTGAATGAATTATTGCAACAATGTGTTGACAAGTCCTCTGCTCCTGATAGATTTTATCCCACGGTCTGAAAAGAAGTTGCCAGTGAAATAGTTGATGCATTGGTTTTAATTTTCTAAAACTCATAAAGTTCAAAGAAGATTCCTATAGATTGGAAAATAGCTAATGTGACATCTTTATTCAAAGGAGAGGGAGGCAAAAGCAGGAACTTACAGGCCAGTTAGCTTAACATCTATCATAGGGAAGTGTTAGAAGTTGTTATTAAATATGTTATAACAGGGCACTTGGATAAATTCAAGGTGA
Organism: Chiloscyllium plagiosum; assembly: GCF_004010195.1. NCBI lineage: Eukaryota > Metazoa > Chordata > Chondrichthyes > Orectolobiformes > Hemiscylliidae > Chiloscyllium > Chiloscyllium plagiosum. The sequence continues at coordinate 68,960,984 of NC_057715.1, forward strand.
TAAGGCTGAGTCAATAGATTTTGTCAAAGGGAAATCATGTTTAACTAACCTATTGGAATTCTTTGAAGAAATAATTGTACTGTACATAAAGGAGACCCAGTGGATGTATTGTATTTAGATTTCCAGAAGACATTTGATAAGGTGCCACATCAAAGGTTATTATGTAAAATAAAAGCTCATGGTGTTGCATGTAACATTTTGGCATAGATAGAAGATTAGCTGGCTACCAGGAAACGGAGAGTAGGAATTCATGGCTCCTGTTCAGGCTGGCAAGAAGTCAATAGTGGTGTGCCTGTTGTCTTAGTCTCTCCTTAAACAAGGTAGACAACTCCAAACAGAATGTTATGAATGAATTTGCCTGGATATCCCACAGTAACATGATGCAGTAACATCACAAGCAGTACTAATGCAAACAGTCTCAAAATTATTAAGAAACAAGCTGATAATATCAAACATATACTTTCTAATCTTATTCGACCTATTAAGCTTACATTACTTCTGGAACATCTTGTAGACTTAAGCAGTCACTCGCTCTCTGTCTTTGTCTGTGAGATTGCCTGTAGTGTTAGGTACGTTAGTCAGAGGGAAATGGGTCTGGGTGGGTTACTCTTCGGAGGGTCGGTGTAGACTGGTTGGGTCAAAGGGCCTGTTTCCACACTAGGGAAATCTAATCTAAAAAAAACTTCCCTGAACTGCTTCTAGTGCATTAGCATGCTTTCCCAAGTACAGTGACTAGTAATTTACACAGTACTGCTAATTTAGTCTCACCATACCCTGTATAACCAAAGCATAACTTCTGTACCTTTGCATTTAATTCTACCCGCAATAAACCATAACATTCTATTAGCTTTCCTGATTATTTGATGTACCTGCATACTAACCTTCAATGAGTCATGCATGAGGACATTCAAATCTCTCTGCATCTTACAGCTTTTTAGATAATTTTTGTTTTTAGTCTTTCTACCAAAATGGACAATTTCACATTTTCCCACATTATCACTCCATTTTCTAAATCTTTGCCCATTCACTTACCCTCTCTATATTCCTTTGTAAGCTCCTTATGTCCTCTTCACAATTCATTTTTTTCCTTATCTTCGTGTCATCAGTGTACCTTTGATCCCTTCATCCAAAATTAATACAAATGTTTTAAACTAAAGCCTTGAGGCCCAGTACTGAGACCTGTAGCATGTAGCAGCCTCTTGGCTACTAAAACACAGATTGCCAACTTGGCCAAACAGCAAGGATTGCTGGATACATAGAGTCGTAGAGATGTACAGCATGGAAACAGACCCTTTGGTCCAACCCGTCCATGCCAACCAGATATCCCAACCCAATCTAGTCCCACCTGCCAGCACCTGGCCCCTCCAAACCCTTCCTATTCATATACCCATCCAAATGCCTCTGAAAATGTTGCAATTGTACCAGCCTCCACCACATCCTCTGGCAGCTCATTCCAAACATGCACCACGCTCTACGTGAAAAAGCTGCCTCTTAGGTCTCTTTTATATCTTTCCCCTCTCACCCTAAACCTATGCCCTCTCGTCCTAAACTCCCCGATCCCAGGGAAAAGATTTTGTCTATTTATCCTATCCATGCCCCTCATAATTTTGTAAACCTCTATAAAGTCACCCCCTCAGCCTCCGACGCTCCAGGGAAAACAGCCCTCATCATTGGCCAAGTAAAACTCTGAACTCACAAAACCCAGAAACCAGACACAAACAGCAAATAGGTACTAAAGACATTAGCATAGTATAAAGGACATCTCCTGTCAACAGTCATCCATGATGGACATATCTCATCAACTAAACAAAGAAGGGATGCATATTAGCAACCAAGAACCAGATGCTTAAGCTAACAGTGATTAACAAAGCCATTCAAGCCATCAATAGCCATTAAGCAGCATCTCCTGATTGGTTAAAGCTTCTGAAAGATCTAGATGTCAAGGGAAAAGATATAAAAATAGGACATATCTATAGATCATGACGAGATTGGCATGAAAAAAGGCAGAGATCAGCTGACTGCCTGGAGAGGGAGAAGGAAGAAAAGAGAAAGCAGCTTCACAACTACTACTAGACTAATACCTGGAATGGGTGGATTGCCTTATGAGGAAAGGCTAGACAGGCTAGTTCTGTATTCTCTGGAGTTCAGAAGAGTCAGAGGTGACTTAATTGAAACATTTAAGATTCCGAGGGGACTAGACTGGATGGATGTTGAGGGGATATTTCCTCCTGTGAGAGACTCTAAAACTAGGAATCATAGTTTAAAAATAAGGCAATATCCATTTAAAACACAGATGAGGAAACATTTTCTTTCTTTCAGAGGATTAAGAGTCTTTGGAATTCTCTTCCTCAAAAGGCAATGGATACAGAATCTTTGAATCTGTTTCAGATAGTGGTAGATCGATTCTTGATTACCAAGGGAATAAAGATTATTGTAGAATGTAGATTTGAGGCTAAAATCAGATCAGCCATGATCTTTTTGAATGTCAGACCAGCCTTGAAGGGCTAAGTGGCTTGTTCTTGTTCCCTGTTAAAATGTTCAGATGCTTGAGAAAAGATAAATAGTGGGAGAGGTGATATCACTGTAGGTAGATGAGTAAGAAGAGGAAGGTCAGGTGGATAGGGGGCTGCGCTACCAGATGGATGTGAGAGGAACATGGCATGTGGATGAGAGGGTAGGGTGCCAGGTGGGTAATGTGGGTAAGGTAGCAAGTGGGTTAGTAGGCAGAGTAGGCAGGTGTATGAGGGAATATTGCAGCAGCAAAATGGCTGGTAGAGTAAAGCGGGTTGTGTTGGGTTGTTTAGGTGTCCGTGAAGATATCAGGAGTCAGCTCTCTTGGAAATGGCAGGGGCATTCCTGGGTCGTGAGAGGGTTGGTTGAGAGATAGAGGTGGATATAGGTGCTGGTGTCGTACATCCAGAGGGAGTGGTTAGCAGCTTTCTCAAAGAGTTTGGGTTTGGGTTGGATGGGGTTCAGTGAGAGTGATTGTGGAGTTAATTTTATAGTTAGCCAGGGGTTACAGTATATTTTAATCCTCTAATCTTTCCTGTCTAATTATTAAGGTAAGTAAATCGGAACCCTTCCAGACATCAAGTAGGTGGAAATTAAAACTTCCCAATCAATGACCATATAGTCCATGCCTTGTGGCTTTGAAGAGGTGGTAAAATGGATCTTTCAAGGTTCATTATGTAGTGCTAGAGGTGTTGAGCCAACACTTCAACAGCTATGATTAGAATTCCATGCAAATATAAAACAAAAACAGTCCAAATCCGTGAAATGCTTCTGCAACAATGGCTGGTTTAACACCAGCAATTATGGGTTAAACTTCATCAAAAATTCCCAAGAACTTGGGCTAAACTTTGGATACTGCGGGTCCAAATCAAGGCCGTGGTTTAGGTCAGTGACAATCTCTCAGTGAAACAAAGTCTCCAAAGCCATTGGACCTGGCTGAGGTAGATATAGGGTAAATGCCCCTGAAAACACTGGTGGATAGGTCCTTTTGCTAAACATCCTCCTCCTTTTCCTCCTTTCTACATGCAACTTCCCTTCTCAGCTACTATTAGCTCATGTCCCTTTCATGTTGGAGCCCAAAATAGTCTGAAACTATTCCTTCAATTTTACTGACTTCCTTGTCAAAGATTGGTATCACTTCCTTCTGAATTCAAACAACTGTTCTGAACTATTTCTACAAATCTGAACACAATACTGCCACTCCCGCTGTTAGAGCAAAAAAAATCTGAAGCATCTCAAGGTCTTATGTTTACCCTTTAAATTAGTGGTCAGTCTCTCATTCGACTGAGGTTTTAAGTGTCAACAGAACTGGTGAGGTCCTGAAATAGTAAGCTTGACATGTCAAAAGTATTATTTGATGCTCATGGTTATCACAATCTGACTACTTTGTGACCACAACACACTCATTCAGCACCCTTATAAACATGAAGTATCAACTAGGCTACAATGGGGTTATGAGGAAACATTTTGGCCACTACTTTCAGATAGCTGAGCAGCTGTATCATCAACACCAATCTCCAGCATCTGCAGACCTCACTTTCTCCTATAAACATGAAGTGTCAACTAGGCTACAATGGGGTTATGAGGAAACATTTTGGCCACTACTTTCAGATAGCTGAGCAGCTGTATCATCAACACCAGCAGCGCCAGGGAGCTGAATTTTACAACCAACAACTGTTCCCACCAACATCTTTACCCAGAGCCCCCACCAAATTACACACACACAAAGACATACTTCCCTGTGCCTTACACAAGTCTTCAGTTACAACTCAATTCAACAATCTATTCTCAGCTTCCTGCAACACCATTGCCAGTCTAGTTATGAAGAACTAAATGAAGTTACCCAGGTCATCTTCTTCCTTCCCTCTGTGCTTTCCAAACAGCCAAATCTGAAGCACTGAGATAATCAATATCTCACAACAGGCAGTCTTAAGGATTGGCCTACTTAGAACCTTTGAATGATTCCTGCCAGTTCAAAATGTTCCAATTCATATTTGGGGTGGGGGGATGAATCCTTTACCATCCAGTTGTTTACACCCAGATTGGAATTTAAATTTGCAGTTTTGTATGTGCACCTATGAGTACTGAATTTGAATATATTTATTCCAGTCTGAATTTGCAGTATGGCAGCTTTGTTTTAGCACATCAGTGCTTTTCTCGACATGTTGTCTCAGACCAAGGCATATGTTCTATTAATTGTGGATCTCCCATCCATGAGTTTTCCAAACCTCAACTGAGTATATCCAGGCAACTTCAGAAAGGAGCAATCATCCACTCAGTGTGGAGATGTCCCAAAGCTATGTGTACTGCCAAGCTGACAGACAGGTGAAAGCTGCAGCTGGCAGTCATTCTGCAAGACTAACTCCAAGATTTATCAGTCAGGTTTAGTGCCCCAGAAAATGAGATATTTGAGCAATAATGCAAGTTTTAATGAAACAGGCACTTCACTGTGGGCACAAATATTAATATATTTCAGCTTTAGTTTTTGTATTCTCTTGAAAAATAAATTAATTGCAAACTAAAACTCAAAAACAAAAGCAAAGGTTTTATACTTAAAGACAGGAATGGATTCTGGGTAATCCAAGATGGAGGACAGGAAACAATTGAGGCTATAACAGCTGCCCCTTTTTTGAGGTACTTTAGGTGTCGGAGCTGTAATTACTGTTTTATATTTGTTGCGTTGTTTTGGAATTTTGGGGGTAAAAAGCAAAACAATGGCACTTTAAACAGGAGGAAGACAGAGAGAGAGAGAGAGGCAGAGACCATATGGTCAGTGAAAGAAACCTACACTGCTGTCTGACATAGCAATGAATCTGCACACTACTGCTTTTGATGTTTGACTTCAAGTATCTCTCGCCATTAAAGTGTGCCTAAGAAAAATTAACAAACAGCAAAATTCACAACTGACACTGGAGGAACCTATGTGGAGAGCTTACAGCATGGGAGAAGCTAAGTACAGAGTTTTTAAATGTAACCTTGCTGCAAATCTACAGTAGCGCGTAGAACAGGTTCTTTTTTGATTATATGTTTTATTGACATCTATCTCTTGATTAGATTTTAAAAATATAAAACATAGGTACTAAGTTAGACTGGAGCAGTGGTTTTTAGAGCAGTAAGATAGTGTTATTTTCTGAGTCTGTAGATTGTGAAGGAGCAAGGTTGGCCTTCAGTAGAGTGATGTACTCTTCCTGTCAGATGTGGAAGATTAGGGAGAGTTTACAGGTTACTGATGATTATGTTTTCAGGAATGTCTTTGGTTGCACATCCTATCACATCGCATGGATTGGTTAGAGCGGCAGATAGAGGCAATAAAGAATTTACAGGAGCTAGGGAGCTGTGATGCATGGCAGTTACAGGAAGAGAGATAAACCACAGGTATGGTCAGGTATATGGGTTAACTCCAGGAAAGGTAGGAGGGGGTAGGCAGGTAGTGTAGGAGTCTCCTGTGGCTATTCCCATCTCAAACAAGTATTCTATTTTGGAAAATGTAGGGTGGATGATGGACTCTCAGGGGAAAGTAGCACGAGCAGCCAAATTTCTGGTATCTAGACTGTCTCAAACGTAATGAGGGGTACTTCGGGTTCCAAGCGATCAATTGTGATAGCGGACTCTAGTCAGAGGCACAGACAGATGTTTCTGCGGCCATCAGTGAAAAATCAGAATGATGCCAGGATCAAGGATATCTTTGAGAGAGTGCAGAATGTTCTCAAAGGGGAAAGGGATCAGCAGGAGATCGTTGTGCACGTTGGAGATCATGGCATAGAAAGGGAAGAGGATGAGATTCTGAAGGGAGTATACAGGAAGTTAGGCTGGAATTTGAAAAGAAGGTTCCGAGGGTAGTAATATCTGGATTACTCCCGGTGCTGTGAGCTACAGAGGGCAGGAATAGGAGGATACAGCAGATGAATGTGTGGCTGAGGAGCTGGTGCAAGGGAGAAAGATTCTCATTTTTGGATCATTCGAATCTCTTCTGGGGTAAAAATTACCGGTATAAGAAGGATGGATTGCACCTGAATTGGAAGGGGACTAATATACTGGCAGGGAGATTTACTGGAGCTAAACTAGTAAAATGGTGGGGTGAGACCCAGGGAAACAGTGAGGATAGAAATCAGTCTGAGACTGGTACAGTTGAGAAAAGAAGAGAGTCAAACAATCAGGGCAGACAGGAACTAAGCAGAGAACAGAGTAGGACTGATAAATTAAACTGCATTTACTTCAATGCAAGAGGCCTAACAGGGAAGGCAGAAGAACTCAAGGCATGGTTAGAACATGGGACTGGATATCATAGCAATTAGAGTGTCATGGCTCAGGGATGGACAGGACTGGCAGCTTAATGTTCCAGGATACAAATGCAATAGGAAGAATAGAAAGGGGGATTAAGACAGGAAGGGGAGTGGCGCTTTTGATAAGGGATAGCGTTATGTCCTTAGGAAGGATATTCCTGGGAATACATCCAGGGAAGTAGGGAAGTTGGGAAGTTATTTGTGTAGGTCTGAGAAATAAGAAAGGGTTGATCATCTGATTGGGATTGTATTATAGAACCCCCCCATAGCCAGAGGGAAATTGAGAAACAAATTTGTAAGGAGATCTCAGTTATCTACTCTTGGGAAATAAGGCAGGGTAAGTGACTGAGGTATCAGTGGGGGAGCGCTTTGGGGCCAGCGACCATAATTCTATTAGTTTTAAAATAGTGATGGAAAAGGACAGACCAGATCTAAAAGCTGAAGTTTTAAATTGAAGACTAATTTTGATGGTATTAGGCAAGAACTTTCAAAGGTTGATTGGGGGCAGATATTCACAGGTAAAGGGACAGCTGGAATATGGAAAGCCTTCAAAAATGGGATAATGAGACTCCAGAGACAGTATGTTCCTGTTCGGATGAAAGCAAGGTTGGTAAGTGTTGGGAATCTGGATGACTAGAGAAATTGAGGTTTTGGTCAAGAAAAAGGAAGCATATGTTAGGTATAGACAGCAGAGATCGAGTGAATCCTTAGAGTATTAAGGCAGAAGGAATGTACTTAAGAGGGAAATCAGGAGGGCAAAAAAGGGACATGAAATAGCTTTGGCAAATAGGGTTAAGGAGAATCCAAAGGGATTACGTAAATAAATTAAGGACAAAAGGGTAACTAAGGAGAGATTAAGGCCCCTCAAAGATCAGCAAGACAGCCTATGCGTGGGACCGCAGGAGGTGGGGGAGATATTAATTGAGTATTTTGCATCAGTTTTTACTGTGGAGATGGACATCGAAATATAGCATGTGGAGAAATAGATTGTGACATCTTGAAAAATCTCCATATTACAGAGGAGGAGGAGCTGGATGTCTTAAAACACATGGAAGTGGATAAATCCCTAGGACTTGATCAGGTGTAACCTACAACTCTGAGGGAAGTTAGGAAAATGATTGCGGGACTCTTGCTGAGATATTTGTATCATCAATAGCCACAGGTGAGGTGCTGGAAGACTGGAGGTTGGCTGACGTAGTGCCACTATTTAAGAAAGGTAGTAAGGAAAGGTCAGGAAACTATAGACCAGTGAGCCTGACATCAGTAGTGCGTACATTGTTGGAGGGAATCGTGAGGGACAGGATTTACATGTAGTTGGAAAGGTAATGACTGATTAGAGATATTCAACATAGTTTTGTGCAAGGGAAACCATGTCTCACTAACTTGAGTTTTTTGAAGAAGTAATAAAGAGGATTGATGAGAGTAGAGTGTTGAATATGATCTATATGGACTTTAGTAAAGCATTCGACAAGGTTCCTCATGGTAGACTGATTAGCAAGGTTAGATTACATGGAATACAGGGAGAACTACACATTTGGATACAGAACTAGCTCGAAGGTAGAAGACAGAGGGTGGTAGTGGTGGGTTGCCTTTCAGACTGGACGCCTGTGACCAGTGAAGTGCCACAAGGATCAGTGCTGGTCCATTGCTTTTTATCAGTTATTTAAATGATTTGGACATGAACATAGGTGGGAAAGTTAGTAAGTTTGCAAATGACACCAAAATTGGAGGTGTAGTGGACAGTGAAGAATGTTACTTCAGAGTGCAATGAGACCTTCATCAGGTGGGCCAATGGGCTGAGGAGTGACAGGTGGAGTTTAATTTAGATAAATGTGAGGTGCTGCATTTTGGAAAAGTAAATCAGAACAGGACTTAAGTATTTACTGTTAAAGTCCTGGGAATTGTTGCTGAACAAAGAGACCGTGTAGTGCAGGTTCATAGCTTCTTGAAAGTGGAGTCACAGATAGAATAGTGAAGAAGGCATTTGGTATGCTTTCCTTTATTGGTCAGAGCATTGAGTATAAGAGTTGGGAGGTCATGTAGTGGCTATACAGGACATTTGTTAGGCCACTTATGGAATATTGCGTGCAATTCTGGTCTCCCTCTTATTGGAAAGTTGTAATGAAACTTGTAAGAGTTCAGAAAAGATTTGCAAGGATGTTGCCAGGGTTGGAGGATTTGAGGTAAGGGAGAGACTGAATAGGCTGGGGCTGTTTTCCCTGGAGTGTCTGAGGCTGAGAGGTGACCTTATAGAGATTTATACAATCATGAGGGTCATGGATAGGGTAAACAGACAAGGTCTTTTGCCTGGTGTGAGGGCGTCCAGAAATGGAGGGCATAGGTTTAGGGTAAGAGGGGAAAAATTTAAAAGAAACATAAGGGGCAACTTAATCACATAGAGAGTGATGCATATAGGGAATGAGCTGCCAGAGGAAGTGATGGAGGCTTGTACAACTGCGACATTTAAAAGGCATCAAGATGGGTATATAAATAGGAAGGGTTTAGAGGGATATAGGCCCAGTGCTGGCAAATGGGACTAGGTTAGGTTAGGCTATCTGGTCAGCATGGACACATTGGACTGAAGGGTCTGTTTCTGTGCTGTACATCTCTATGACCAGAGCAATATATTCAAGAATTAGTCAAATTTGTGGAACATGATGAAGAACCTCCAAGTAAAAATGCATTACTAAAGTCATTATTTATTGAAAGCAATTTTAAAAATGAGAAAAAGAAGACTTTTCCTTTTCCTTTTAATGGATTGTTTGATCAATTTGAATGCCAATCCTCTTCCTTCCATTTCCCTTGATAGCTTGGCAATACTCTTCAAATAGCACTGTGAATTATTATTCATGTGTCAGCCATCATACTAAATGTTGATTGACTATTCATTGTGGAAGAATATGGCAATCCCACTCATCTTGAAAGCTTACACTCTCTGATTGTCATTGGATGGTAATTAGTAGTGTTTTGTTCTCTCCTAACACAGGAACAAGGACAGCAATTGTATTGTCACCACAACTAACTTGACTGAGATCAACTATCTCAATGTAGATTTCTGTTGAATTTGGAACTTATGAATCTCTTGGTCTCAACTACTTTTTAGATAAATTAACAAATGGTATGTGGAGATACCAGGGAGGTTTTGGAGAGTTGTCTTTCATCATAGCAATCCTGAAGCTAATACCATGTCATTACAACAATCCTCAAATACTCTTTGAACCTTGCTGGCCACTCTGTCCCTTTTCTTTAACCTATCTGTATTCTGGTTTATACACTGAAGAACATACAAGCTTAATGGTAACAACTTATCAACAGGTTCAAAGTGAGAGGGGAATGCTTAGGGTAGATATGCAGGGAAAAGTTTTCACAGATTGGATGGTGGATGCCTGGAATGCACTGCCAGTAGAGGTGGTGGAAGCAGACACATTAGCAATGTTTAAGATGTACCTTGACAGACATAAGAACCTGAAGCAAACAGGGGGATAGATACTGCACATGGGCAATAAGAATAATAGAATCCGTACAGTGTGGAAACAGGCCATTCGGCCCATCAACTCCACACTGAACCTCCAAGCAGCATCTCACTCAGACCCACCCTGTAACCACGTATTTTCCATGGCTAATCCACCTAACTTCCATGTCCCTGAACACTATGGGGCAATTTAGCATGGCGAATCCCCCAACCTTCACATCTTTGGATTGAGAAGAAACTGGAGCACCCGGAGGAAACCCACACAGACACAAGGTCACCCAAGCCTGAAATCAAACCTGCGTCCCTGGTGCTATGAGGCAGCAGTGCTGACCACTGAGCCAACAAACTAAATTAGGACTAGGAATCAGTGCAGGCTTAGTGGCCTTAAGAGCCTGTTTCTGTGCTGTATTGTAATTATAGTATATCCTTTAGTGTTTCTCAAACTAATACATGTTTCTCATTTCATTAGTGTCATTGTTTTCTGAAAGTACAACTCCTGCAGATTAACCCATTAGATCTTTAGTGATTAACAATCTGTCACATTCCTTTCTCAGCAAGTAAAAGGCAGCAAATGACCAATTGAGTTATGGGATTTCTAAAATGAACTCTTTTGGCCTTCAACATATAAGGTGAACAATGCCAGGCAACAAATCTTAGTCACCTTTTTATTGAATTTGCCTAAAATACTCTGAGGAAATTTAACCTATCACATCTGACACTGTTCCTTCAAGCTCTACATTAATCAGTACATTATAGAAGCAAAGTAGCGTTGACTTCATTTTTGATCATTTGCAGCTGACCATCATGAAATCCACTTTGAACATACAAACGTATTGCTTCTGCTGTGGCGAGGATATATTTTACTCCCTGCTCCTCTGTAACTGTGTCTTATTCCTGTCTCTTGCTGGAAGTGACCAATCGTTTTACAGATGTCGAGTTTTATTTTTCATAGCTGGGTACAGGTGTGCTTATGAGATTTCCTTGCCCCACAGCTTTGAAACTGACTCTTGGTATCTGCTGTCTAGCATATTCTCTGTACTGGCTTCTCATGTGCATCTTTAGGGTCTTGTACCTTGAGATGTGAATGAATTCTGTAGATCTTCTGTGATAAGGTTAAACTTCTTTTTAGATTGATCTATGTTGATTCTAAACTTCTGCTTCACTCAACATTCACACAACTTCCTCCAAAGTCAACTCTTCTTTGGACTGTAATAAATCTGACAAAGACTCACCAGTAATTTCAAAACTAATCCTATCTCTTATGAATTCTGACTAGAATCTAGTTTGACTAATGATTAGAATCTTTAGTTTGGAATCAATTCTGTACTTTAAGAACTGTTTTCTCTAAGATGTATATATTTGGTCTATCTTTGAAATTAAATCCACCTGGCAATATTACTACTGCCATTTTTTTGCTATGTGGTTATTTATTTTTCTTACTTTAAAGCTTTTCAATTCTTTGATGACTCAATAGTGTTTTATTCTTTTTGCCTGAAAGGTTTTTCAAATCTGTTTTTTAGTAATGCTGCTTTATTTTCTTATAAAAGACTTTTGGTTCCACAGAAAAGCAATGTTGTTTTATTTTCCTTTCTTGAAAGGGTTTTGCCTGTGCAGTATATAAATGCTGCTTCTCTGTACTGAAATATTGAAGGGTTTTCACATGCTTAAGGTGGAGAATTCCAGCTTACTGCAGCCAAACTTCTGTTGTGTGCAAGTGAATGATTTGAACATTTTCATGAGGAATATGGATGATATCTGCTTTTTGCAGCATAATAAATTATTCCCATCTCCCTTAATGGCTTTACCAAATGAATTCTGCTGCAATGCCCATTCTCTGAACAGTTTTAGTGAATGAATCTTGCTGCTCGGTAAGATGAATCCCACTCTTTTAATGGTTTTCCTGAGATAAATTATGCTGTTTATGTTGCTATAAGAAATAATGCCTGTTGCCCTACTGTACTTTCTTAGGTGAATCCCACTGACTGTGGCTTTAATGAGTTCCTTCTGCTTTTATAGTGATTTGCATAATGGATTTCTTGCTATTACTGCAGCCTCAATTTTCTCCATTCTATCTTCTTCCATTAGACTTTGTCTGTTTAAATTTATAAATTGTCCCAATGTCATTTTAATTCTGGCTTTATTGCATTCCCACTGTCGTGACCTTGTTCTTATATTTCTTTGTGGCCCTTGATTTCTCTTACTGTAGCTGCACAGCTGCCTGTGTGCTTCATCTGAGTTATAAGTATTCCAAAGCACCCTGACTTTGAGCTTTCTCAAGCTTGTATCGATGCTGTATTTTTAAACATTTTTTCTCGCGCTTGTCTGGAAATATTCTCATTGAGTTGGCCACCAGTTTTCAAACTGGAAGGCATTGGCTCAACGTTCTGCAGGAATACATGGTACAAGTTGGAACAGGGTTCCTCCAAGTTTTTTTGACAGTGACAGCTGGCCTTTTAACTGAGCAGCCAAAGCACCAGGTATTTAATTGATATCCATCAGCCTTTTCCTATAGGAGCTCCACTGAAGCAACCTTATCTTTCAGGAAGCTGACCTTCTAGTGATGTTTTCCCCTAGTCTGGCTAAAACTCATGAGCGCCTGATGACTCGTGGTATGGTGATTTGATTGTGCTCCCCTCTAAAAATTAGGATTTAAGCAGATGGCTGCTAATTTCAGATGAAACATTGGAGTTTCTACAGTCAAACAGCATAGAAGAGGCCCGTTGGCCCCTCAAGTCAAAACCGACCTATCTACACTAATCCGACTTTCCAGCGCTTGGCCCATAGCCTTGAATGTTATGGCATTCCACGTGCTCATCCACACACATCTTAAAGTTTCCTGCCTTGATTAGTCTCCTCAGCAGAGTATTGCAGATTCCAACAACATTTTTTGGGTGAAAAATATTTTTCCCAAATCCCCTCTAAACCTCCTGCCCATCACTTTACAATTATGCACCCTCATATTGACCCTTGAACTAAGGGGACCAACTGCTTTCCTTTGATCATAGTTACTGGTCTACTAATGGGGTTCAGGATTCAAATTAGTTTGGCCAACCTGCCACCTCTCATAGACCAGCCTTTCATCAGGCTGAGGTGCTACCTGAAGTTCAATTCAACCGTAAATGCTTCTTCGAATGTAAGAGTTTAGCCTCAGGTACTAATGGTTTGATTATTAAAATGTTTGAATAGTTTACAATAGAACAATTACTAACGTCTGAACATTATTACTATGATATTAACATGCCAACTGGAACCAGACAATTTAACCTAATTTAATACATTTTGTTGGGATGAAATCACCCTCTAGTTTTTCCTTGAGAAAGATCATTCATTCTACAAAGATATTTGTTTTATTCTGTAATGGGTGTGAAACAGCACCAGCAGCAAGAAGCTGTCAGTATCAGTGGACAACCCACTGAGGCAGTTGTTGCCTTACATTACATCATCTTGTTACAATGTGGCATAAATCAATGGTTCTGACACTTTCAACAAAACTGCAACTAGTTCTTGGCAGTTTTGCTGTGCTTCCAACTGAGCAGTGGATGCTACTATTATGAGTACATAAGAGGAACATTTTATAATGTTGAACATTTGTGAAAAATCCTTATTATTCTACTGTAATATTGGTCAATTATATTGCAGCCTGTAGAGTGGTACCATTGTGAACAAAATTATGAGACAGAATAAGTTGATCAAATATCATAGACCCAACAGTAGGAACTCCTGGCAAAATCCAGGCTACAATTAGTGCTGTAAAGTAGAAAGAGAATGGAAGGTTTTCATATCAATCGGTATAGTTCTTAGCAAATAAAGTTAGAAGAGAAAGAGGAAGAAGAAGACACAGTTTGGGAGGTGACTAGATGAGTCGAACCTGCAAGAGATGAACTGGCAAAGGAGCGGAAAAGTGCACTATATAGATTATTCTATATTTAATAAGACTTTCAGAATTAATTAGTCCATCAACTCTGATCAAAAGCCATTATTCAAATTAACAAAATAATTAACTGATTGCTTTTTGTTAATAACTACAAGTCTGATGAGAACCAATACTTTTGAAATTTGTTAAGTTGCATCTTGCCAAATATACTGGGAAAAAAAAAATCAATGACACTGTCAAAGCTATTTCTCTTAATTATATAAATGTTCAAATAATTAGTTACAAATAATTCTGTAATTCTCTTTGAAATTGTTTCCAAACTCAAAGCAACCAGTGATTGCTTAACTTCTTCTAAATCCTTTCCTCCCCAGGATTGCCTCCCCATCATCCCCCTTTCTCTGTTTCTTCCATTCCCTACTTACTCCCTTAACCTCTTTCAATCCTAATACTGGACTGTATTCTTTCTCTCTTCAATCTTACCAGTTTATTTCCATCCACTGGGGACACAATGGCCCACTGGTATTAACGTTGGACTATTAATTCAGTGACAGAGGTAATACTCTGAATTCAAATCCCACCATTACTTATAGTGGAAATTGAATTCAACAGAAATCTGGAATTGAGGAGCTTATGACCATGTACCTATTGTTGTTTTGTTGTAAACACCCGCTGATGTCCTTCCTTGGTCTGGTGTACTTGTGACTCCCGACCCACCAGTAATATGGTTGGCTGTTAACTGCTTGCTGGGCAATTGGGAATGGGCTATACATGTTGGCCTAGTCGGTGTTGCCCACGTTCTGTGAATGAACAAAGGGAAAAATAATCCTCCAGCATTTATCCATGTCCTTCAAAACCTGACTTTAAACCTTCTCCAAAAAGGGAACTGAATTCAGTATGATAACTTGTCAAAAGAGGGCTTCTTCAGGTATCGCTGTTTGTTTCCTTTAATGGTACTCTTACATCTGAAATAGATCTGAAATTAACTGCACTTGGAGTACTAAGTGAAGCAACATAGTCAAAGGCACTGTCATTTAAATGAGATGCAAGAGGCATTGATTTCCTGTTTGGTCCATTTAAAACATCCAATGCTTTAACTTAGAACAGAAATTAGTTTTGTCTGGTTTTCAAACCTACACACCTCTTCCTGCAAATGTATTTACTCTCTGGTGCCATGCTTATGTTTAACTGACAGCAACTTATAGGTTATTTGATTTTCATATACGCATTTGTTCTTTCCACACACACAAAAAAGGAAGAGGGACAGTTTTCATCTCTATCACAAATAAATTCTATTGAAATTAATGGTGAAAACTTAGCTGTGTTCTGTAAGGCCTCGTTTTCCCATTCTATTCAGGAGGTGCTCAATGTTCAGTACAAAAGACAAAAAATTAGCCCAAGTTTTTTTTTGTTACATGCCACTTCTCAGCCAAGAATTGATGTTTTTCAGGACTTGCTACATTTGGACATGGACTGCTTCTGAGGATCTAAGTTATTGTGCAACCATCAGTGAACATTTCCAATTCTGACCTTATGATGGAAGGAGATTAGTTTTAAAGCAGCTTAAGGTGGTTGGGCTGCAGACATTAGGCTGAGGAACTCCTGCAGAAATGTCATAGAGTCATACAGCATGGAAACAGACCCTTCGGTCTAACTCATTCATGCCGACCAAGTTTCGCAAACTAAACTAAGTCTCCCTTGCCTGCTTTTGGCCCATATCCCTCTAAACCTTTCCTATTTGTGTACCTATCCAAATGTCTTTTAAATGTTGTAACGTACCTGCATTTACCACTTCATCTGGCAGTTCATTCCACACACGATCCACCCTCTGTGTGAAAAAGTTGCCCCTCCGGTCCCTTTTAAATCTTTTGCCTCTTAATTTAAAAATGTGCCCCCTAATTTTGAACTCATTTCGCCCTCGGGAAAAGACATTTGCTATTCACCTTATGTATGCCTATCATAATTTTATAAACCTCTATAAGGTCACCCCCAACCTATCCAGCCTATCCTTCAACGCAAAACTTCCAGTCCCAGCAACATTCTGGTAAATCTTTACTAAACCTTCTACAATGTAATAATATCCTTCCTGTAGCAGTGTGACCAGAACTGTACGCAGTACTGCAAAAGTGGCTTCACCAACATCCTGCACAACCTCAATGTGACATCCTGAGGGGCTATCACTTATCAGAAATTGAATTGACCTAGCCATACAGGTACTATGGCTACATCAGTACTTCAGACACTAGGAATTTTGCAGTGAGTTACTCACCTACTGTCTCCCTCAGTGTCTGTTCAACATCTGCAGGGTGTATCAGGAGTGTAATGGAATAGTCTTCTTTGACCTGGATTAATGCAGCTCACACAACATTCAAGAGGCTAGTTGTCATGCGGAACAAAGCAAAGCATTTGATTGGCATCCCATCCACTATATTCAACATTCACACAGTGGCAGTAGCATATACCATCCACAAGATGCACTATAGTAATGTAGCAAACCTCCTCCAACAGCATCTTTAAACCTGTGACTTTTGCCACCTATACAGTAAAGACTGCAGATTCATGGCATCAAAGTCACACCCCACCCTAAATTGGAACTGGGTTGCTGGTTGCTGGGTCATAATCCTGGAACTCACCGCCTAACAGTACTGTGGGTGCCCCGACACAACAAGTGCTTCAGCGGTTCAAGTAAACAGCTCGCAGCTATTTTCTCCAGGGCAGTTAAGAATGGGAAATAAATGCTGGCCTAGCCAGCAATACATATGTTTCATGAATGAATTTTTTAAAAATACACTGATCATCCTTGTATCTGGATCACTTTAGATCTAGAGATAATATACCAGTACTGACCCCAACAAACTGAAAAGAATGCAGCTGTAACATTGGCATCTATTTGACAATGTGGAAAATTGGCCAAGTGTATATTCAAAAGGCAGGACAGTCCTGACCAATTAATGCCCAATTAATTTACTCTCAGCCATCAGTAAAGTGAAGGAAGTTGTCATCGACAATGCTATTAAGCATCACTTGCAATAACCTGGTCACTGATGCTCTGTCTGTTCTGGAGTTAAGATGACTTAACTCCACAATCTCAATTATCTTCCCATGTGCCAGCTTTACCTCCAACGAGCAGAGACTTTTTTCTCTGATTCCTATTAACTCCAGTTATACTAGGGCTCTTTGCCATCACACTTGGTCAAATGCCGCCTTGACATCAAAGGCAGTCCTGTTCAGTTCTTTTGTTCATGTTTGGAACAAGGCTGTAATGAGGCCAAGAGCTGAGTCAGCGAGGTGGAACCTAAACTGAGTATTAGAGAGCAAATAATTGTTGAGTAAGTGCCACTTAAAAGCACTATTGATGATACTTTCCATCATATTGCTGATGATTGAGAGTAGGCTGATTGGTAATTGACCATGGTGGATTAGTCCTATATTTTTGCAGCTGAGCAATTTTCCACATTGTTGGGTAGATGCCAGTATTGTATTGTTTTGGAACAGCTTGGCTAGGGGCACAGCAAGTTTTGGAGCACAAACCTTCAGTAATGTTGTCCAGGCCCATAGCTTTTGCAGTATCCATTACCTTCAACTGTTATTTGATATCTCATGGAGCAAAGTGAATTGGCTGAATGCTGGCATCTGTGATGCTGGGAACCTCTGGATGAGGCCGAGTTGGATTGCCCACTTTGAAACTAGCTTTGCTTGCAAGTACTTTAGTTTTACCTTTTACATTGATGTACAGGACTCACCTGTCATTAAGTAAGGGGACAGATTCCTGATGAAGAGCATTGACCCGAAACATCGATTTTCCTGCTCCTCGGATACTGCCTGATCTGCTGTGCTTTTCCAGCACTACTCTAATCTTGACTCTAATCTCCAGCTTCTGCAGTACCCACTTTCACCTATTAAGTACGGGGATATTTGTGGAGCCTTCTCCTTCACTGAATTATTTATTATTTACCAGCATTTATGAGTGGTTAATCCAGAATTGCAGACCTTAAGTGTTATATGTTAGTTGTCACTTGCCACCTTCCAATGCTTGGCATGAAATACTAGTCCAGTTTCATTAGGTTGCCTTGTCATTTGGTCCTGGCATGCCCTTTTCATTCATCAAGGGTTGATCCCCTAACCCTGATGGTTATTATGGATTGGGGGATATATCAGGCTATGCAAAAATCAACAATGGTTTGATGGTCGCCATTAAACTATCTTTTAATATCAGATTTATTAACTGAATTTAAGCTTAAGTGTTTGAATCCCAGAGAATGAGCCTATGTCTCTGGATTGCTTGTCTAGTGACAACTATGTCAGCATCTCTTTAAGTTCCACCCATAAATAATAGTACATCAACTGACCGTAATCACATTCCTAGGTAATTTTCTGTAAAATTAGATGTAGTTAGTGTGCTACCTATAAACCACCAATGAGAAGTTAATCTAATCATTGTAACTGTTTGTGCAATATAAGTCGAATGAACTCCATTGACTCAACTGATCAATGGGCTCCACTGTTTTAATTGATGAGCTATAATATAAAAACCTAAAGGATATAGCATTGGTCAGCACCAATGCTAAATAAAGAGATCAAGAAGTAATAATGAATGGAAACCAAATGTAGAGCTTAAATATAGAAATCATAGATTTTCATTAGAACACAGGAAATAAAAGTAGGATTTGAGCATTCAGCCCACTTAGCCTGCTTTTCCATGTTTTGTGAGGTTCACGAGATGGAATGTTTGGTCATCTTCTGAAATTTGTCTTTCACACAGTTGATTCTGAACTTACTGTATTTTGCATTTGCACACGTTCTTGTTATGTTGTGGGTTGTACAGTCTTTCTGGTCATCTGTGTTTTACTTTGGGATTTGGCTTGGTCTTCAGAACCAGATTTCCTGCCCATGAGTGTCCCTTGTTACCCCATGCCTTACAGATATCTCAAAAACCTAGGTAGCTTTTGGCCAAGTATGACAATCCACATCTGATACAAATTTGATTTGGTTTGGTGGGCTTTACTGACTGTAGGAATACTACTGGTTTCACTTAGAAAAATAATTGTTCCTGGCTTGCCTCTATAGTTTCACACTTTTCAACATTTTGGAGACTGGAAATTCCTGTTGCACACTTCTATAGGGGATGTGAAGCAACAAGGGACGTGGATCTGAAATGGGAGTGGATGGAAGGAAGTATGGGCTAAATGGTTGAACTGCCTTTTGCTAAAATGGGCCAGAGATTCAGAAAACTGAGATGGACAATGTAATCAGTCTGCTTTAGCTCTCATCCACTTCCCTGGCTGCATGAACAGCCTCCAAATGAGGAAGGCCCAACTCGATGATACATTCCTTCATTGGGAGTGAAAACTGAGCAGCCAAATGTGGTTTTCATGAAGGCAGAACTGCTGAGACAGGTGGTTTCCTCCATGGTAGAAGTCTGATCCATAATCTTAAAACTAAAGCTCAGCTATTCAGGAGCAAAATAAGAAAACAAATTGTTGCCAAAGTGTAGAATTAATCTGGAACTCTTTCGCCAAAGCCTGTGGATTTTAGGACAACTGATAGTCTCAAGACAGGAATAGCTAGATATTTTTTCACGTTAAGGAAAAAGGGCATGGAACAAAAGTGAATGAATGGCTTGAGATGCAGATCAGCTAGGACATCATTGAATTATGGTATTTGTCCAACAAATTGATAACCCACTTCTGCTCCCAAGTTTCTTTGATGCCTATGCCACTTACTCAGGCCTGCTTCAGTTTGATAGAATGTCTTGTGTTTGTTTTTTGCAAGGAAGTGCATTGGATTGCATTTGTGATTGGGCCTTATGTCAATGGCTTCAATGACAATAACCTTTCCAGTACATGGTTACAGTTTATAGTGTTGATCTGAAAGCAATAAATTGTGCTGCCCTGGAGTTAAACAAGAACATTTTCACTCCCTCTTCCACTTACATTCTTTGTACAATCCCTCAAGGCGGTGAAATAGCTTTTAAGTCAACCTGGTCTCGACTCTGGTCTGCTTCATAAAATGCCTGTCTGGAGCAAACACTCTACAGGACCCCACTACTTTAAAAGATGCTGCCAGCTACAATCTATTGAAAGTCAATGACAAAGATGACAATGGCTTCTGGGTCAAGAAAAATAGAGCCTCACTTGGGATTGTTCTTTCCATCTGATCAGCAGTGACTCATGTCAAACATCAGTTTATGGATAAAACTGTGCATCAAAGAATAAACAGAAAGGTTAAAAAAAAAAGCAGGATATCCGCATCCCAATAAATTCTATCAGATGGCAGGCATTAAAAATATTTATAGGCTCCAACAGTAGTCATCCATAATGCAATTCGATCTAATTGAGGAAGGACAAAGACCAGAAACTGCACACGCATGTTAATTTTGGCATTATTCATTGTTTGTTCCATTTGTCTCAATGTAGGATGTCAGGGTAACAAATTAGATTTATGGATTGTTTCTGGATAAACTAATTTAATCTTCTCCAAATCCAGTTTCACATGTGCCTTTTCATAAAGTCTGGATGCAAATTTTCAGCTAAATGTAGAATCAGTAATAAGTAAGCAATCAATGGTCTAATGAATACAATCTGTACAAGAGATCAATATTGACTGCAAGGTCTGTCTGTGAACCCTTGTCTGCATCTGGTTATGTTTTGTAAATTTAACATATAACACGGCTGACCATCTAGAGTAACCTGGGCTAACAAAACTAATATGAAACCAAAACCAAGCTCGAAAGTTGCCAAATATTGTCTCTGTAATGGCAAAGTGAAAAATTATTGTTTTTTAACTTACGATTCCAATTTTAACAACTTTGCACAACAAAGGTCTCAAGAGGCAATTTCTCTAATCCCTATGTATATTTTAGAGGTGTCCAGTTTGTTTTTTTGAACAAATTCAATACCATTTATGCCTATCATTTAAAACCACCAATAATTCAGCCACAGCCCTGAATATAAACCTGTGACTTGTGAAAAGTAATTACATTGCAAGTGTCATGGCAGCAGGCTCATAAATTCAGTTGTGAATATACTTAACAGTTATTTGCTTTTATTAAAGGAAATGGACTATAAGTACGTAAAAACTCGATGAGAATTATGGATATCGAAGAACATTTCAACTTCACAAGACTCGTGGTAAAATATTGCTGTAGAAAATCTTAAATTATATATTAAAAGTAATACATCCATGTTTTACTTTAAATACCTTTATATTTTACAATGAATACATACTTTAATCAAAAAAGAAAAAACACAAGACAACTAAATTATCAACAAACTAATATTTCATTATTTCCTCAAAACAACCAGTCTTCCCCATTCAGAGAAGTATTTCTCTTGCCCATTTTAAGGACATAAATTCATCTCACAGTTCTCAAAAAACATCCTCTATTCCATCTGGACACAATTCAGAAAGACTGTTTTTACCCAGTCCAATCTCTCAGCTAATTTATACTAACACAGCCGAATCCGATGTTCCCCTCTTCCCTCCAGAATCTTTTCTTCTGTTGGTACTTGATTTTTCTTACTCAGCTTAATCCTCTTTCTTCCTCCTTGATCAACCATTTTCTTAGAATCCCTACAGTGTGGAAGTAGGTCATTCAGCCCATCAAGTCCACATGGACCCTCCAAAGAGCATCCCACCCAGATTCACCCCTGCCATCCTATTTCTGTGATCCTGCATTGTTGATAGCTCATCCACCCAGACTGCACATCCCTGAACACTACAGGCAAATTAGCATAGCCAATCCACCTGACCTGTGCATCTTTGACTGTGGGAGGAAACCAGAGCACCCAGAGAAAACCCATACAGACACAGGGAGAATGTGCAAATTCCAGACAGACCGTTGCCCGAGGCTGAAATGGAGCCCATGTCCCTGATGCTGTGAGGCAGCAGCATAAGCCACTGTGCTGCCAAAATCGTAACTAAAATTTCTTGATTAGTTTTTACTAAATTGCTGTTTACAGAAGCTTGCTATGAACAAATTGGCTGCTACATTCCCTTTAATTATGGCACCAACTGCATTTCAAACAACACACAAAATGCTGGAGAAATTCAGCAGTTTTGGCAGCATCTGTGAAGAGAGAAACGGAGCACTACAGATGCTGGAAATCTGAAACAAACACAGAAAGATAGTATTTTGCCTTTATTTAACTATATTTCAGAAGTGTTTCAAATTAGATACAAACTGCTTGTGAACATGCAGATGTCATGAAAAACTGATATAAAGTTGTTTATTCTTAGTTCATGTTGGTATTTCACCATCATTTTCACACATCCTTCATGCTGACACTGGCCTCTTCCCTTCAATTCACATTGACATTCTCCTTCCATCTAGTCTCTCCCCTCTTAAGAGTATAAATGTTCTCCACTTTCTCCAGCTTTGGTCTGGTTTCTGGTTTCTCCCCTTCTTCCCCATGATACAACTTCTCCCTTGCAGCTCTAAGCAACGTGATACTGCGCACTGTGAGCTGGGATCCTTCACATTGTACAGATTTCTTACCCATTGTCCCACAGCAGTACTGATGTAGAGGAGCCAGTGTTGGACTGGGGTGGACACGTATCGAGTGGGAGTTGGGTTAACTGTTTGTACTGAAAATGTGTTGCTGGAAAAGCGCAGCAGGTCAGGCAGCATCCAAGGAGCAGGAGAGTCGACGTTTCGGGCATGAGCCCTTTTTCCAGCAACACATTTTCGGCTCTGATCTCCAGCATCTGCAGTCCTCACTTTCTCCTTAACTGTTTGTACACCAAACAACCTTGTTAATGAAATAAAACTTCACAAAAAAAATCTTCAGATTTTGGAACCTTTTGCATTTCAGGATTTTGGATAAAGAGTTGTCTACTTGTACTTTCAAATAAACCCTGTTGGACAATAACCTGGTATTGTGTGGTTTTTAACTTTGTCCATAGCAATATAGAATGCAGTTGTTTATTTGATGTTAATGTGACTTTGAGAGGTGTGTTTTCAACTTAAGGCCTTGAGGCTTTTTCTTTTAAGTTGGAACAATAAAAGCAGCCTGAGTGGGTGTAGTCATAGAGTTATAGAGTCATAGAGATGTACAGAACGGAAACAGACTCTTCGGTCCAATCTGTCCATGCTGACCAGATATCCCAACCCAACCTAGTCCCACCTGCCAGCACCCGGTCCATATCCCTCCAAACCCTTCTTATTCATATACCCATTTAAATGCCTTTTAAATGTTGCAATTGTACCAGCATCCACCACTTCGTCTGGCTGCTCATTCCATACACATACCACCCTTTGCATGAAAAAGTTGCCCTTAGTTTTCTTTTAAAATTTTTCCCTCTCATCCTAAACCCTCTGAAACCTTAGGTCTCTTTCCCCTCTCACCCTAAACCTATGCCCTCTAGTTCTGTACTCCCCCAGGGAAGAGACTTTGTCTATTTATCCTATCCATGCCCCTCATAATTTTGTAAACCTCTATAAGGTTACCCCTCTGACGCTCCAGGGAAAACACCCCAGCCTATTCAGCCTCTCCCTATAGCTCAAATCCTCTAAAACCTGGCAACATCCTTGTAAATCTTTTCTGAACCCTTTCAAGTTTCACAACATATTTCCGATAGGAAGGAGACCAGAATTGCATGCAATATTCCAATTGTATAGCTGCAACATGACCTCCCAACTCCTGTACTCAATATTCTGACCAATAAAGGAAAGCATACCAAAAGCCTTTTTCACTATCCTATCTACCTGCGACTCCACTTTCAAGGAGCAATGAACCTGCACTCCAAGGTCTCTTTGTCCAGCATCACTTCCTAGGACGTTACCATTAAGTGTTTAAGTCCTGCGAAGATTTGCTTTCCCAAAATGCAGCACCTCGCATTTATCTGAATTAAATTCCATCTGCCACTTCTCAGCCCATTGGCCCATCTGATCAAGATCCTGTTGTAATCTGAGGTAACCTTCTTCGCTGTCCACTATACTTCCAATTTTGGTGCCATCTGCAAACTTACTAACCATATCTCTTGTGCTCACATCTAAGTCATTTATATAAATGATGAAAAGTAGAGGACCCAGCACCAACCCTTGGGGCACTCCACTGGTCACAGGCCTCCAGTCTGAAAAACAACCCTCCACCACTACCCTCTGTCTTCTACCTTTGAGCTAGTTCTGTATCCAAATGGCTAGTTCTCCCTGTATTCAGATGGTCACAGGTCCAGGATTTTTAATTAGCTTTCAGCAGTTCTTGCTGAGGTCTCAGCAGGGTTGGGAAGATTGTGAATTACTCCTGACTGCTATGCGCGCTCTCTCTTTCTCTTTTTCTCTCTCTCTCTCTCTCTCTCTCTCCCTCTCTTCCCCCCTCTCACTCTGAGTTTTTTTTCTCAAAATTGTCATTTAATGTTCTTTCCTCCTGAATTAGAGAACTGCATGTGAGACAATCTGCTTTCCAAATTTGTCTTTGCCAAGGGTGGGTTCATGAGATGTCACTATATTGTAACAGTTGCTGTTTAGTCGAAAATAATCCATTATTCTATTAATTTTCCAATTGACTTAAGTTATTCCAAGGTCGTCTTTCTTTTGTTGTATATTAATTATAGTGTTTGAATAAATTGCATTTTGGTTAGTGTTGAGTAATTTGACCAAATTGCACCTGGAACACAGAACCTCACATTTACCTTTAACATAAGTAGTTAGGGTCTAGACTAACTGCTTAATATATTTCAAAGGGGTCTGCTGTGGTCTATAACATTTAGGGACCAGGAGTAGCACTGTATTGAAGAAATCAAATGGGCCAGGATAGAAGCCATGAAAGGATGCTTATTTTTGGCAACACCTGCATGTACCATGCTGGAAATTCTGACTGATGTGGAAACACAGAATTACTACAGCAATCTAAGAGTTAATTTGGTCTACCACGTATGAGGGCCTGTTTCCACACTGTAAGTAATCTAAAAAAAATCAAATGGGCCAGGATAGAAGCCATGAAAGGATGCTTATTTTTGGCAAAACCTGCATGTACCATGCTGGAAATTCTGACTGATGTGGAAACACAGAATTACTACAGCAATCTAAGAGTTAATTTGGTCTACCACGTATGATCTGACATAAAGAAAGCTATTCAGCCGAATTCCAATTGTAATAGAAGGTTGCATAATGGAGTTAGCAACCATGATCACAGAGGGTAGTCCTTGGCCCCCAGTAATCGTCCATGTAAGACATCCAGCCCTTGAAATAAAGTAGGAATTCACAGTTTGGGAGACGATTTGTAGCTCGGATGCTCGTTGTTGTGGTTCTGTTCGCCGAGCTGGGAATTTGTGTTGCAGACGTTTCGTCCCCTGTCTAGGTGACATCTTCAAAGCTTGGGAGTCTCCTGTGAAGCGCTTCTGTGATGTTTCCTCCGGCATTTATAGTGATTTGTATCTGACGCTTCCGGTTGTCAGTTCCAGCTGTCCGCTGCAGTGGCCGGTATATTGGGTCCAGGTCGATGTGTTTGTTGATGGAATCTGTGGATGAGGGCCATGCCTCTAGGAATTCCCTGGCTGTTCTCCGTTTGGCTTGTCCTATAATAATAGTGTTGTCCCAGTCGAACTCATGTTGCTTGTCATCTGAGTGTGTGGCTACTAAGGATAGCTGGTCATGTTGTTTTATGGCTAGTTGGTGTTCATGGATGCGGATCGTTAGCTGTCTTCCTGGTTGTCCTATGTAGTGTTTTGTGCAGTCCTTGCATGGGAAGAAGAACACCTATACAATGTATTCGCTCAAAACAGATACCCCCACAATTTCATCAACAGGGAAAGACAACGAAATGAGGACATGCCACAACCCAAAGGAGTAGCCACACTACCATACATCAAAAACATTTCTGAACTGACCGCCAGACTACTGCGGCCACTAGGACTCATAACAGCACACAAACCAACAGCCACTCTCAGACAACAACTCGCCAGGATGAAGGACCCGATACCCAGCATGAGCAAAACCAATGTAGTGTACAAAATCCCATGCAAGGACTGCACAAAACACTACATAGGATAAACAGGAAGGCAGCTAACAATCCGCATCCATGAACACCAACTAGCCACGAAACGACACGACCAGCTATCCTTAGTAGCCACACACTCAGATGACAAACAACATGAGTTTGACTGGGACAATACTACTATTGTAGGACAAGCCAAACAGAGAACAGCCAGGGAATTCCTAGAGGCATGGCACTCATCCACAGATTCAATCAATAAGCACATCAACCTGGACCCAATATACCGGCCACTGCAGTGGATTGCTGGAACTGACAACCGGAAGCGGCAGATACAAATCACTATAAATCCCGGCGGAAACATCACAGGAGCGCTTCACAGGAGGCTCCCAAGCACTGAGGTTGTCACCTAGACAGGGGACGAAACGTCTGCAACACAAATTCCCAGCTCGGCGAACAGAACCACAATAAAGTAGGAATATGTGCATTCTCAATGATATGGGCATTATGGCAGCTCCCAGGCTACCTGATTTAGACTTCTCCAATGTGGAACTGTTGAAACTGATCATTTGCACATTGATAGAATGGAAACCCTTTTTTGAGGGATGAAGTCAGTGTATTACGATATGATGCTCTCAGTGCGATATGTGTGTAGTCTATCATGCCGGTGCCTGGGGGAAGCCAACTTTGAAGGCAATGTCTACTGCCCAGGCTGCAGTACTGACCACATTGTTTCTGAGGAATCACGCGAATCTCTCAATCCTCAACCCACCAAACAATCAAGGTTGTTGTTGACGTAATTTTTCCAGGTCGCACTCACCTTAAGTTTGTTTCCCCACTGACCTGGAAAAATTACATTAACAACAACCTTGATTGATTGGTGAGTTGAGGATTGAGAGATTCCAGTGGTTCCTCAGAAACAGCCAGATGCAGAAAAGGTTATTACAGATAGCCTCCAGATTAGAATGGCCATACACCCCTTCAGATTGCGGGTCCCTCTCCAGCAAGTGGAGTGACTGGTCTTCGGACACCCTCAGCCTGCAGCAACACAGCACTTTTCTCATCCAGTGGAAATAGCATCAGAACGATAGACTCTACAAGGGTCACTCACAAGTAGAGAATGGGACTTTTTACCCTCAACATTCAGAATCTCCTCACTGCCAATCTCACTCGATTTTCCCAACTTTCTCACTAATGCACACTTTGTTCAGGGTTGGAAAGATTCTGCCCTATATCTGTGTCAGAGTGTGTTTGATGTTTCATTTTATTACTTTTCTCTGGATTAATAATAAAATTCCTCTTTCTTTAACTCAAGAAAATGTCATAATTTGACTCCTCAATTTTGAATTTACAAACTACATTTAAATTGCAAAGTGATATAGCTGCACACCAAAAACGATTAAAAGTTTTTGCAGCTAGCCAAAGGTCGTTAAAGGGGGGGGGAGCTGCTTCTCCCCCCATCAGCTATTCATGGCAATTGTCTCATTTATTTTTATATGCAATAAGAGAAATTGCACCACTTTGTCAGGAATTCCAGAGCCAATTAATTTTAGTAGTGAAGGTGAATAATATTCAAAATAGTAGAATCATTGGAATAGGCCATAAATTAAGGGGAATTTCAGTAACCTTGTAAGTAGTAGATACATCCTGTGAATTTATGCACGAATGAAAGTTGTTTATCTGACAGTCAATATATTGGGAACAAGCAGTGTTGTAGCCAGCTGCAGCTCCAGTGCCAGAGGCAGAGAGAGCAGCTTCAGTCTGTTAACCTGTAGCCTTCCTCCACAAATCCACATCACAGACTGCAAAGAACAGCAAACACACAATGAGAGCCATGGAATTCCATGATTGGAAATTCTGCATACTACTTTGGAGCTTTACAAACTGGGGCTTCAAAGGAGCTTTGTATCTGTACTACTTGTCAGTAAAGCAAACAATTAAGTAAACCCAAATGAAAAATTGCAACTTTGATTGAAAGCTTAGCAGCATCCTGCTCAAAGATGCTCAGTTTGGATTCCGACAGGGATACTTAGCTTCTGACGTCATTACAACATCAGTTCACTCATGGAGAAAAGAGCTGAATTCCAGGTGTAAGGCAAGAGCGACTGCCCTTCACATTTAGCTAGCACTTGACTGAGTGTGGCATTAATGGGGCACCCATCACCTGCAGGTTCCTTTTCAATCTGCTCACCATCCTGATTTGGAAATACATTGTTGTTCCTTTAATGTCACGATGTAAAATTCCTAGAACTTCCTCCCTAAAGGCTTTGTGGATCTACCCACAGCAAATGGTCTGCAGCTCCTCACCATCTTCTCAAGGGCAACTAGGGATGGGCAATAAATGCTGGCCAGCCAGCGATGCACATAGCCATTACTGAATTTTTAATAATTATGATCCAGTCATGTTTCAGACTGGGCTTGAAACATTAACTGCCTTTCTCTCTCCACAGATACTGACCATCCTGTTGATTTCTCTAGCATACTGTGTACTTGCTTCAGATTCCCAGCATCCATAGTAATTTGCTTTTACACCATCTTGACATCATACCTAAGGATAACAAAAATCGAATCAAGATTTTAATCCATCCATTCTCATATTGCAGTGGCACCATTTTAAAAATAAGTGGCTGGCTTAAAAGATAAGCGAAAACTTTATGTTAGGTTCAATGTTAATGCTGAGGCCAAGATTTTTACAACTGTGTTATCATTCAGACTATGTGCCACTTCAACGGAGGCCATAGAGCAGTATAGAAAGTGCAGGAGAACTTGACAAGATAATTAGGAGACCAAAGAGGGGGCATGATAAAATACTGATGGCTAAGACTGGGGAGAACCCCAAGATATTCTATAAATATGTCGAGTGGAGGAGGACAACTAAAGAAAGAGTAGGACTCATTCGGGACCAAGGAAGCAATCCGTGCGTGGAGTTGGAGGACATTGGTAAGGTTTTTAATGTCTTCACATTTGTCTTCACTTTTGAGAAGGCAGATGTGGGTACAGAATTCAGGACGAAGGACTCTGAGGTTCCTGAGCAGTTTGGCACAGGGAGTGAGGAAGCAAAGGAGGGTTCAACAGGCTTATAACTGGACAAACCCCGTGATCCAGATCACTTGTATCCGAGGCTGCTGTGGGAGACGAGAGAGGAAATTACAGCAACACGGATCCATATTTTTAATTCTTCTATGGCCATAAGGGATGTGCCAGAGGATTGGAAGACAGCTAATGTAGCTCTACTTTTCAAGAAGGGTGGTTAAAGTTAGACCAGAAAATATAGTCCAATAAGTCTCACAGCAACGGTAGGGAAACTATTGAAGAAAATACTGAAGGAGAGGATTAATCTCCATTTGGAAAGGTAAGGTTTGGTCAGGGGTGATCAACATGGCAGAGGGAGGTAATGCCTCTCACAAGTTAGAACTTTTTGAAGGAGGTGACGAGGTATGTAGATGAGGGTAGTGTAGTCGATGTAGTTTTTATGGATTCCAGCAAAGCTTTTGACATGTGAGACTATTAAACAAGATAAAAGCACATCGGATCCAGGGTAACTTGGCAAGTTGGATCCAAAATTGGCTTAATGACAAAAGACAGGGGATGGTGGTGGAAGGCTGTTTGTGTGACTTCAGGCAGATGTCTAGTGCTGCATCACGAGGATCAGTGCTGGGTCCCTTATTGTTCATTATGTTTCAAAACCATATCGATGAAAATGTGGGAGCGAAGATGTAAATTTGTGGATGGCACAAAGTTTGGCTAGGTGGTTGACAGTGAGGAAGAAGGTGTTAGATTAGAGGATATAGACAGATTGGTTGGATAGGCAGATCAGTGGCAGATGGAATTTAACCCTGATAAATGTGAGGTGATACACTTTGGAAGAAGTAACAAGATGGTGGAGTACTCAATGAATGGCAGGATGTGAGGAAACTCAGAGGTACAGTTGGATATTGGGGTGCTTGTCCACAGATCCCTGAAGGTAAATTAATAGGGCAGCTAAGAAGGCAGACCAAACACTTGCCCTGATCAGTCATGGCATAGATTTTAAGGACAGGGATGTTATTTTGGAGCTATACAAAACTTTGGTTATGTCACAGCTGGAGTACTGTGTACAGTTCCGGTCACCACACTGAGAAGAATGTGGTTATACTGGAAAGGGTGCAGAGGAGATTCATCAGCATGTTGCTTGTGCTGGAACAGTTTGATGAAGAAAGGCTGGTTGTTTTCTTCACAGCAGAAAAAGCTGAGAGGGGACCTCAATGAGGTGTAAAGGATTATGAGGAGCTTAAGCAAGGTGGATAGAAAGCAGCTGTTCCCCTTCGTTGAAGGATCAATAATAGGGGAGCATCATTTTAAGATTGAAAAGGGTGGCACTGGAAAAGCACAGCAGGTCAGGAAGTTTCCGAGGAGCAGGAGAGTCGACCTTTCAGGCATAAACCCTTCATCAGAAATGATTTGAGGAAATTCTTTTTCACCCAGAGGGTGGTGAGATTTTAGAATGTTTCGCTTGGGAGGGTAGCAGAAGCAGGGAACCTCACAACCTTTGAAATGTGCATGGATGAGCACTTGGAATGTCACAACATTTGAGGTGATGGGCCAAGTGCTGAAAAGTGGGACTTGTGTAGGCTTAAAATAGTTTTTGTTGGTGCAGACTCAATGAGCCAAAGGGCCTCTTCTGTACTTTATGATTCTATGATCATACTGTGATGTATCAGGATTCAGGTTTATTAATAAAAATAATTTGTGTAAAATATAAATTCTTACAATTGATTCTAAAATATGCCGGTTGTCACACTCTAGACAGATTTCGATCGTGTATGCAGACAATATTTGAAATGTCTCAAAACCTGTCAAATGAACAGCCTAAGGTAATCAGAAAAGATGCTATTACTATTTGTTGCATTATGCCTACAGATTTCTTTGGAAAAGACAGATTTAGGAAGAGATCCTCCCCAGAAATATAAAGATGAAACACTAAACCTATGTTTGGCTATTGAGCAGCACAAGTAAACAATTTAGGGACCAGTGACCTTATCATTTTAATAATTATGATAAATATTTGAATATTTGGTCAAGCCCTCTCTTTATGTCACTGAACATGTTACTTTACGGTGACACATTAAGAGGAAAGGATTGTCTGTGGAAAGGTGCCAAACAGTCCTCTGGGCACTCTAGCTCACACCTGAGTCTGTACAGCAAGCCAGTGTAGAATGAGCAAACAGCATGGTGGAAGAAGTTGTTGGTCAAGGCTCCTCTTTCCAATGACAACTAAAATCAATTAAATCATCTGAGAAACAGCATTAACATCCTTTGAAGGTGTTGCTCATCTGTTTCTGGCCCCACTGCAGTTGCCACTTGATAAATTTGCATGGAAATTCCCCCAAATACTTATTTATGCACCTTACACAACATTTCTGTATAGTTTCACTTTTAAAATTGGTAAGACATAACAAAAATTAAGTACACAGCTGGTGTGTTATAGGTCACTCAGAAAATCTGATTTGCTGTATCACATTACACTTCCAAACACATATCGTAGTCAGGGTCGTATAAGGTAAGAGTTCTGGAAGGGTCAATTTTGGAAAGTGCATTAAATTCCAGTGAATTTGTTAATGTCATAAAGTTATGGGTGGAGAAATTGGGAGAATAGTTCTCAATCTCAAAGAGGACAGATGTGTCATCAATGTCTCCCAAAAGTCTTTGTAACAATATCCAAATAGCTATTGTAATTTCGACTTAATCATTATCATGCTTGAAATGAAGTATTGTTAAGACAAGAGCCTCTTCTTGTTAAGACTCAAGACTGATTGTTCCTCTACTACCGCAAACCTAAGAAGCCCTTCGACACAGTCAAGGAATGAGCAATGGCGGCCGAATGCTTCTACCCTCAAATACCACATGGTAATCAGCAGTAGGCATCATTTCTTAATACCACAAGATACAAAATCATTGGGCCCAGAGAAGAAATTTCCAGATGACCAAACAAACTTACAGCTTTAATTACTTTCCCATTAAAAGCTACTCACATAGACAGTCAGCAACTGCAAGCGCTTGAACAACCAAACAGTCAACAGGAGCCAACATTTCCAATAGAGAAAGTGCAATAAGCGAGAAACAGTGTTCCCAACTAAAACCTTACTTCAGACCTGCTCAAAAGCACAGAAGAGGCAGAGTGATGTAGAAAGAGCATGGTGACTCGTCATACCTGGCAGTTACAGATTCAGGAGGTAACAAAAATCTGTTCGGAGCATTATCAGTTAAGAGGTTTGTCTAAGAAGCAAACGTAACTCAGCTCCATGAATAAAGTTATAAATTCCTATGGGACCACTTTTTGAATTAATGACACAAAATAAAACAGGCTAAGAAGACTAGAAGTTAAAAAAAAACAGATCACTTACATCTCACAATGAGCATTGCTGCCATAATGAGTGAACACCACACAAAGCAGCTACAATACTTCATACCAAGTTCACAATGTCACAAAGCATAATTAGGGTGACAAAAGGGACATTTAAAAGCTAAAGTAGACAGTGTCTAACAGATGAAGATACAAGATATTTGAGGTTACAATAAGAGAAGGAGATGAACAACTAACGCCATAGTTCTGGCAGGAAGAATTTATTAAGGAAGCAGGCACAAAGCTTTATTTAGAGAAGTCATAGAAAAGGACTTGTATTGGGTATTAGGTCATGAAAGGCACAAATTAACCATTCTGCTCCGAAAAAGTTGGAAAACCTCCATTTTGATTGCAAAAGGTAGCAAACCCTCAAACTGACAATAATAACAGGGAAAAATCAACAGTTAGCAGTACAGTAATGTGACATTATTATTAACAGAATTAAAAACTTTAAAATAAGGACATAACCAGCATTACTATACTGAGCAGTTTAAAAGCTTTAAGAAAAGGGAAAAAATTATTGTTTACAGAAGCAGAAATATTTCAGGAAAAAAGGTAACTGTGGCATTGAGATATATTTAAAAAAGCAGCAGCAGCCGCCAATCTAGCTTGCTCTGCAATTCAACATGATCCTGGCTGATCTTCCGTCCCAACACCATGCGCCCACTCTCTCAATACCCTTTGACATCTCTAGCTTATGTAGGTTGACTTTTTTCTTATACATATTTAGTGACTTCACCTCCACAGCCTTCTGTGACAGAGAATTTTACTGGCTCACCATCCTCTGACAGAAGAAATTCTCTTTATCACAGTTTGAAATAGCCTACTGTGTATCCTGAGACTGTCGCGACTTGATCTGCACTCTCCCCCTCCCTTGCTAGGAAAACATGATCTCTGCTTTTAGTCTGTCGAGTCCTGTCAGAATTGTATATGTTTCAATGAGATCTTCTAAACTCCAATGAATACAAGTCCTGTCAACTCAATCTCTCTCCTCACAACAAATCTGCCTTTCAAAGAATCAATTTGATGAACATTTCTTCCGTTCTCTTTATTGCAAGTATATTTTTTCTTCACTGTGTAAAAACTGTACACACTACACCCTGTGTTGTTTCACTAAGGCTCTGTATAGCTGTAGAAAAATTTGCTTGCTTCGACAATCAAACTCTCTTGAAAAGATGGCCACCATACCATTTGCCTTCCTAAACGTATGCTGTGTCTACATGCTTTTTTTCAATGGCTTGTGTACAAGTGCACACAAGTCCATTTGTACATCAACATTTCCCAATCTATCACCATTTAGATAATACTATGCTAATCTGTATTTTTCCTTCCTTTCGTGGACAATTTCACAAAAATCATGTTACATCTACCATACCTTCTGCCCATTCTCTCAATCTGTCTAAAACACCCTGAAGCTGCTTTACATCCACCTTGCCACTCACACTCCCACCCAGTTCAGTGCCATCAGCAAACTTTGACACATTGCATTCGATCCCCTTTCCCAAATCATTAATGTATGTTTTTCACAGCTCCACGTTTGTTGCTACCTTCCACTCTGAAAAAGACCCATTTATTCCTATTTCTGTTTCTGTCTACTAGCTAATTCTCAATTCATGCTACCAATCCATCCAATTCATGCTTTGATTTTGCACAATAACCTTTTTATATCAGACTTTATCAAAATCCAAATACAGAGCACTAACTGTTTCTCACTCATCTATTCTACTAGTTACAGCCTCAAGAAAAGTCCAGTAATTTTGTCAAACACCATTTTCCCTTCATAAATCTATATTGACTTCTTGCGAATTGCCCTTGGCATGTCGTGTCAGAGCATTAATCATTTTGTAATGATTAATGCAAGACCACTTATTATAATGCTGTTGAGTTCCAAAAGCCTCCACAGATCCAAGTTCATAATCAAGAGTGAACCAATATTTCAAGACATCCTTGTATCCTCATTAAAAATCAAATAAGAACATTGAACAGATAAAAACGTTGAAGAAGACATTAAGTACAACAATGTCGCCAGGCCCAGCAAGAATTCTAACAGTTGCTGCAGAGACTCCAGAGGGAGAAGTTGGAGGTGAAAATTCCCCCAAAGAAGCAGACAAGAAACACCACAGTCTGAATTCTACTGGCATCATTGTCATTTTATACAGTTCTGGGAAACACATTGTATGGAGAGCCTAAGGATGTCCCACACCTTCACTATCAAACAATGGCATCTGCTGGAGGAGGACTTGTGCTTGGAAGAACTTGGTGACCATCCCAATCCAATGACCTTCAAGATTATGTCAGCCCTGAATCTTTACTCTGGTAGCAAGTTCCAAGGAAAAACTGGGAATCTGTGGCATTTCACAACTCTCATCCAATCAAATGCATCCAGAATGTCACTTTCTCCAGGTACACCATTTTAAATATTTCACCCTGAAAGAGGACAATCAAGCCCAAACAGCTTGAATCACACAGAAAAAAAGGGAATACCTCATGATTGTTTCTAACATGCTGCCTATGATGAGGGACTGCACTGCATAGCATTCGGAAACAATATGCTTACGGGTGTGCAATTCTCCATCGGTTTCCCGCAGGTGCAGGACATTCTGGACAGCAGCCACACTGTTTTGAGAATGACCAATCACCAGCTTGTAGAGTTCATCTACCAAAATGACTTCCATTTCATTAATGTTCAGTATAGTCATGATCATTGGTCCCAGATTTTGAAGGTGGTATCCTGGGAGTTGCCATGATACATACATATGAAGAATACACAGGTTCCTGAAACCTTCCAAGCTCCTTACACCATCAGTTAAAGCTACTGGAGACTGGAGCTACCCCCTTCAAACATAGCTGATGGTGCTTTAATGAAACTCTTAAACTAATGCAGAACGAAGATAAATGTTTCCCATGCTTTCACAAAGGCGAGAGAGGAACAGACCATAGGCCTCTTAAGGTTGAGGTTTCAATGCCTCGACCGCTCCAACAGGTCCCTTCACAACTGGAGCCAACAAAAGGAGAATGTCCTGAATTCAGTGGAAATGGGCAATTGAGAGAAATCTTTTGAGGATGAGGACATTGACGTTGAATGGAGGGCCATCCAAAGTAACATGAGAGATCTATGCATCATTGAGCTCTAGACACTACTGATACTGATTTCAAGGTTGAATGAGTTGGGTTTGGAATAATTCCTTTCATTATGTTACTTTCTGTTGGTTATAGTGCAAGCAGCTTTTGGTTGTTCCATTGTACATCTGGACTTGGTTATTTTGCAATTTTTTGAACTTTTAGGCTGGTGTATTTATCCATATAAACGTATGCATGATGTCTCTGATTGATCTCACCCCGAAGTATCTGCACTTCACAGGGTCTTCTTACTGTTGGAAGAAAGCAGCAGTCACTGCGGCTGGTCAGTAATATGTCAAGGGACTGATATAAAGTGACTTTTAAGTATTCAGTCAGCATAAGATATCCATTCTTTAATAATAAGTAGCAGGTTGGAAGCAATAGTGAGGCACTTCTATTTCACCTTTTCATCATCAGCTAGTCTTCAATGTTTCAGAGTTTGTATACATTGCTATATTGTCATCATAACATGGTAGAATTTCAAAAATCAGTTTAAGGAAGAGTAACCCCGGTCTCAAACCAATGTTCTCAGCATAAATAAGACAATTACAAATATATGAAGCAAGAGTTTTCTAAATCAGCCTCGGAAAATACACTAAGGAGAAACTCAAATGATGAGCAGTGGCAGACATTTATGTAGATATTTCATTATGCTCAGCAAAAATATACTCTGGTCAAAAACCAAATGAGAAAGATAAATCACAAAAACTTAACAAATTATGGTCAAGAGACTATCCAATCAAAACTTAAGGCGTACAAAATGGTGAAAATTATTGGTAGGCAGAGGATTGGAATTATTTTAGAAACTAGCAGCAGATGATTAAAAAGCTAAAGAAGAGCAAGAAAATTGGTTATGAAAATAAATTGAACAGGCCATAGAAAACTTCCAGCAGAAACTAAAATGAAAGAAAAGAGCGAAAGTATACACGGAACTCGTAAGTGTGGAGTTCTTGGAGGATATGAGCTCGAGCTGGAATGAAAATAAGGAACAGGAAAATGGGAAAATACTTAAAACAACATTTTGTGTCAGTCTTCACTGTGGAGGAAACTATTAACATCTCAAAAATAGCAAATTAGCAACATGCTAATTGGAGGAATGATCTTGTGATTTTCTCTATCATGAAGCAAGGTATTTGACAAACTCATGGGATTGAAGGCAGAAATGTCAGCAGGATCTGATGGACCACATCTAAGGAGTTTAAAGAAAATTGCTGCAGACATTGTGGAAAAAAATATTTTGGTCAAAATGTTCTCTAACTCATTGATGTCTACGAAGGTTCCAATCAATTGGAAAACCACTCCAATGCCAGCCTTGTTCAAAATGGGAGGGAATCAGAAAGCGGGAAACTCTAGGTCAGTTAGCCTAACATCTGTCATTAATAAAATGCTAGATCCATTATTAAGAAAGAAATATATAGAAGAATATTTTTAAAAGTTTAATTCAGTCAACCAAAATCATATTGTTTTGTGAAATGAAAATCAAGTTTGACAAATGTGAGAGTTCTTTGAGGATATAACAAGCAGAGTTGATAAAGGGGATTTCCAGAAGGTATTCAATAATGTACACATAATTTTTTTTTGCGCAAGATAAGACTCACAAAATTAGAGGTAATACATTGGCATGCATTGAGGATTGGTTAACACACAGAAGACAGAGTCAGGATCAACGGTTATTTATAGATTGGAAAGATGTAATTAGTGAGTGACACAATGATCAGTCCTAATGTGTCAAATATTTACTTTCTATATTAACAAGTTGGAAGTGAGGGAGAGTGCAATGTAGCCAAATTTGTCATTGATATGGAAAAAAGTGAGAGGGCATGTTGTGATGAGAACATAAGGATTCTGCAAGAGGATATAGATAGGTTGAATGAGTGAGCAAAAAAATTGGCAAGTGGAATTTGACATGGGAAAGCATGAGGTCATGCATTTGGTAAGAGGAATCAAAATGTAGACAATTGCTTAAATGGAAAGAGACTCCAAGAAAGTGTATCAAAGAGGGATCTGGCTATTCTCGTGCATGAAACACAAAAGATGAATATGCATGCAGGAAGTACATGCAATTTTGGCTTCTATTGCTCAGGGTTTGGTGTTTAATAATTCTTATTAAAAGTGAATAGCATGTTAATGAGGCCACACCTGTACTGTATGCAGTTTCAGTTCCTGAAGCACCAAAGGACAGAAACAGTTGTTAAGGGTTGCCTATAGGTCCCAAAACAGTATTGGAGATTTAAGGGAAGACATTAATCAAGAAATAAGAGATCCGTGCAATAACGATGTAAGTATAATCATGAGTGACTTTAATTTATCTATAGACTGGGCAAACCAAATTAGCAATGGTATTGTAGAGAAGGGTTTCCTGAACTGTATGTATGATGGTTATTTAGACCAATACATTGAGGAACCAACCAGAGAACAGGCTATTCTAGACGAGGTACTGTGCAATGAGAAAGGATTAATTAAAAATCCTGTTGTACAGAGTTCCTCAAGGATGAAGGAATAGAATATGATAGAATTCTTTATTAAGATAGAAAGTGAAGTCACAGATTCTGGAACCTGGGTTGCATAGCTAAAGAAAGGGAACTATGAGGGCATGAGGTGTAAATAGGCAAGGATGGGTGGGGGAACCTTACTAAATAGGTTGATGATGGATAGCCAATGGTTCATATTTCAAAAACAATTATTCATTTCTGTTTGTCACAAAATTAAAGGAGTAAAGGGCTCAACTGTGACTTAAAAAAGAAATTTTGGGTTCTATCAGATCCAAAAAGGAGACATATAAAATTTCCAAGAAATGTAGCAAGCCTGAAGATTGGGAGCATTTTAGAAAACGGCAAGCACTTTACCAAAAAGACGGTAAATGTAGCCCCATAAGAAATTAATACAATCAATATTTAAAAGTGAATTATAACACAGAAACAGAACAATGACACAGCTAAATATCTCAAAACAAAAAGCAAAAGCTTGCAAATTTGCAAACTGAGATGATGCTCCAAGATTCCTAGTGTGGCTAGCCACACTAACAGATTAGCCAAATTACTTACTTATAAGGGAAGGGAGCAACAGGACCCAATGTCAATTCAGGCAAGACACCACAGGAAAATCATTATCATATTAGAAAGAGACTTCCAGGATTCTGCA
This sequence comes from Chiloscyllium plagiosum, assembly GCF_004010195.1. Taxonomy (NCBI): domain Eukaryota; kingdom Metazoa; phylum Chordata; class Chondrichthyes; order Orectolobiformes; family Hemiscylliidae; genus Chiloscyllium; species Chiloscyllium plagiosum. The sequence continues at coordinate 68,999,697 of NC_057715.1, forward strand.
ACAAAGCTTTTCTATGCCATCAACTATCTTCACTGGAAAGATTTTATGAACTGGCTATCGGGGTATGGCAATCTACTTTCCAAAATGCTAGTCACATCCCAGCTGCATGCCATCAACAGAACATTGCAGATTTTATGCTTTAATTCTTGAAGATTCAGTCTTTATCTAAAAATTAGAAAATGTAGCAGAAGTGAGAGTGCCCCAATTTATAATTTACAATTGAGCGTGTCAGTTTTGTAACTCCACCAGAATTTACCACATCTGTCAAGACACCAAAACCTTAAGCATTATACTTTACGACTTTGAAAAACAATTATGATGGATTAGAATTCAAATGAAGAGAGGTCATTATTAATCATGTAATATGATAATTTTGTAATACAAATCTTCGTAATGTCAAGTCAGTAATTAACACAAGCCAGATGGTGTTGTTTCAAAGGCACAATAAAAAGGTAAAAGGTGAGAATCAGTATCATTAGTGAAGGGCCACTGAAGTAAACTGGGAGGATCTCTCAGAAGGCGTGTGATTTAATTATTTTAAGTGCAGTTGAGTTGAATTTGCAATTGGTATATTGATCCTCTGGTTTATTTTTAAAATGTGCACTGTTCCAATACTGGAATGAAAATCTGACAATATAAAGTGAGGCACTTTGAAGTAATGAAGTGCCTGCTTCATTTATATTACAGTGTATCCATCTATTTCCGTAACAACCCATTGCGCTCAGAAACCTATGTCACCCAACCATGTATTTAGCAACAGATGCATCAAGAGAAATCTCCAAAGATCTCTCTCATATTACAAATATCAGATTGGTGCTAGCAAACTTAAATATGCTTGCAGTAATGAGCTGGAGTCTCCCATCTGTACCATATTAGTAAATTACTTTAATGATTTCAACATAAAATCAATGGAATTTATGGATCCATTTTCATTTCATATGACCAAACAAAACCAGCTCACGTTTACAGAGCTCCTTCAATGCCACAAAATGTTTTACTGAATTTCACAGGAGTATTAGCAAACAAAATTTAACACAAAGTCATATCAGGGAATGTAAGGACTCTTGACAAACATTTGGTCATCCACCCACGTTTTAAGAAGCCTCTTAAAGGATAGGAGGGCAGTGGAGTTGTGGAGAGATTTAATAGCAGATATTCAGCATCAAAGCATAGCTACTAAAGGTGAACTGATTAAAATCAAGGATGCAGAAGAGGCCAGAGTTGGAGGAGCACAAATATTTTGGAGTTTTATAGAGGTTGGAGACCATGGAGAAATCTGAAAAAAAGTTATGAATTTAGCACCAGTGCTTAGCCAATGTGTTTCAGCAGACACCAGCCTGAAGAGAATTTGATGCAAGTTAAGGTATGTTTGAATGCATTTATGTTTATGGAGAGGAATGGAAGAGGTTGACGAGGACTTTATTAAAATGGTTAAGTTATCAGATATTTGAGGCATAGTTGAGTGTTTTAGCAGCAGAAGAGCTGGAGTCAGGGTTTGTTAGAGTGATTGAAATTAATTGATCATAGTGATGGCAAGAAGAAAGCAGAATATTATCTTGGAGTCAGGTATAACTCTCAAATCTGCAAACAATATGCTTCATTTATAAACCAATACCAGCAAAGGAATGATTTCAGAGGGGGAGCAGGGACAGTTGTAGGAATCTTTGGTCTTCCCAATATTTAGTTCCAAATAATATAAAAATAAAGTCACCTTTGACACAGAGTGTTGCTCTTTCATTTGAGATGACTGGTGATGAGTTTAACCTTAGGGTCACCATGCTTCAAGCAAGGGGAGAGATTGAGAATGTGGGATCTTCACAGTAATCTCAGCTGCTACTGAATTAGACGCATGCTGTTGGTGTCCCTCTGCATTGCAAACCAGCCATCCAGCCAACTGAGCAACTGAGTGATACATGATACAATGGAGAGTATCCTCAATGTGAAGATTCCACATGGACAGTGCAGTGGTCGCTCCAATTGAAACTGTCAGAAACAGACCTGTCTATGACAGATAGATTGGTGATGACATAGTCAAGTAGATATCTTTTCCACTTATTGGTTCCCTTATCACATGCGACTGATGCAATCTTACAACTGTGTCACTTAGGACTCTGCCAGCCTGGTCAGTAGTGGTGTTACCAAGCCACTCTTGGTAATGGGCATCAGAATACCACACAGAGAGTACATTCTGTATTCTTGCCACTCTCAGTGCTTCCTCCAAGCAATGTTCCACATAGAGGAGCTGAGGGGGTAAATATGTGGTAATCAGCATGGTATTCATCTTATGCCATGAGACTTCAAGGGGCCCAGTGTGATTGTCGAGGACTCCTGGGACATGTAGACGGACACATTTCCTTCTCTAAAGACATTATTGAATCAGATTTGTTTTTAAAACAATCAACGATGGTTTGTGCCATCTTTTTACTTCCATATTTTTATTAAGTTGAACTTTTGCTATCTGCCTTGTCAGACATTGGATTATTGGTCTAGTGATATTGCTACAACATTACCTGCCCTTAGCATCTCTGATCTCAGTAATCTGCCATGGTAACAAGTTCGCTTTGATTTTGTTTTGCTATTTTTCTAAAGACAGTGAAGGAGGGGGAGATAGGCAAACAGGACATTGCTTTTCTCAGCAATAGTTAATTTGATACATTTTATTCCTTTGTTTAATAGCAGTGACCAGCTGCACAACAGATTTTAATAAGATAAATGCCACTTAAACTCTATTGACAGGATTTTTGAGTTAATCTAATCAATGGTCTCTCAAGAAAAGGTCCTGCAAATGTTTTTCCTTCCCCATCCCCTACCACTCAGATTAAAGGTAAATCAGGAGACTCCTAGGAGGATAGCAAAAACACTTTAGGGATGTTCTCAAAGCCTCTCTGATGAGATCTAGCATCCCCAAAGACTCTCAGGAGATCCTGGTTTAGGAACGTCTAAAATGGAAAAGTTTTATTCAGGTACTGAATTTTTTGAGTGACACTGTCAGCGGTTGAGGCATTAGATATGGAGCACCTCATCTGTACTCCTCCAGAGTTAACTGCTCACGTGTGGCAGAGTTTGTAGATCATCCATTGGACGTATCAGCCATTTCACAATAGTGAAAGTGAATCTTCCTCTATTTACAGAGACTGCGACAGTTTCTAAACTCAGCAGTTTTGGAATTTCTTATTGAGTTCCATTTAACCACAAACTGTTTACTTCCAAATAACTATTCAAGGAAAATAAACAATGACAGTTTCCTATTGGGCGTAGGCAGTGATGTACATACAATTGGTACATCTTGGATCAGCATTTCAAGTCCCTAACAGTCATTTAAAAATTAGTGAATAATTATTGTAAATAAGATCTGCCTCAGAATTGCACAGTGCCAAAGTAAACATTCTCTAGTGAGAGGTCATTTAAGTTTTCAGTTTTTTTGACCTTCAAGTTGAAGATAAACAGATCTTGAACATTCCCAGAATATATTTATTCATTACACCCTCTTGAGTTTTGGCCTTTTTTGCAGATAACTTAATTATGCCATTGCATAAATGTCAAGCTTACTTACTCCAGACATCATTTCACATTGATCAGTTAAAAAGGTTTCTAAAGAGCTCTGATTGTAAACCAAGGAATCATTGTAACCTTCCCCTTATTGTTGCTGTGTCAATAGATCTGATCCTGTATTCTAAATGACTGCAGCTCCCATAGGTATACCATTGATACATTAGTTGTATAAGGCTATATTCATTATAAATATATACATTATGGAATTCAAATGACTAAATCATTATTGCATGTATAATCACAGAATTTGACAGGATATAGAAGCCCAAACAATTCTAGCAGTCATATGCTTTAACTTCCAAGTCAAGTCTAGGACACATAAAATGTGAAGGAAAGGAAATGACTGTTTAAAAACATTAAGTTTTAAATGAATAAGATATAGTATGTGGCAATGAGCTAGTGGTGTTTTAATGGTTTGTTTTTGTATCAAGGTTTCAATATTTGTTTAGTCTCAACTACCTGAGAAAGCAGCTGGATTAGAAAATGGCAAGAACACAATTCAAACTTTAACAAAAGCAAACATGTTTCCTTTACATAACTGAAAGCTTCCACTTGTATATGTAATAAGTTAGTAACATATTCCTCTTACTGTCCACAGATATTAAAAAAGCTCGAACGTGTGACCACCTCCAGAAAGGCCAATAAGGTTTAAAATTCGATTTGAATCCTGGTAATCAAATTGAAGGAATCACAATACAAGTATTCAAGTTTCAAGGATTGTACTCCAGTAAACAAACTAAAATCAATATTGACAAAGCATTATGTAGTAGCCACCCATACACCAAACTACAGAGCAGATATTTCTTATTTGTTTTTCGCCATCTCCACTCGTGTTTAGGTATTACTCCAGACCCACCCTAGAATTGAAATCTGTACAGGGACTAGTTCAGAATTACCCACAACTTCCAATGGACTAATTTCTGCTCATTTCACTAAGTTGTAACATTCAGTGTCCATCAAAATATATTTCTATCAGACTTCTGAGAATCCCTAGAGCAATTTCTAACAATAAATTTATTCCAGTGGTTCCATATTTAAGTTATTTAAGGAAAGATTTAAATGCATTGTAGTTGCAACAGAGGAGATTTAGTAAATTGACACCTGGATGAGTGATTTGCCTAATGGACTTGTTTCCACTGGAGTTTTGAAGGGTAAGAAATTATTTGATTCACTTTCGTAAGATCCTAAATGGTCATGACAAAGTGAACATGGAAATGATGTTTTCTATTGTCATTCAGCCCAGAACAAGGGATATTGTTTTAGAATTATGGCTGATTCCTTTAGGACAGAAATGAGGGATTTTTTGTTTCAAATGATTGTGTGACCTTTGACCTCCATGCCTTAGAAGGTGGTGGTAGTGGTGGTAAGATCATTAAGACAGCAGTAGATAGAATCTTATTAGGTGAAGAATTCAATGGTTATTGGTGATAGATGGAATTGGAATGTGTTATTTGAACTACAAACAGGTCAACTATGATCTTATTAAATAGTAGAGCTTGGGTTGGAGGATTCGAGCTATTGGGAGAAGCTATCCCAACCCAATCTAATCCCACCTGACAGCACCCGGCTCATAACTCTCCAAACCCTTCCTATTCATATACCCATCCAGATGCCTTTTAAATGTTACAATTGTACTAGCCTACACCACTTCATCTGGCAGCTCATTCCATACACGTAATACCCTCTGCGTGAAAGGTTGTCCCTTAGATCTCTTTTATATCTTTCCCCTCTCACCCTAAACCTATGCCCTCGAGTTCTGGACTCACCGACCCCAGGGAAGGGACTTTGTCTATTTACCCTATCCATGCCCCTCATGATTTTATAGATCTCTATAAGGTCACCCCTCAGCCTCCAACAGTCCAGGTAAAACAGCTCCAGCCTGTTCAATCACTCCCTACAGCTGAAATCCTCCAACCCTGCCTACATCCTTGTAAATCTATTCTGAACCCTTTCAAATTTCACAACATCCTTCCGATAGGAAGGAGACCAGAATTGCACACAATATTTCAAAAGTGGCCTAATCAATGTCCTATACAGCCGCAACATGACCTCCCAACTCCTGTATTCAATGCTCTAACCAATAAAGGAAAGCATACCAAACGCCTTCTTCACTATTTTATCTATCTGCGACTCTACTTTCAAGGAACTATGAACCTGCACTCCAAGGTCTCTTTGTTCAGCAACACTCCCTAGGACCTTACCATTAAGTCTATAAGTCCTGCTAAGATTTTCTTTCGCAAAATGCAGCACCTCGCACTTATCTAAATTATCCATCTGCGACTTCTCAGCCCATTGGCCCATCTGATCAAGATCCTGTTGTAATCTGAGGTAACCTTCTTCGCTGTCCACTACAGCGCTCCAATTTTGGTGTCATCTGCAAACGTACTGAATATACCTTTTATGCTCACATCCAAATCATTTATATAAATGATTGGGTGGCATGGTGGCTGAGTAGTTAGCACTGCTGCCTTACTCTGCCAGGGACCAGGGTTCGATTCTAGCCTCGGGCAACTGTCTGTGTGGAGTTTGCATGTTCTCCCTGTGTCTGTGTGGGTTTCCTCCAGAGTGCTCCGGTTTCCTCCCACAATCCAAAGATGTCAGGTCAGGTAAATTGGCCATGCCATGTTGCACATAATGTTAGGTGTATTAATCAGGGGTAGATATATGGTAGGGAAATGGGTCTGCATGGGTTACTGTTCAGAGGGTCGGAATGGAATTATTGGGCCGAAGGCCCTGTTTCCCTACTGTAGGGAATTTAATCTAATGACAAAAAGAAATGGATCCAGCACCGATCCTTGTGGCACTCCACTGGTCACAGGCCTCCAGTCTGAAAAACAACCCTCTACCATCACCCTCTGTCTTCTGCCTTTGAGTCAGTTCTGTATCCAAATGGTAGTTCTCCCTGCATTCCGTGAGACCTAACCTTGCTCACCAGTCTCCCATGGGGAACCTTGTCAAAAATCTTACTGAAGTCCTTGTATAGCAGGAAGGCTACTTGCTACTTATTAGCCCAAATCTTGATATTGTCCAGACAGGTCCCGACAGGTTCTGACCATGTAATGGAAGAAAACTTAATACAGAAGCAGCTGAAGATGCTTTGCCCTCAGTTCTACCTAGACAAACTCCTGTACAATGGTGTGGAACTAAGAGGATTGACCTCCAACAACAATGACAACCATTTACCTTATTTAATTTAGAGTCATAAAATCATAAAGTATTCCAGCATGGAAAGACACCTTTCAGCTCATCATGATTGTATCGGTCATTAAACATTAATCTATTCTAATCAGATTGCCAACACTAGACCTATATCCTTTTATGCTATGGCTTTTCAAATAGTCTTTTAAATAGTTGTTTAAAGTTGTGCTGGTGCTGTGATGGTTCTTGCCTCCACCACCCTTTTCAGACTGTGAGTTCCAGGTACTTAGCATTCTCTGATTGAAAAAACTATTCCTACTATCCCTCTAAACCTCCTGCCCCTTACTTTAGACCTATGCTGCTGATTATTGGTCTCTTTACTAAGGGGAAAATTTCCATTCTATCTGTCCTATCTATGCCCCCTCTGTTATTTTGAGTCCTTAATTAGGTTCCCCTTCAACCTTCTCTGTTCCAAGGAAATAACTTTAGCCTCTCTAGTCTCTCTTCATGGTTCAAACATTTCAAGGTGGGCAACAACCTGGTTATTTTCCTTTGACCCCTCAATCACATCCTTTTAATAATGTGGTGACTAGAACTGCTGTGGCATAACATATATGCTGTATAGATTCATCATAACCTGTATTTAAAGCCTCAACTAACATAGGCAATTTTCCCATTTACCTTCTTAACCACTCTATATTCACCTGCCTTTTTGTCTACATCAATTTATGGACATGCACACCAAAGTTATCCTACCATTCAACGTGAGCTCTCTTGTCTTGTTAAGTCTTCCCAAAATCAGCTCACACTACTCAGGTTTAAACTCCATTTGCCACTATCCTACCCATCTGACCAGTGCATCTAGGTCATCCTGTAATTTAAAGCTTTCTTTGTCTCTATTTACCACACCACCAATTTTTGTGTCATTTGCAAACTAACTAATCACATCTTCCATATTTGTGCCCAGATCATTAATATACACTGCAGACTGTAAAGTAACTGGTACTGAACCGTGTGATAGCTTCTTGTCAGACAAAGAATTTTTTACCAGTACACTTTGCCTCTTATCACTAAACCAATGTTGGATCTTATTTGCGCTGGATCCAATGGGCTGTTACCCTCTCAATGAGTCTCCCATGTGACTCATTATCAAAAGCCTTACTGAAGTCTATGTAGATTATATCAACTGCACTACCATCATCACCTAGCCATCTCCTTGAAAAGACTTAGTCAAACCTGTCAGATATGATCTCCTCCTGACAAAGCCAAACTGAGTATTCTTGATTAATCCTCGTCTCTCCAAGTGCAGATTACTTTGGACCCTCCAAATTTTTCCCCAAAAGCTGCCACTAATGTTCGACTCTCTAGTCTATAATTTCCTGGTTTGGCTCTACCACCCTTACTGAATAATGGAACCACATTTGTCACCTTCTAGCCTACTGGCACCCTTCCTATGACCATAGCAAATTTGAAAATTAAATTTCAGAGCTATTGCAATCTCCTTCTTGCTGTCAATAGGAGCTGGCGATACATCTCTTCAGGGCCTTAGGATTTATCCAGTCTTAATCCCATTAAAATTGTTAATACCTTCTCCCTCTCCGTGCTAATTTGTTCAAATTTATCTCAGTATCCCTCCCTGGTTTCTATATCAACACATTGTGAACACAATGCAAAGTACTAATTTAAAACCTCACCAGTGTTCTTCTGGCTCATACAATTTGCCACATTGGTGCCCAGTAGGCCCTACTCTTGCTCTGGTTTTCCTTACACCTTTAAATGCTTATAAAATATCTTCATCATTTCCTTTATGTCACCCACCTGTGTTTTCTCATGCCCCCTTTGCTCTATTCATTTCTTTTTTTTTAAGTAACCCCCGACCTTTCTACACCCTACAGAGCTTCTGCTGCTTTTAATCCTTTGTATCTACCAGAAATTTCTCCTTTTTACCATATCCACTCTTGTACATTCCTCAATATCTAGGGTTCCGTGGACTAGTTGCCCTCTCCCTGTTACTTTTATGTGGGCATACTGGCCCTGCATGCTACTATTTCCTTTTTGAATGAATCTCACTGCTTTGATGTGGATTTTCCTACAAAAAGCTGTTCCCAGTTCACCCTTGGTCAGATGCTGTCTTAAATTAAAATCAGTTAAAATTTCTCTAAAGGATCACATGAAACCAATGGAAAAAGAGAAGATGAATAAATGGAAAGAAGTACTTTAGTAAATGAAGCTTTTTGCCATCTTCAACACATCTGAAGGTACTGCATGTACATTACAAAAATATGTTATCACGAATCAAAGGTGACTAGTAGAGAAGATGGGTGCAAGTATGGCAATATAAGCTAAATTGTACAATTAAAAATAACACTTTCTTCGAGAAAATTTGAAATTGAATGTAATTGGCCCAATATCATTGGCCACAGTAAGGGTCATAAATATTGGAAACTAAAATACAGTATTGCAACACCATTCAACTGAGAATACACTTTTGTTGGAATGGTACAATATTTAACATTTACCTTAAGGCCATTTATGTATTCTCCAACTCCACGTCTTTGTCTTCAAGTTGCTGCTTTAGTTCTCTTTTCCGTTCTGTAAGTCTCTCCACTTTTTCTCTGAGATCTTGAGGAACAGCTTCATCCTCCAATTGCTCTTTGAAGGCGCTTTTATCCTGCAGATTTTCCTAACATACCTTCCTAATCTGTTCATCCCTCTCCTGTAAACCTTCTTTAGGTCCTTTGTTCTTTCACCAAAGATGATCTTGACAGCACTGAAGAATCCATACATATCTCATCCTTTACCTCAAGAACTGACTGTGGCCACCTCCCAGACCAAATTCCACTTCACTCTCCTAAATTCTTCTCCCATTTGATTTTCACACATGGTCATTTTCTTCAAGCATTTGCACTTTGATTACCATGCAAAGTACTGAAGTACTGGCACATGTTTCAGCTCTGACATAGCACGGTGTCATATAGCAACATGTCTGCCCTCTCTCTGACTGCAAAATTACCCATCTCTGTTCCAACCCTATCACAAGCTTCCTGTTTCTCCTTCTGCATTAAAAAGGAAACTAAACCATGGATGCTGACTGCTCAGTGCTAAAGACATTGCACTTTAAAAGCAGACTAAGACCTAGGAGATGCCTGGCTCCATGTCAGGGCTCTAAATGTTGTGCTTAAAAATAAGATGCCTGGACATCTCCTAATGTAACCGATCTGGCAGAAGCAGTCAAGTCTTGCTGTCCCTCTGTCTCAAAGTATATGCTCAAAGCAAAGAAGTGGTAACAGCCCTGTTCTACCAGTCAACTTTTTGGTCCAACAAATTTATCGATCATGCAGAGGGAAGTTGGAAGTGTCATGTTAATTTGGCAAGTCAGGCTAATAATGAGATGCAAATACATGGAAATAAGTTTCATGCCACCGGATAGTGAAATTCTGAAGGTTTTGCAGACGTTGAGAATCTGATGTTTGCACCCACCGTGAGTCCTACCAGATGGAGTGAAGGGGACATTCCTCCAAGAGAAATCATTGATTCTAATTGAAGTAATAGCTTGTACCAATTCAAACTGCCTGCAGAAATCAGTCCAATTTAAAATCCACTGATTAGGTATTTGTCTTACATCATTTTAGAATTGTCAACACCATTGAATCTTAAAAGTGACAGTTTTGGATGAGGTAAATGACAGAAACCAGAAAATTTTTTAAAGGCTCTGGTTGATATCCAGATAATAAATCACGTTTCAAGACCAAGCTAAGCACATGGCAGATCTGCAATTTGGATAGTCACATATAAACTGGGGATTATTTGTTGCAAAGTCTAAAATGGAAATTTCCCTGTCGGGAAACAGTAGCATTAATGTACGATATGTCTGGTAGTGGAAATCAATGTCATTCATCAGTTTACGTACCTTGGTTCTACCATCACCATCCTTGGACACAGAGGTCGACAAAAGGATCGGGAAAGCAGCCTCAACTCTTGCTGACCTCACGACTCAAGTATGTACAAATCCCAAGCTGACAGTGAAGACAAAAATGTCAGTCTACAACGCCTGCATCATAAGCGCACTGCTGTACGACAGTGAAACGTGGACTACATATGGCAGACAGGAGAGAAGATTGAACACCTCCCACTTGAGGAGTAAGCTCCGTATCCTGGGCATATCCTGGCAAGACAGAGTGTCCAACACAGCGGTCCCATTTCGCACTGGCCTTCCCAGCATGCACAGTCTACTCAGTCAGCAGAGACTGCGCTGGCTAGGTCACATCCACTTCATGGAGGGTGGCCACATCCCAAAGGATATCCTCAATGGAGAGCTTGCATCTGGGAAGACTACCACTGGGAGTCCCCAGCTATGCTACAAGGACGTCTGCATTAGGGACATGAAGCTGCTTGATATCGTTATGGAGTCCCGGGAAAGATCTGCAGCTGACCACATGAGATGGAGAAGCACCCTTAACCAACACCTCAAAACAGCGGAAAACAAGCTGTGAGCACTGCAGCAGAAGAGTGGGCACACAGGAGGGATTGCAACAGTTCTTGCAGATCAACGACCACATACAGATGTGACCTCTCCGACTGGGACTGTCACTCCAGCATTGATTTCTTCAGTCACGAGCAATGTTGCTTCAGGGAAACAGAAAACTAGAAGAGCAAGGATGCAAGCCATGGTCAGCTATGACCAAAAGGGGCCTCACACATGGATAATCTCTGGTGATCTATTTTATAGATTATTTTCCAAAAGAAGATAATAACAGATTTCTTAAGTCTATACTGTTTCATCATTTAATTCTAGAATTTTTGTGTCAACATCTAAAGTTTGATCTTTTCACAAACTCAGGAATATTTAGCCAGTATTTTTAAATTGCCTTAATGATATTTGACAGAAAGGTACAATGAACCTTATTAATGCACAACAGCAAGTGTCCTCTCCAGGTTTCACTTCTATGTCAAAATTCCAGTCAACCATAAATATGCAGTAATTGGGCTGGACTAAGCTGAGCTGTGGTGAGCATCATAATCAAATAGTATCTTATTGGCATGTCAAGTGGTCACTGAAGTAAAGTACTGGAAGACCACTAGTGCTCCTGAGATTCAAGAAGCAGCAAGAACCAAGACCTTCAAGAGAGGAATAAGAATCATGGAAATGCAGACATATGATTTGTATATTTTTAATAACTTTGCAAATCAACTGCTTCCAAGAATCACAGATGTTCTTGTGAAATATTTCATGAGCTGCTGACACTTGAGTATAACACAGATAAATACAGTACTTCTCAATATCATTCCTACCTGTGCATTGCGTTGTAAAAGTTAATTACCTACATCCGATTTCAAGAACGTTTTGGTGATGGTGACAAACTGGTACCATCACTAGTCTAATAAGCTAGCAGCTCAGGCTTATTCTGTTGGGGGCATGAGTTCAAATCCCAATGTGGCAGCTAGTGAAATTTAATCAATTGATAAATCTGGCATGTAAAGCTAATCTCAGTACTAGTGATCATGATAGATATTATCCTTTGCTGTAAAAACCTATCTCGTTCGCCGGTTTTGCTACGGGAAGAAAATCTGCTATCTTTATCTGGACTGGCTATATATGACTCCAGGCCATTGTCTCTTGATTTCTGAAGTGACCTAGCATGCCACTCATCTTAAGGGTAAATTGTGATGAGTAGCAAATTCTGGCTGTGCCAGCAACATCAACAACCTTCTTTAATAAATAATAACAATTATCAGCAATGTACCTAATGCAAAAACAATGATATGTGATTACTGAAACTTTTCTAAATTTCCAAAGGGACTCCATTCAACAAGTTATCAATTAATACATACTCAATAATGATAGTAACCTGAAAAATAATGTTGGTGCAACAAGTCGTAAATGCAACAAAATATCAAGGGAGGTATCATGGAAGTCTTTGTCTCGAAGAATTTTATAAAAATAATGGGCAAAACTGCTGGATTATCTGATTGTCACAAAAATATCATTGTCATTTTGTTTTTAAATTTTATTATATGAGATGACTCCCTCCTTCTCTAACTCCTCCCAGTGGATATTGGACAAGTGAATAAAAATTCAGGGTTTCCAGGCTATCACATTCCAGCTAAACTGCACAAGGTTACAAATGCAGCCAGACATGTTCTTGACAATATTTAACACAGCAGTCTGAATATCTTGAGGCAATTAATGATAGTAATTGTCAGCCTTCCAAGCATTTCTTAATTAAGCTTGTGAATAATTAGCGCACGTATCAAAATGCGATTGTTTAATTGTATTTCAGGAAGTATCATTTCCAGGCAGTTAATAATAGCACCAGTGAGCTAATTCTTTACTAGATGTGATCCAGATGTTCAAAGATAATACTCAAATAAAGAATATCCAAATGGGTGGTAATGTTTTCTCATTTTAAAATGGATCATAAATTCTCAAGCATTGATAACATGCAGCAGTAAATGTGTATGATAAAAAAGGGCCTGGTTCTAACAATTCATTCTTCCACTTTAAAATACTTCTTGTTAAAAATAAGTTAAACAAACACAAAACGACAACCTTAACAATAATTATTGGGGCTCTACCAATTATTGCTGCACATAGGCCCACAGTAGACTCAGTGAGAGCTCCTCAATATGTTGTAGTCAGTGCTTTGCTTTCTTTCAGCAGATTTCATTGAACATCTTATTCTTTATCTTCTGTACAATGCCATAATATTGCGTAACAGCAGTTGGTGCTTCTTATGGGAAATTCAGCAATGATACTGACCACAGACTTTCCACAACTAGTCAAGAGAACACTGGATAGAAGGAGATAGTCTTTTGAGTCTAATCTGTTGTTGAATGTGATTGTGTCGATCTCTACTCAAACTCCACATACCAACCTTTTCTTTAGCTCCCAGAATTGACATTCATCAGGCTTAGTCATTCAAAAATCAGAATTCCAAACTTCTGCCACCCATTGCATGTAAAAAGGTTTCCTAACTTCATTCTTGAAATTTCAGGCTCTATTTGTAAGACTATGACTCTAGTTGTAGAGTTATGACCAGCAGGAAAAGTTTATCTCCTTATTAGTTTAATTTTATATCTTGCAAGCTTTGATTCGAACAATCCATAACCCTCTTAATTCCAAGAAATGCATACTCATTATGTTTAATATCTCCTCGTAACTCAACCTTTGGATTAGCTTTGTTTGATTCTTTTTTTGTGCCTACCTATGATATTGTAATTGTCTATGTATACAAATCCTAGGATTTGTAAAATTTGTTATAAATTTCGAGGGGTTTCATGGGGATTTCCCTCCATGAGCATTTGCAAGTTTTCTCACACAATTTTAAGCCACTCATCTCATTGTACATGGTACTATCATCATGCTATTCTGCATTCACCAGCAGCATAAGTACTTGCCAGTGCCAGGACTGTGTAGGATGTTCAATCCCGGTACCATATTTAAAACCCAGTGCAGCAGATCAAGCACTGGCAGTCAGGAATAGCCCATTACAGTTCAAACAGTGTGAATAAAATGAGAAGAAGAGCTCCTGAGAATACATAGCAGATACTTCACAGCAAATACATTCTCAGATTCATAAATGTATTGCTATTTTATATTATCACCTGCATGAATCATTGTAAGTGCAGCTACAAGAATTAACCAACACATTCCGCCTATCGTAATGCAGTGACATGTTAAAACTACCCATTCCCTATTGCCTAGTGTTGGATAACATCTTCTCATTGTTCAATAAGGGACAGTCACATGCTGGGAATGGTTGAAAATGTTAGGATTTATTGAACAACAGCAAAACCAAAGGGAAAATAAACACACAAAAGCTGCTTTTTATTCTAGAAACAAACAGGCCTTTCAAGCAATTGCAAATTTATAGTCAATGAATGGTCACTAGTGGAACTGGGCATCGATTAAATCCTGCCTAGCTGTTGAGCCCCATCTTACTGTGGTCTATCATGTTGAAGGTGATGTTTGTCCTGTTCAATGTCCTCATTTTCCTCTTTCAAAAGCTGCCGTTGATCTCCCAGCTCTTCAGAATCTGTCACATCCCATATTTGCTTACTAGAGTTCTGTCCCCAACATACTGCAAGACATCCCCAGAGTGTGATCTAAGCATCAGAACTGCATTTTCAGGAAACATATTATCTGTTCCATCATTGTCCCTAGTGGAAGAATGGCTGCATTGGATTTAGACTGAGTCTAAGATTGTGTAATGGAATTGTCAGCCATGGTTTACAGAGGGTAACACGCTTATCACCATCCATGTAAGGCATCCAGCTGCCAAAACAAATCAGGAACAGAAGAGTTCTCAAGGATGAAGGCAGTTCTCACCATACCTGACACAGACTTTGTAAGATAGTCATACCAATGATCATAGATGATTTGTACATTGATGGAATGAAACCCTTTTCTGTTGCTAAAGGCAACACGGCCTCCCAACACAATGTGTAAAGAACTCCTTAGCTTCCCGCGCCTGGGAGAAGCCAGCTTTTTTGGCAAAGCCTTCTGCCCGGGCTGTGGGCCCCATCATGCTAACCAAATGAAGTGCTGTGATCTGTATAAATAGTACCAGTGATGGCCTTGATCCATTAGTGGATTGAGGACACAGACCCCAATAAATTCTTGGAAGCAACCAATAGTAAAAAAAATTTAGTGCATCCGACACCTTGATGGTCACCAGGATAGGACGTCACCCACTCCTTCAGATTGAAGGTCCCACTCCAGCAGATGACACAGCTCTGTTATAATGTCCCAAGAAATCTTCACTGTGTGGCTACAATGCATCAACTTATCTAGAGGTTTTAGCATTGAGGATGTTAGACTTGGAGCCTGATGTGCCTCCTCCATGCCTGAAGAGTCATGCAGTATTCCATAGTTATTGATATCACTTAGGGGGCAGCACGGTGGCTCAGTGGTTAGCACTGTTGCAACACAGCACCAGGGACCCAGATTCGATTCCAGCCGCAGGTGACTGTCTTTGTGGAGTTTGCACATTCTACCCATGTCTGCGAGGGTTTTCTCCAGGTGCTCTGGTTTCTTCCCACAGTCCAAAGATGTGCAGATTAGGCAAATTGGCAAAGTTGAATTGCCCATGGTGTTTAGGGATGTGTAGGTTAGATGCATTAGTCAGAGGAAATATAGAGTATTAGGATAGGGAAATGGGTCTGGGTGACTGTTTGGAGGGTCGGTGTGGACTTGTTGGGCCAAATGGCCAGTTTCCACATGGTAAGGAATCTATGATGTCTTCAACCTGTACTGTTTAAGTGCATGATTATTGAAATTGCCCGATGAAAATTTTCATTTCGATAACAGGTGGAACCTGCACGCTCAGACAGAAGATCAACCTCTAATTCCACCATATTACTGATAGGCACATCCATTTTCTATTTCCATTGGAGCAGACGCTGAGATATTAGAGACTGTTATTGAAAATGGAGGCCTGGAGGACCAAGCAACTAGCTGCAGCCTCCAGATACTGCTCAGACTTTCTTGTCAGGAATCGGCATCTAGCTTTGCTCTGGTACATGGAAAATTTGGAAATTATATATAAATTGGGTGAGGTTAGGTACCACTGTGATGTAAATGCATGCACATAGACCTTTTGTTGTTCGCTGGCAAAATTCTCATCATCCAAAATCTGATGGTAGAATCATACATTTTCTTTCAGCATCAAGAATCTCATTTCTGGGATCTCACAATAGTTGACAACTAACTTGCCACTGCCCACAACATTCAAAGGCTGGGAAGATTTGAACCGTGCATTCAATATGTTTAGCATGTGTACGTTCATAATGCATAGCAATGTGATAGAGTGTGTTGGAACACCAAAATACAGGACCACAAAGTGTGCACCACTATTTCAATCCTTCATCTGTCAGTTCTCCGTTTCAGCCAAATGGGCAGCTGCAAAACAGGAGACAACTGACTTTCACAAGGTGTGATAACTTCATTATTTTTTAATGCATTATGTGCAGTAGAAGCCAGGCAGGCAGTGGGTGTTACAATGTAACATTCATGAACCATAGAGCTCCAAAAGGTTGCTATATTCAAGTCTCACTGCTGGTTGCCAAGAATAATTCTAATAGAGCTTGTTGCAAGGTCTCCAATAGTCACTTCAGGAGTCAATGAATGGTCAGATAATTTCCTTCCCAAAGAATATTCGTGATCAGGGTAGGTTTTCATCGTCTTCATTAGATTTTTAATTCCAGAGTTGTTAAATTCAAATCCACAATCAGTCATGATGCAGTTTGAATACTGGTCCCCAGAATATTACCTCTGATTTACTAGTTCAACAACAATACCATTACTCCTTTGCCTCCCAACTGCAATCTGGTAAAATTTTGAATGTGTTGTGATCAATGGAAGAGACCAAAAAAGGAACTGTTACACCCCCCCAACATCTGTCATACTGAAGGTTAAGGAAAAGGTCACCACAGGTGACTTCTGGACATCTTCATGTTGAGGAGATTTATGGGAAGAAATGAAAGATTTTCATTTATAGCCAAACTCAAAACATCTTGGTAACTTTAAAAAAAAGTCAATATTTTATTTCTTACTTTAGCTTCAGGTCTTACATATCTGGGAATACTAATCAAAAATTATGAATTCAGAACCGAACAAATGAAGTATTTTAGAACATTTGCATAAATACAGAAAGACTAGCTAATTGGCTTTTCCATTACAAGCCACAGCTAAAATGGATATTGTCATTTTTTTTTGGAAAACAGGATGATTGAAAAAGCAAAACGGATACCAGCTAAGTCATATTTACCCCTCGACACCGGGATCAAATCTCCAGAGGTAGGTGTTCAAACCCCATCATGGCAGCTGGAGAAATTTCAATTCATTCAATAAATCTGTAATAAAATGTTAATCTAATTATTAATAATCCTGAAGCAACCAGATGGTTGTTAAAAACTGTCATCCTTACTCGGAATGTGGCTTTAGACTCATGCCAGTGTGACTGATTCTTAGCTGTCCTCTGAAATAGGTTAAAAAACCATGTTGGAGCAAATTACTGCCAATACTGGAATCTGCACTGAAACAAAAAATGCTGGAAATCACAAAGGGTCAGGTGGCATCCATGAGAGACAGAGAGAAAGAGAGACGGACCAAGCTACTGTTATGAGTCAAAGCATAAGAAACCATTCTGTTACATTCAGGGTTGCTCAAAATGAGTAAAGGACTGTACTTAACCAGTTTGCCTTGGCAAAACCCAAAGCAAACATGTATTGTTAGATGTGATTCCATAAACAGACAGCACCCATAAACAGACAGCATCCATAAACAGACAGCACTTATTAATAAACTTGAGTGTGCTAATAGCTATACTTACACTCATAATTCAAAGGCAGGTCCATAGGTAGAATTAGGTTTAATATTAGACATGTCTGGTGTGCAAGTACTATGCTAATGGCACTTTAATTCAATGAGTGTGTGTGTTCAGGTTATTTAAGCCTCTCAGATGCATATCATTGTGTCTACTTTGTGTCATACCTTCAATGTCATTACACTGCCTTAATTTAATTCCCTTGAGTGTGTAGCAGAACTTTAATGCAAGATTGTATAACATGTTTATCTGATGGTCACTCATTTTATTTTGGCATCCTCAGATAACCATTCCATCTCTTGCTGATTAAATTACTGTGGCTATTTTAGAAAGAATTGAACTATTCTACTGGACACTTTTGAGAACCCACATTTTCCATTTTCATTATACAGATAAATGAGACTTTCTGCATGATGCAATATACCCCACCATTAAACTTTGAAGTGATTCAGTTTTTTTACAAGCTAAAGAACTGAATTTCTGCCAGAACAACCATTAGCTGTGATTGAAAGTGAGCCAGTCAAGATTAAGGACCAACAGAAAGGTGAAGAGTAACATCATTTTTATCCCAGAGACATCATTTACTGTGACTGATGGATTCCAGCTGAGTCAGTAGAGCAGAAAATCATTGAAAAAACTCAGTTGAAAATAGCAGCCATTTAATTGATAACATAGCATGTGTCAGACCCCACAACTGGCCATATTTTACTTTGTATCTATGCTATCAGGAACAAAAGATAGAAAGTAAAATTTATTCTGTGAGGGACACTTCTCTTGGAACAGAACAAAAGAAAATTTTTTTTCATGACTGTTCTTCTTAATATAGCTATTTTCCTATGAGGGACAAACAAGCATTATCCAAATTCTGAAGAAATATAAAAATAGGGATAGACTTTCGTTGCTGTTCCTATTATGTGTCACAAAAGAACCTGAGATTTAAGCATTTCATTTATTGTTAAATTAGTTGCAAATTTGTGACCATTTACTGTATAAAAAAATGTGGAATTTGCAGTTATAGGTTTCACATATTTATCTTCCACAAGCCCAATCAGCATTGATTAACATTTGAAGTATGGAAATATTTAAGTTTCTGAGCCTCAATCCATCCATTAAAAAAGCTAATGGATCTGTATCTTACATAGTTTTTAAAGTTTAAAAGACAATAATTTAGCAGAAGAAAGTGTTATCCTTAAATCAATTAAGAGAACATCCTAATTAGAATATATCCACTGTTTCTTCATAACTAAAACTCTTAGCCGAGACAAATCCTAGTGAATTTCCGCTATACCCTCTCCAATGCAATCACATCCATCCTATAATGTGTATTCCAGAACTGCATATGATAATCTAACTGTGGCCTAACCAATATTTTATACAGCTGCAATATCACCCACCCTGTTGTGCAATTTTATATCACAGCTAATGAAGGCAAGTATCTCATATGCTTTCTTAACCTTCTATCTACCTATCCCATTACTTTATGTGACTGGTAGAATGCACACCAAGGTCCCGCTGAACCTCAGTGCTTCCCAGGTTCCTATCGTTCATCACGAATTCTCTTGCTCTGTTTATCCTACTCAAGTGCATCATCTCACACTTATCTGAATTGAATTTCATTTGCCACTGATCAGCCCTTCATTAGCTCCAGATTAGCAGGCCTTTTTTTTTTTAGCTTTATTAGTAGTTTGTGTTCCATTTAAAAAAATATAACAGCAACGCTTTAGATTAGATTCCCTGCAGTGCGGAAACAGGCCCTTCGGCCCAACAAGTCCACACCGACCCTCCGAAGAGTAACCCACCCAGTCCCACTTCCCCTCTGACTAATGCGTCTAACACTACGACCTAACACTAGCATGGCCAATTCACCTGACCCGCACATCTTTGGACTGTGGGAGGAAACCGGAGCACCCAGAGAAACCCACACAGACACGGAGAGAGTTACTAACTGAAAATGTGGGAACATTAAGAGATGACATGCATATGTAAGGATTAAATATAGGTATGAAAAAAGATACTTTTAAAGATGACAGTCAGCTCAGTCCATTATCAGTGCAGGCCCATTTCTTGCTTGATGGTTTAGATCTTGAAGTGAAGAAGAGGTAAATTTAAAGTCAGATTTCAATCACTGTGATGACTGTGACTCCCAGCTATTGTAAATTGAGCAGTGTATCTCTGTTTCCTGAATGATTTTCTGAAAAAACTGGAAATAAATTTCATCTCGCCACACAATCAAGCACTCATGGAATTCCCAGGGATGAGCCAATGTTCAAACAGATGGTCAGTTTGAGCGATAAGCAAAATCTTAAAATGGCAGGAAGCAATTCAGAGAATGATGATCATTGGAATACAGGTACATGAGCATGAATTCCACTACATGAATAGTTTAATTATACAAAAGTGGACTGAAGTTCTAAATAACCTGCATCAGATGACAATCACAAATATTTACAAGACACTTCTTCACTTATTTCAAATTTGTACTTTTTATTTATTCTATCAGAATCAGGGGTTATTTTAATTTTAAACTAAATGTGTCATCCATGGTGATTTTGATCCTCATGATGTCAGAGGATCATGTACAATTTCACTTCAACAGTTTGATCTAACTTCAAGTTCTGAGAAAAGTTCACTGAAGACTGCAGCACATGGCACGAAGATGGGAAAAACAGTTCGGCTAATTCGAAAGCAAACACTTTTCAGAGGCTGACAGAACGTGCAAAGAGAAGAAATCCTGAGCCAGCAATTTATCCAAAGGTGAACCATCTGTAGGCGATCCTATCATAATTGCATCAAAACTTTCCAGAGGCAGGTCAATCTTAGCAATCACCTTCACACCAACTAGAATCCCACCAACCACCCAAGATGTTGAACATGATCATCTTCACCTCAGAAAGGAGTTTTTAAAATTCATTCAGGGTATGTAGGTGTTGCTGGGCTGGCCAGCATTAATCACCTTCTTGAATGGCTGCTGTCCATTTGTAATGCTGTGAGGGATGGAGTTCCAAGATTTTGATCAAGTAATACTGAAGGACTGGTGATTAGGTTGACAGGCTTTAGACAGTCAGGAGGTAAGTTACTCACTGCAGGATCTCTAGCCTCTGACTTACTCTCTTAGCCTCTGTACTGATTTGGTCAATCCAACCAATTTCTGGTCAATGGTAATACTCAGGATGTTGATAGTGGGGAAATGCAGCAATGGCAACAGCAAGGGAGCAATGGTTAGATTTTCTCTTATCAAACACTGTCATTCCGATGCACTTCTGTAGCATAAATGTTAATTATGTTCAGGTCGCTTATCAGCCCAAGCCTAAATATTATCCAGGATTTCTGCATTTAGATAAGGTCGGCTACAGTATATGAGGAGATACAAATGCTACTGAACATTGTGCAATCATCTGTGATCATCCCCACTTTAGACCTTACAATGGAGGAAAGGTCATTGATAAAATCTTCTGAACAAAGGTGATCAGCCAGGACACACTAGCTCAATCACTTGCTGCTTCTGCTGTTTGACAAGTAAGTATTCCAGTGTTGGAGCTTCATCAGGCTGACAGTTCGTTTTTAGGAATGCCTCATACTGGGCCTGATATGCCCTCTTACATTCTTTTTTTGGACTAGGGTTGATCTTCTGATTTGATAGCCGAGGTAGAGTTGGGGATATTGTTACGACATGGGATAAACCCCTTTGTTAATTTAAACCTGACACTGAGAAGCTCACCTTGCACCATAATCTGTTAAATTTTGAGAAGCAACAAACTATCCAAGAGGTCAGTATTTAAAGTAAAAATTAACAATTGTTTTTCTTAACAATTATTTACAACTCCTTTCTCTTATACCTATTTTTACCTCCCCACTCGACAATACTAATCCAATAAAAACCCCAATTAAGATTTACAGAAGAAAATCAAATTTCAAAACCAGCCAGCTGTCGAATCTTCTCTTTGTATCTTCCTCTGTAGATTTTCCTCTGTGTCTTTTCTTCAGTATTCTGCTTCTCAGATCTTTCATATGAACAGATACTTTTCAGAGAGCTATTCAGCTAGCAGTCTAAACTTGTTGCTTTTCTTGGCAGTTCTCCCACTAAATGTTCAAAATGTCCAGTTTTACACCTCAAAACATCGGATCATTTCATTCATTTGATGTTGTCAAAATACTAAATTCAAATTTGTTTGGATTTTGGTATCCAGGGCATAATTTAAACTGATTGGCCAAATTTGAATTTGTTTTTGCATTGTGGCAACTCATCTGCACTATTAGTTTCACAATCAAATGTTACATTTTAAATTCTTTCAGCACACTCTGTGCCTCTCTAAGTCTGTGCGAGTTACAGTCTCTCTTAAAGGTACAGTCCACACCTACACCTTCATAATACCTCCCACATTTAAGAAAAAATGAAACTTCATAATGAAAAGATGGCTTCAATTTCTTTTCTATTCTTTAACCACATTACCATAACATACAGATAATATTAACCTAAGTTCATCTTACCTTCTCCCCATATATATAAATATCAATCTCATCTAAACTTTATCAGTTAAATCCACAATAACGCATTTGCAATTTCATTCTTATAACCCATAAAATGTATGATCTATAAATTAAAAGTCTGTAACACAAGACTCCAATGAAATAGCCTCATATTCCTATCATTATAGCGTTCCAAGAATGTAAGAGGATTGTGATCCATGTACACAACTATCTCTGATACATTGTTTGTGATGTACACATTGAAATGTTGATAGGCCAGTACCAAACTCAATAGCTCTTTGTCGATCGTGGAGTATTCCCCTGGTGGATGTTGAGTTTCTTTGAAAAGTAACCAACTGGCAGTTCTATCCCATCATCATCTTCCTCTAGCAGTACAGTTCTAACTCCTATGTCACTAGCATCAATGGCTACTTTAAAGGGTTTCAAAAAGTTTGGTGTAGCTAAAACTGGCGCGGTGGTTAATATTGCTTTTTAATGGTCAAATGCCTCCTGGCATTGCTTCGTGCACCGAAACTTTGTGTTCTTCTTCAGCAAATTGGTTAATCATGCCAGTGCACTACGAAAGTTTGGAACAAACTTCCAATCGAATCCACGTAGTCCCAAGAATCGATGCACCTCTTTCTTCGAGATTGATCATAGAAATTCCTCAATGGCCTTCATCTTTGCATTCCATGAGGTCAACCTTCCATGACCGATGTTATGTCCCAAGAACATCACCTCTGCTTTTGTGAATTCAGTTTTGTTTAAGTTTATTACCAGTTTTGCTTCTCATAGTTATTCGAAGAGCTCCGCCAACTATAACAATGTGATCTTTCCAGGACTTACTAAAGATCACTATATTGTCCAAATAGACTGCACAGTTTGTTAACCCAGCCACAGCTCTGTTCGTGAGTCTTTGGAATGTGGCAGGTGCGCTCTTCATTCAAAAGGGCATCACTTTGAATTGATATAGCCCATTTAGGGTTACAAGCGCAGAAATTTCTTTCACCATCTCTGATAAAGGTGCCTGCCAGTAACCACGCAGTAAGTCCAACTTAGTGATGTAACTGGCTTGTCCTACTTTCTCGATACAGTCCTCCAATCTCAGTATTGGATATGAGTCCAATTTTCTAACGGCATTGACCTTGCAATAGTCCATGCAAAATTGTTGAGTCCTGTCCGGTTTGGGAACTAAGACAATTGGCAAACTCCACTTGCTCTAGCTCAGTTCGATGATATCCCCATCAAGCATAGCCTCCACCTCCTTATGGACCTGTCTGGCTTTGAAAGGATTAAGCTGATAGGGGCATTGTTTTATCGGAACAGCATTCCCTATGTCTACTTCATGTACAATAGCATTAGCCCTCCCTATCTGATTCCTACATATGTCCTCATATTGAGGTAACAAACCTTTCAACTGTGTTCTATGCTTCTGAGATAGTTTACTAATCTATCCCACTCCTCAAGGACTTGTTCATTTTTTTTAACACGTTTGAGGCACATCAAAATCCACAACATCTGGATTTGATTCCTCACTCTGTGGGCCAGGAACTAACATCTGTTTCTCCAGTTCTTTCTCTTGTAGTATAATATAGTTTCAACATATTCACATGACATACCTGATACAGTTTTTTTCCTATCCGGCACCTTTACTAGATAATTTACCTGACTCAACGTTTTCTCAATCTGATAGGGACCACTAAACCTGGCTTTGAAGGGATCTCCTATCACTGGTAACAGCATTAACACGTCATCTTAGAGTTTTTATTTGCCACCTGCTTCATTCTATGCTGTGCCCTCCTTAGGTACTGTTTAGCTAACTTACCTACTTGATTTAATCCCTCCCTCACCTCCGATACATACTCTAAGTGTGAGATCTCTGACTTTGGTCCTGTCAATTTCTCTTTGATTAATTTCAAAGGGTCTCTCACTTCATGCCCAAATATTAACTCGAATTAACAGTAGAATCATTTGGGGCATCTGTAATGGCAAACAATATGAATGGGATACCTTTATCCCAATCATTTGGGTAATCCTGACAGTATGCTCTCAATATGGTCTTCAAGATCTGATGCCACCTTCCTGAAGCTCCCTGGGATTCAGGATGATATGCACTTGATTTAAAGTGCTGTATGCCTAAACAATCCATGACCTCCTTAAATAGCCTAGCAGTAAAATTTGAGCCTTGGTCCGACTGATTCTCTCTGGGTAATCCATTCTGCATAAAGGAAGCCACTAATTTTTCTACCACCCTTTTGCCATGATACTCCATAATGGAATTGCCTCCAGAAATCCATTATGGTCAACAAGTACTGGTTCCCACTCTTAGTTCCCGGGAGGGGACCTACACAATCAATTATAACCTGCGGGAAAGGTTCTTTAAATGAGGGAATTGGCAACAATGGTGCTGGTTTATTACCGCCTGTCACTTACCTACCATTTGGCATGTATAACACGTAAGGCAAAATATAAACACATCATAGTACATTCCAGGCCAATAAAAATGTTTTTGTACCTTAGCCTGAGTCTTTCGTACTTCTAGGTGACCCACTACAGGTAGCTCATGTGCTACTGGTAACACCTCCTGTCTGTATGCTACCAGTAACACATCTGGTGCACTTCGGCCCATTTCTCCTCTGCACTAACCTGCCATGGTCTCCCTTTTTCCATCTTAGGATTCTATGTTTCAGATAATAACCCTCAAAAATATTCTCTGCCTCCTTTTCGGAGTACTCATCCACATAGAAACCTTTTTTTGTCTTGTCTTTTTGTCCCTTAGCCCTTCAGGACTAAACACTTCTGCCTGACCCTCTGCCTGTTCAGGTTTTTCCTGCACTATTACCTCAAACAGGGTATCCACTAACTGAACTTCAACTCCTTCATCTTTCTCTTTAGTTTTTGCTTCATGCTGTGACATATGATAGTGGATCTTGTTACTACACAGTCTGGGAAAATACCAGGATATTTTTCTTTTAACTCCACAGTTTCTTGGTCTTCCTTGGACTTTTCCACAACAAGGGGTGTCACTCCCACCTTGGAACGTGCTAAATCATTCCCAAGAACAAACTGAATTCCTAGAACTGACATTCTGTCAATCACTCCCACTTGTAACTTCCCCAGTCTTGAGTTGTCACTCCAACCTGATCTTTCATACGGGAACGCTAAACTTCTGTCCATCTATCCCACAAATTACCACATTCTCGAGTAACAAATCAGAAAGAGTGTAAATTCGCTCATCTCTTACAATTAGAGACTGGTTAGATCCTGCATCTCTCAAAATGATAACTGCTTGCCCTTCTCCCCCTGTTCTTTCTAAGTAAACTTTACCCACAGAGGTGAATTCTTTATAGAGATCAGGTACTAACTCCAGCTCCTGCACAGGCTGTGCACTCTCCTGCAGCTTCTCGGCTCTTCTTGGGGTTTCCTTTACTACTTTCACCAATACCATTGGCTTAGCTCCTTTTACCACATCTTTTCCCACTGTGCCTTTCTTTAACGACCAGCACTGTGACTTTATGTGTCCCATTTTACCACGGTGGAAACACCTGAGGCTTTTCACCTCCTTTCCACCCTCTTGGGCTTCTTTTTTAACCTGTAGTAAACACTTACCTGTGCTCTCTACTCTTTGTTCCGTAGTGTAGGATCTCCCCTTGTCCCAACTTCTATCCTTCATTGGACAAGATTCTGGCCAGAAGCTTGTCTTATGAACCAACATTTATTCATCTGCTAATTCTGTTGCCCTTCTCATTTCCTGAACTTTCTGTTCCTCCATGTGAATTCTTACCATCTCTGGAAGTGGGTTTTTAAACTCCTCCATCAGAATAATCTCTCTTAGAGCCTCATAGATCTTATCTATCTTTAAGGCCCACAGCCATCTATCAAAATGACTATGTTTAATTCTTTCGACTTCAACAAAAGTCTGATCTGGTTACTCCTTTATGTTTCTGAACCACTGCCTGTACACTTCTGGTATCAATTCATAAGCTCTTATAACAGCCTGTTTGACCTCTTCATAATCTCTCGAGCCCTCATCTGACAGCGTGGCAAATACCTCACTAGCTCTGCCTACCAGTTTAATCTGAACTACCATTACCCATAAATCCTCGGACCACTCCATCTGCCTAGCCAATTTTTCAAATGAAATAAAGAGGCTTCAACATCTTTCTCCATCAAAATGTAGTAGAGTTTTGACATATTTGTATATATCGCTACCTTTGTTTTTAATCTCCATCCTGTTAACTTGAATTTGTGGACTAAGTCGCGACTTCTCAAGTTCAAATTCTCTTTTTGCTCAGCTAAGAACCTTCTCTCTCTTTCTTTTTCCTCTTTCTCTCTCCCTTTCTTCTCTCTCTCTTTCTTTATCTTCTAACACCATTTTCCTCAATTGTAATTTAAGTTATTCTAACTCTACTGGACTTTTCTGTTTCTTTGAAACGCTTAAGTGTTTGAGTAATTCCCTTACAATTTCAGCTTTATGTTATCCTTGGTTAAACCCAAATCTAACTCATTTGCTAATTCTAAAAGTATGGCCTTTTTCTTTCCTTCTAAACCTTCTTGGCAAATTTGAGAATCGTCTTCAAACTGCAGAACCTCTTTAGCAATTTTAAGAACCATTTCTCTCACTTTTAATTTAATCAACCACAAGTCACTGAAATTTCAAAAATTGCCTCACCTACATTTTATTTAAAGATCCAGGACAATAACCTGCAAGTGTTTAAATTGGGCTTTTCTTGTACCCCAAATCTATTCAAATCTGTCCAAATCTCAGACTGGATCTGTCTAAACCTGTTCAAATTGTGAATGAAAGCCCCCAAACTGCTAATTTAAACCCGTCACACAGAGAAGCTCACCTCACCTCATGCTGTAATCTGTTAACTTTTGAGAGTCAAAGAACTATCCCTGAAGTCATTATTTAAAGTAAGAATTAACTATTTTATTTCTTAACAACTATTTACAACTCCTTTCTCTTAAACCTATTTTTACCTCCCCACTCTACAATACTGGTCCAATAAAAACCCCGATTAAGATTTATAAAAAAAACTTCGAATTTCAAAACCAGCCAGCTATCGAATCTACTCTTTGTATCTTCCTCTGTAGACTTTTCTCTACCATCTTTTCTTCAGTATTCTGCTTCACAGGAAAAGGTACCTTTCACAGAGCTATGTTATCAAAATACTAAATTCAAATTTGACTGGATTTTGGTATCTGGGGCATAATTTAAACTGATTGGCCGAATTTGAATTTGTTTTTGTATCGTTGCAACTCAGCTGCACTATTGGTTTCACAGTCAAATGTTACATTTTAAATTCTTTCAGTACACTCCGTGCCTCTCTCAGTCCATGCCAGCTTCCAGTCTCTCTTAAAGGTACAGTACACACCTACACCTTCATAACAATGTTCCAGGCCATGAGTTTGCAGATTGTGTTGGAGTACAATTCAGCTGCTGATAATAGCCCAAAGCACCTCATGTTCGCCTAGTCTTCGGTGATTTGATCTTTTCAAAATGTACCCTATTCAGCACAGTAGTCCTACCATTCAACACAACACAGTGGTCACCACTATAGACACTGTCATGGATAAATGCATCTGCAGCAAGCAGACTGTAAGGATGTAGGTTAAATATGTTTCTCTCTCTTATTGATTCTTTACCTCCTGCTACCTACCCAGCCCAGGACATAATCAGCTTGGTCAATAATGCTGCTACTGAGCTACTGTTGGTGATTGAGTTGAAGACCTCAGTCAGAGTACATTCTGTATATTTGCTACCCTCAGTGCTTCTTCCAAATGATGTTCAACATGGCGTAGTACTAATTCTTCAACAGAAGGGCTGGGGTAATATATGATATTCAGGATGAGGTTTCCTTGCCCATCTTTGACTTGATGCCATGAGACTCCATATTTTGTCTCTAGATGAGACTCTGTGGGGACTGGAGTCAATATTGAGGACTCCCGGTACAAATGCCTCCCAACTGTATGCCACAGTGCCACTATCTCTGCTGGGTTGTCCTAATGGTAGGGCAGGTCATACCCAAAGAATTGTGATGGTAGTAGGTTGGAGGATTTGAGCAATAGGGAGAGGCTGAATAGGCTAGGGCCATTTTCCCTGGAGAGTCAAAGGCTGAGAGATGACCTTACAGAGGTTTATAAAATCATGGGGGGCATGGATAAGATAATTAAACAATGTAGCTTCCCTGGGCTGTGGAGTCCAGTGGTAGAGGGCATAGGTGTAGGGTGAGAGGGGAAAGATATAAAAGGGACCTAAGGGGCAACCTTTTCATGCAGAGGATTGCGCATGTTTGGAATGAGCTGCTAGGAAGTAGTGGAGGCTGGTACAATTACAGCATTTAATAGGCATCTGGATGGGTATATGAATAGGAAGGCTTTAGATGGGTGTGGGCCAAGTGCTAGCAAATGGGACTACATTACGTTAGGATATCTGGTCGGCATGGACAGGTTGAACCAAAGGGTCTGTTTCCGTGATGTACATCTCTACGACTCTAGGACATTTTAAATTATGATTCTGTAAGGGTGATCATAGATTACTAGGATATATCAAGTAGAGTAAGGTAACCATATGACTGATATTCATATTATAGAGACTCTATCTCCACAGACTATTTCGAAATTTGGCAGATGGGAGAACTCTTACTGAATCATATTACATTAAATTTTCACTGCAGACATCACTGTTCTTTCTGATACTGATAGTCTTTGCCATCATTACTCTTTTGAAACCAATAGCAATTTTCTAAAACGTCAGCACATGCAGAGAATTCAAAGGACATCCAGAAGCTGATGTAAATCCATGCTTCTCCAGAGGATACACTGTTCAGGTTCCGCCAGATTGTAATTAATGGGAAACTTCTGAATTAATTAGTTCTTTCATTCATAGGTTGTTAGTCTTACTATAAAAGCCATTGAAATTGCTACACCCTGTTCCCTGAGATATATCTGGCTTTTAACAGAACAAATAAGATCATGATAGCAGCTAAGCACTTTCACTGATCCTGACCAGCTAGTTTTACTTTCAAGAAATATCACACTTCTTCATTACAATAAATAAGATCATTTAAAAAAAAAATACTTGTATCTTTGTCTTAGCTTCCATCTTTATAATATCAATTTATTCTGCAATCTGGAATTTTAAATTGAAAGGAAAGAGATTCAGTGTTTCTAACTTCTTGGTTCACTGTCAGTGTGTGACTCCTTGCTGACAATACTGCTGCTGTGCACTGTTTAGGGGCAGATTTCTTGAAGATTACAATTGCTTTACCACTGATTGCAAATTTTGGGTCACTGTCGCAAAGTTCTTATTACATCAGTTGTTCATTTGCCTCAGTTTGGAGTACTCTGATCTCTGACTCAAAAAGTTATAGGTTCAAGCTTTACAGGCACCTGGACTAAAGGAAAAACAGATCACCTGAAATTGCAAATATCTTCAGAGAAGGTTAGGAATAGACAATGATTTGATCTGTATCTGAAAGATACAAGATAGGCTTGGCTACAAATGGATTTTATTTTTTACATCAACTGTTTTAAGGCCTAAAATTCTTCTCACCATTTTTGTTTGAAAATTAATGTTTTCTTTATAAATATACAGTTTCACAGTCCAGCAACCTAATTTTGAATACTGCATGTGAATCTGTTAATAGTTTATTCATTTGCCTTAGTTCTGTCAACATATCTTTCTCTAAATTCCCTAAATTATCTTAAATAAGTTCACACTAACTTAATGATGCATAAATTGGGACAGAACAAACCAACTGTTAAACTGTTAAGCACTTCGTGCTTTTTAGGTAATTATCTTCAGAGCTGTACATTGCAGGATGCTGAAAATCCACACAGGAAATCTATAGCACTGAATTTCGACAATTATGTCAGAAGGATACATCACTATGAGTGGGTCTCAACATGATTCCTCGTAGACTTTGCCATTTGTAAGTCTCAAGCCTGCAATATTATGGACACAATACCTGCCTGACTGAGCACAGTTGCAACACTTTTTGTAAAAAGAGAGAAGGATTTGATTTGATTTGATTTAAGCTTTATTTTTGTGTGAACTGAAGTACAGGAGTACAGTGAAATGTGTACAATGTTGCCACACATGGCACCATCTTAGGTACAAAGGTACCTGGACACAAAACTTAGGTACAAGTGGTAACATAAACAAAGTTGAAAGTAAAGTATTATTGTTGTTCTTAGTACATGTAGAAAAATAAAGTTAAAAGTTAACATTACAGTCCTTCTTAGTATTAATTGGAAAAACAAAGGAATAAAGGTAAAAGCTCAACAGCCTTTCTAAAGTACACTACCTTCACTTTGGCCCACTCTCCAGGAAACTTCAGCCTTTCTGCTCTGTAGCGCTCTGCAGATGCTGGGAGACCTCCCTCACCGACATTTCGGCCTCACTCTGACCACATTGGGCTCAGGATCACAGCCACTTCCACGCACCAGACCTCCAGCCAACATCACTCCGGCCCAAAGGCAGACAAATTGGGAATGCCAGTCAGTTGAATGGTGTAAGGGGAAACACATCAGCAAGCATAGATTAATAAAGAGTCACCAATGATATGTTAAAAGCTAATCATGTTTGGCTAACCTGTGAGGTTTTTTATGATGAGGTGACAGAGAAGGTAGATGAGGCAAGTGGATTTTCAGCTGACATTTGATAAAGTATCACATATTTGGCTTGAAAGCAAAAGTGAAAGCTATGGGATAAAAGGGCAGCAACAGCCTCGATGCAAAACAAAGGCGAACTACTGTTTTTCAGAACAGACGGCAGTTTACAGCAGTGTTTCCTGGGGTTCATTACAAGAATGAATTATGTTTGATATGCAGGATTGACTTAGACTTGGGGATACAGCACATCGCTTTTAATTTTGTATAGTCGCAACTTGGACTTCCAGTAAACAGTGAGGAAGACAGAAGAATTCAGAGGGACAGACACAGCCAAGTGAAATGGACACACATAAGGTAGAGGAAGTGATACATGAGACAAATTTTTGGAAGAAAATGAAGAGGAGATAGCCCAGGCTACTTGGCACAATTTTAAAGTGGGTGCAAGAACGGAGACTTAGGATGGTTGTGCACAAATCTTTGAATGTATTAACGTTAACAAAGCAGTTAATAAAACAAATTAGATCCTGAGTTTTATAAATAGAGGTATAGGACTGAATTTTCTGCCACCCTCAGCTTGCACGAGCAGGTTTGCAGGCAGAAGACTCTTAAAATCCTACAAGTGACCTTCCCACCACCTTCCCACACAACACCAAACTCACCTCGATTTTATTGGCAGCTGGCAAAGCCCAAGGCAGAACATCAACTCTTGCTCCAATTGAAGCTCTTAAGTAGCCAATAGATAATCATGTAGTAAAGCATTGACGGAGGTTGTTGTGGTCAATCATGTCAAAGGCTGGATACGGGTCAAGGAGAAATACCTTGCAGAGCGATGGTAGGCATTCACTGCATTGATGTAGTGGGACTGGTGACAAACCAACAACAGATTTATAAAATGGCAGCTCTTGTGGTAATTGGCATGTTTGGTGGAAGTGACAGTTCTAACAGCCTGCACTTTAAGTAATTTCGGTATCCAGTTCCATTACCACCTCCTTGATGCTCCTGCATCACCTCAGGTCCTGTTCCTGTGGCAGTTGGATTTAGCTCCCTTGCTCAGGTATGGCATCCTGTGCTCTGCCTTCCTCCTCTTCCCACTCTAGAGTTGTCCACTTCTCCTGCATTTTCTCCATTTCATGGTCAAGTTGCAAAACAGAAGGGAGTAAAACCCCAGCCCCCATACCTCACCCAATTAACTCTGCATTCCTCCCTAATTTTATGCATTAGCTTTCTTTATTGAAAATATAAAATCCCAAATCCAGATCTTGTGAAATGTTAGGAGTGCAGAGATAGGGTTGGGCTCCTACCTCATTCCAAATGTTTGAAGTTGCATGTTTTCTTGTTTTGATTTTTAACTAAATGCTGGAAGCCAAATACCCACACCTTCCTAATTCACTTCACTCAAGAAATTAAACCTAGGGAGTTCGGTATATGTCATTTTATTCATATGCAGCTACAGTGGCTCATATTATATTTTCAACTGTTCTGCTTTGAACAGAATAAAGTTTGTTAAGGTTGAAGAAACTATTAATTATAAAACTATCAAATGATTATTCCATTCCATTTTTTTTGGCTGAATGCAAGTTTTTACATTTTGGCAATATTTCAACACTTTATTTGTATGTTGTTATAATCAATGTTCCCTTTAATTTTCTTCTTGGAGGTCTGTGGGTGATTTATTTGAGTGTATGAGTTCTTTTTTTGGCTAGCTATGAGCACGTGGTATAAAAAAACCCAACATGTGCAGCTTTCTCAAGGAATTTCCTGTTGAAATGCAGTCACTCAGTTTTCAGCAATCATTTATCTAACCATTAAGTTCCAATTTTATATATGTTCTTTTCTACATGCTCCTCCTCTTACTCAACATGTAGCCTACATGAGTCATAACTGAAGAGCGGTGGCATGGTGGCTCAGTGGTTAACACTGCTGCCTCACGGTGCCACGGACCCAGGTTTGATTCCGGCCTCAGACGACTATCTGTATAGAGTTTGCACTCTCTCCCCATGTCTGTGTGGGTTTCCTTTGGGTGCTCCAGTTTCCTCCCACAGTCCAAAGATGTGCAGGTCAAGTGAATTGGCCATAGTGCTAAATTGCCCATAGTGTTAGGCACATTAGTCAGAGGGAAATGGGTCTGTTCGGAGAGTCGGTGTGAACTTGTTGGGCCAAAGGGCCTGTTTCCACACTGTAGGGAATCTAATCTAAATTGCACAATTGGTGTAGGCTGAGTGGATTAGCCATGTGGAATGCAGGATAAAGTAGGATGCTCTTCAGAGGGTCAGTGTAGACTTGATGGGCTGAATGGCCTGCTTTCACACTGTAGGGATTTATGATTAGAATAGCCTCTGACTAGGAATATACATCTTCCTTGTTTTCTTCGACAATGGCTTTTCCATTGAATTGTTGATTAATGACATCTCCACGATTAATGGTCCTTAATTTTTCTGGTCCAGAAAACTATTTATTTGGTTATCCTCTTCTATTATGCAGAAGTCAGCAATCAATTCTTACTTTTTTGCACTATGCTTCATTTTGGTCTATATTGTACACTTCTTATTTCTTTCTATGGATGCAATGTCATTTCTCATTGAAATACCTGGGTGATCATTCATCAAATGTCCACCATAAATTGGTAAAAACTAAAAAGTAAAATTTTGGCATAGGAGACTAACTTCAGTGTTTAATGCTAATATATGTAGAACTAACTTAAACGTAGATCTCACAGTCAATTAACTTAAACTAGTCAAATCCAAATCGCTAAAGATCTACATTCCTTTTTGAATGCGACATTTTTCGTGATACATTACTGTTTCTTAAAAATGAAGTTTCAAAGCTGCAATGTTACTGTGACCAACCAGTGAAATTACAATGGCCTGACTTTTTTGTTAATCAAAGATCTTGAATTTCATAAAGCATTTACTGTAGACATAAGCAAACAACTACTTAACGTCTTTGATCTTTCCATGTAAAAGCATTGGCTATAGTGAACCTATTCATCAGGTATTGTGACAGGACTGTGAGCTTATGCATTGTGTGACAGAGCAGAGATCGATCATATATTGAAATTACTTTCTCAATAATTCAGCATCCTTCAAATTGGGGTCATGCAACATTTCCTAACAATGTCATACAGAATATTTCACAAAGTATACGTGATGAAAGTCATAATGAAATTTTCTCAAAGTGCCAGCTGGTTCAGGGATAGCTAATACACTTTTCCTTTGTCTTTTTCCCTACACACCAATTAACTTAATGGATGATATGGCATCTGCTCAAGTGTTTCTGTGCACTCCTTACTGGACGTGGTCTTTTGTATAGCGTAAAGGAAGCACACTCAAAGTAATCAATTATCTTGGCATTTGCAAATCTAATTTCAAGTCAAAATAGTTATTTCAACCCTATGAAATTCATTGCTGGGGTCACATTCAAAATTGTGTAACTAATTCTCCTTGAGTATTGAGCAGGTTTTACGATAAGCTAAATTGTACGTGCCTTGTTAATGGAAAAGTTTTGTAGACTTAGCCTCCCAATTCTGTGGGAAGCAATGATTTTCCCTTCGGTGGCCATGATGCTAACATACATACATTTAATTTCTGGCTTCCAATTATATAAAGCATGATTAATTAGCCCCACAGTGAACTACTTAAGCTGTTCTATACTACTAGTCTGGTTTCATTGAGCGCCTTTACAGCTGAATTATTATATGGACTGCAAGTTATTCAATGCACTACATTCTGATGAGTGGTTTTGACTTGCCAAATTATAGTTGTATCTTTGTGACCCCCCCCACTGCCCCACCCCAACATTTGAAAGGAATTTTGAGATCATTTATTAAGGAACAACAGTTTGGGTATGATACATTGGTTTTAGTATACAACCTGTGACAACTTTTTTCGCACAATCTTTAGGGTATTTTGGCCAAGTTCATCTATGACCTCTAGGATTGTTCCAAAAATATTGATACTTTTTTCATGAACATGGATAAAATGTGGAAGTCAAGTTTAAATCTAGCCAGACTCTGTATTTTACAAACTGCAGAGCTGGAACCGACAGTATTCAAGCAGCCAGCCCTTGGTCAATGGTCACATTGTTTTCAGAATGAACTGTTGACTCCAGTGGAGCTGCTTTATTAGAATATTAGAGACAAAACAGACCTGGTGGCACCCAGCTCAGTAGGAGGCCAGAGGCACAGAGTGACAAGGTCAGCACTTGACAGTAGAAGGTTCAAAACCATGCTCCAAATATGGAAAGTAGTCATCTCATTGAATCTTCCTGACCCTGTCTGATGTCCCAGGCTACTGTATCTTCAAAAAGAGTGTGAAGGGGGGATAAAAGGGGTAACTTGGCACCCCAACTCGCTCTGCTCTTCGCACATTCTTCAAAGGCAGATCCAATGAGTACCTTCCATTGGTAGCTGAGTATCTCCAGTTCCTTGTACCTCGTGGCAAGCATCATCAAAATGACCAGACCCAAAGAGACCACCTTGGTAAGATGACCTGAAGACTAGAAGCAACCCTGGATGAGAGGGCAAGCCATAACTGACAACTGAAAATCCTGAGACAACAGCCAATTCCCAAAGATTGAGGAACAGCCTGTCCCAGACTTATTGAATATTCTTTTCAGACAAAGAGTTCAAATTCTGTAGTAGGGACATGTGGACAAGGTGTAGGGAATCCTCAGAAACATGTCAGAAGTAAATTGTTAGTCTAGATTTGAGACTGTTTACATTGAGCTTTAAGACTGTTTGCTGAAGAGTCCTGTGAGGAGATTGATGGACTTTAATTAACTTTAATTAAATTAAAATAGTAGAGACTGCTAAATATTGTTATTCCTTAACAAAGTATTCATTAAAATTGTGTTGGAACTTCCTTGACTCTTGTCCTCTCTGTCTATCTCATTGTGTAACATGCTTGAGTTAAAAAGTGTTACTACAAACTGGTCAAGGTTAGTCAGGGTACATTTACTCAGCCTTGCACTTTACAATAGTATAGAATACACTGCATGGAAGTGTGGTGGAGGCAGGCTCAATTGAGCTATTCAACAGGACATTGTTTCTCTTTAAATAATCATTCAATGAGCAGGGTATGGGGAAAAGGCAGGAGTTTAGCATTTAAGAACGTTCAGAGAGCAAATGCAGACTTAATGGACTGAGTGGCCTCCTTTTGCACTGTAATAATTCTGTGATTCCATCATTTAATTGAGGACGATTCACTGATACCACAAGATGAACAGGCAGTTGGCACAGAATGCGTCAATGTCATTATAGTTGTGTAGGCAGCATCCTGCTCTCCAGTCAAAGTAACTGAGATCACTGCTGTGGTTCTTCCTCAATCTTTCCTGGGTCATCTTCCATCTGAAGAAGGAAGCTACCCAATGAACAGTGACCCCTGGCGACAGCTGCTCTCTGACTCTGAGCACTTGTTGATACTGTAGTGTGTATTTTTGGGCTGACAATCTATGTTGTGCAAAATGCTGTCTGAAGCTTTTCAGCTAATAAACAGAGGTTAACTGTTCATGACGTCAGAATAACCATTGTCCTCCGACCTACCTCCATCTCAAGGTTAGTTTATTGCACTGCATTTTTAAAAGGGTACATTTGGTGCCAGTCACTTAACTGATGTCAGTTTATAGAACACAGCGGCCTTTTATGATATTTATTGTCGCCTTTTGTTAGTGTTTGTTAGAAATTGTTTGTTTGAGAAAAGGAAGCAATTGCTATAGCAACTATTACATGAAGTTTCATGCTACATAGGAAATACAAGATAAAATTAATTTTAACTGATTTTAACCAATTTCCCACAGATCCCTCCTCAGAAGAATATTTCCTTAGTGCATTCTCATAATATAATTCTTAACTGGCTAATCATTTATTTTAATTCATTCATGGGATGTGAGTATTGCTGGCTGGGCCAGCATTAATTACCCATCCCAAGATATTCTTGAAGAAGGCATCTATTTCTGATGTGCACATATAGCTCCCTAATTTCTTGATTAAATATTGCAGATAACATACTAATGCTATTATATCTGTTATATCAATCTTCAGGTGGCTGCTAAATACACATCTAACATCCTCATCCAAAGGGTTTAACTAAGGTTATACACCAGGTTATACCAGATGTGTTTGCCTAGCTTTTGAATTTCTTGTTTTGTTTCGGTGTTCTGCTGGGCCATTTTTAACCAGATATTTTTCCTATCTGCTGGTCCTATTGAATATATATTTAAGGTTTAGGGATGATGGGAAAATTGAGAGATCACACTTGGAGACTCTTAAGGGCCTAATGCTGGCTGGAGATGTATGTATGGCTACATTCACAAAGAAGTGACTTCCTATCGTATTTATCTTCGTGGGCTGGAAATAGAAGATAGACTTCCAAATGGGACAAATAATGAACCCGAGGATTCACTTTGCTAGCATTAGTTGTGGCACCATAGATTAATACCTCGAATGATCGGCAGCTGATGCTATGTGTGTTGAAAAGCTGGGCAAAGAGCTTGATCACAATGGAGCAGACTCAATTGGCCAAATTCTGTTCCATATCATTTGGTCTATATCAAAGATCATTGAAAGCCAGTGGTCTTGCGACTCTCAAGGAGGGTCCACTTAGAATTCACCTAACAAAGCAAACAAACATGAGAATATGCAAAGGCACACAGATAACAGAAACTAAGTCAAATAAATGTGGTGCAGGGCTTTGTATATAGCTCAAAGTTCAAACTTTCCAACATGAAACAGTTACCTCCATCCTAGACCTGAGGAACCCCCCCAGAATGTAGAGTGGGACAATGATGGCCAAAACCACTCCAATCAAAGGCCTGACTGCTCCAGTAGAATCTTAAAATGATGCATCCGGATGAATACTTAAGATTCTCCAGGCATGCTAGGTTTTGGAAAAAAAAACAGAAATTACTGGAAAAGCTCAGCAAGTTTGGCAGCACCTGTGAAGAGAAATCATCGTTAACATTTGCTGGCTCTAGCCACCTCCTCTTCAGCATTGATGCGCAATCCCTCTACACGTCCATCCCCCATCAGGATAGTCTCAGGGCTCTCCACCACTTCCTGGAACAAAGGCCTGAACCATCTCCACCCACCACTACCCTCCTCCGCATGGACGAGCTCATCCTCACCCTGAACAACTTCTCTTTCAACTCCTCTGATTTCCTTCAGGTCAGAGGTGCGGCCATGCATATCCACGTGGGCCCCAGTTATGCCTATCTCTTTGTGAGGTATGTGGAACATTCCGTGTTCCAGTCCTATTCCAATCCCCACTCATAACTCTTTCGTCAAGTGCAGGTCATGTCTCACAAACTTCATTGAGTTTTTTGAGAAGGTGACCAAGCATGTAGATGAGGGTAGGGCAATTGACGTAGTATACATGGACTTCAAAAGCCTTTGATAAGGTTCCACATGGCAGGCTATTGGAGAAAATGCAGAGGCATGGAATTGAGGGTGATTTAGCAGTTTGGATTAGAAACTGGCTTTCTGAAAGAAGGCAGAAAGTGGTGGTTGATAAAATATATTCAGCCTGGAGTCCAGTTACTAGTGGTATGCCACAAGGATCTGTTTTGGGACCACTGCTGTTTGTCATTTTTATAAATGACTTAGACGCAGGCATAGGTGGATGGATTTGTAAATTTGCAGACGACACTAAAGTCGGTGGAGTAGCGGACAGTTTGGAAGAATGTTACAGGTTGCAGGGGGATTTGGATAAACTGCAGAATTAGGCTGACAGGTGGCAAATGGAGTTCAATGCAGCTAAATGTGAGGTGATGCACTTTGGGAAGAATAACAGGAAGGCAGAATACTGGG
>NC_057715.1:69038695-69098946 GCF_004010195.1 Chiloscyllium plagiosum
ACCAGGATGTTGCCTGCTCTGGAGGGAAGGTCTTATGAGGAAAGGCTGAGAGACTTGGGTCTGTTCTCATTGGAAAGAAGAAGGCTAAGAGGGGATTTGATAGAGACATACAAAATGATCAGAGGATTAGATAGGGTAGACAGTAGAAAGTCTTTTTCCTAGGATGATGATGTCAGCTTGTACGAGGGAGCATAACTACAAATTGAGGGGTGATAGATGTAAGACAGATGTACAAGGCAGGGTCTTTACACAGGGAGTGGTAAGGGCTTACCAGCTAATGTAGTCAACTCAGCCACATTAGGGGGATTTAAACAATCCTTAGATAAGCACATGGATGATGATGGGATAGTGTAAGGGGACGAGCTGAGAATAGTTCACAGGTCGGCGCAACATCGAGGGCCGAAGGGCCTGTTCTGCACTGTATTGTTCTATGTTCTATATTGATGATATAATATATTGATGATATATCGGTGCTGCTTCCCTCTCTCATTCAGAATTGAAAATGTTTTGCAATTTTGCTTCCAATTACCACACCACCTGCACTTTCACCTAGTCCATCTCTGACTTCTCACTTCCCTTCTTTGACATCTCTGTTTCCATTTCTGGGAATAGGCTGGCCACTAATATTCACAATAAACCCACCAACTCTCACAGTTACCTGCACTATACATCCTCACACACTGCTTCCTGTAAAGACTCTATTCCATTCTCCCAGTTCCTCCATCTTCGTTGCATATGTTCTGATGATGCCAACTTCGACAAGGGAGCCTCTGAAATGTCCAACTTCTTCCTGAACCGAGGAATCCCTAGTACCGTTGTTAACAGGGCCCTCAACTAGGTCCAATCCATCTCTGGCACTTCTGTCCTCACTTCCTCTCTTCAGTGATAGGGTTCCTCCCTTGTCCTTACTGACCATCCCACCAGCATCCATGTCCATAAGATTATCAGCCGCCATTTCCACCACCTCTAGCTAGATTCCCACGCCAGACAAATATCTCCCTCTCCTGCCTTGTGCACCTTCTGCAAGGACCTTTCCCTCCAGGACATCCCAGTCCATTCTTCCTCCACTCCAACCAATCCACCTCCCCATCACCGCCATCTCTCTCCCAACCCCCACTACCACCACTCCACCCCCACAACCCTATGGCATCTTCCCCTGCAATCACTGAAAGTGTAACATTTGCCCATTTTCCTTCTCCCTTTTCAGTATCCAAGGGCCCAAACATACCTTCCAGCTGAAGCAGCGCTTTACCTGCACTTCACACAATCTAGTCTACAATGTGGTCTCTTCTACGTTGGCAAAATGAAGCATAGACAGGGTGACTGCTTCTTAGAACACCTACATTCTGCCTGCAAAAATGATTCTGAGCTTCCAGTTGCCTGCCATTTCACCAGGCCTCTGTTTTCCCTGGCCAATGCTGTCATCCCAATTTTTAAAAAATCAGATCTGGGGTAAATGCCTCCACTATTCATGATTTGGAGATGCCGGTGTTGGACTGGGGTATACAAAGTTAAAAATCACACAACACCAGGTTATAGTCCAACAGGTTTAATTGGAAGCACTAGTGTGCTTCCAATTAAACCCTTTGGACTATAACCTGGTGTTGTGTGATTTTTAACTCCAACTATTCAGCACAGCTTTGGGACTGCCAGCACTTGATTGGGTACACAGCTGGCTTTTGACTGTGGCACTGGTGCAACGGATGCTGGTATATCCTGGTAGTGGCAAGAAGTTCTGGCTATTGTTAGCAACGGATGAGGGGCACTAAGGTATGTGGTAAGTAGCTAATGAACCAAGTTTGGGATGATGCATGATAAAACTCAAAGTCTCATTCAGGGAAAGCTTCGATGAAACTCACCAAAATTGGCATTTAGCTAAAATCTGGTAAGAGTCAGCCCTAACTATCAGTCATTATAAGTACTAGCCACATGTGGAACACCAAGGAATACACACAATGAAACTCCAGCAACCTAAGGCCTAATTATCAGAGGAGGCAATAATCTGGTGGTATTATTGTTGGACAGTTAATCCAAAGACCCAGGTAATGTTCTGGGGATCTGAGTTTGAATCCCGCTATTGCAGATGGTGGAAATTGAATTTAGTGAAAATCTGGAATTAAGAGTCGAATAATTATTATGAATCCATAGTTGATTGTCAGGAAAACCTATCTGGTTCATGAATGTCCTCTAGAATCTGGTTCATGAATGTCCTCTAGTGTGGAAACAGGCCATTCAGCCCAATGTGTCCACACCGACCCTCTGA
This sequence comes from Chiloscyllium plagiosum, assembly GCF_004010195.1. Taxonomy (NCBI): domain Eukaryota; kingdom Metazoa; phylum Chordata; class Chondrichthyes; order Orectolobiformes; family Hemiscylliidae; genus Chiloscyllium; species Chiloscyllium plagiosum. The sequence goes on from NC_057715.1 coordinate 69,040,959, forward strand.
AGACCGTCCGACCCAGACCCATCTCCATCCATGTAACACTGCATTCCCCCACAGTTAACATACCTTCCCACATCTCTGGACACTGTGGACCAATTTAGCATGGCTAATCCACTTAACTTGCACATCTTTGCAGTGTGGGAGGAAACCAGAGCACCCACAGGGAGAACATGTAAATACCACACAGTCACTCAAGGGTGGAATTGAACTCAGGTCCCTGGCACTGTGAGACAGCAATGCTAACCACTGAACCACCATGTTTCCCTTTAGGGGAAGAAAATTGTCATGCTTATCTGGTATGGCTTACATGTGACTCCAGACACATAGCAATGTGATTGACTCTTATCTGCCGTCAAGGATGGTCAATAAATGCTGGCCTAGCTTGAGATGCCCTCATCCCATGAATGAATAAAAAAAGTTAGGACAGCTGGAAAACACAACACCCTTCCTGACCTGCTGCATTCAAAACTTTGTGCAGATATCTTCCCAAGTCTCTCTGTTCCTGAACATCTTTTAGAGTTGCACCCTTCATTCAATAATGCCAATACTTTTTCTGCTTAGTAAAATCAATCATTTTACATTTCTCAGCATTAAATTTTATCTGGCACATTTCCACAATTCGACCTCTATCACAATCCTCCTCTCAGTTCGCAATATTTATTAGTTTTGTGTCATCTGCCAGTTTTGAAATTATGCTTTGCTGTTACAAATCTAGATCATAAATATATAACAAGAAATGGTACCAAACTTTGAAGAATATCCTTACATATATAGTCATTCACAATGACTCACTGTTCTCTAAAATCAGGCTTCAATGATCCCTTTTACTCTACAGGGTACAACTTTACTTTCAAATCTATTGTGTGATAACATCAAATGGACTTTGGAAATTCATGAATTTCATATCCACACATTACCTTCATCAATCCATTCTGCTACATCAAAGAGCTCAATCAAATTAGTTAAACATTATTTGCCCTGAACAAAATCTTGCTGATTTCTTTTAACTGATATACACTTAACTGAGTCACTGCTAATTTGGTCTTAAAATTTTATCTCTAATAACTTTCCTACCATCAAAATTTAGCATTTTTCTTCCCTGATCCACTGCAGTGTTTAAGTGAAAATAAATCATTTTAATTATAATAGTTAAAAATTATTTTCATTTATGTGACTTAATTACACAATTGGTTCATAACTATTCTTTCGCTTTTGGAACACAAGTTACTGTTACATGAAAGCACATAGAAACCACATTTCAGATACTGACGAATAAAACTATCCAGAATTAAGCACAAATCAACACTATATTGAAAATTTCAATCAAACAGTTTACATTACGAAAAATCAATGATAGTGCTTGAGGACAAATTGAAAATTTGTCTAATGCAGAGTATATTCTGTGACTCAGCTCACTGAGGAAGTGATCTTCAAATGTTAATGACTCTCGCATGCAGGAAATTCCTCCCCATGTCCATCTTAAATTGAGCCCCAAGTTCTAAATTTCTTCATGTGGGGAAACATCATCTCGGCATTTAACATGTCATGCCTACTCTGAAACTAAAATATCTCAACAAGGTCCAATTACACAATTATTCCTCATAAGACAAACGTCTCATCTGAGGAAACAGACTAGCAAACTGTCTCTGAACTGTTCTGAATGCAAGTATGTCCCTCCTTAAGTAAGGTGACGAAAATTGTACACAGTTCTCTCAGTATGGTCTCACCAATACTCAATACAATCATTGTGCCTCAAAGTTAGTAGATTTCTTTGAGGAGGTAACAACAGGATAGATAAAGAGTAAGAAGTAGATGTAATACACTTGGATGATTAAAAAGGTATCAGTAAGGTACCACATGTTAGGCTACTTAATAAAATAAGTTGGGCTAAATTGCGTATTTCTGTTTATACACTGTATGGTCTTAAAGCAAGATTTCCCCTACTGTTATGCTCCATTCCCCTTGTAATAATTCCTGAAGAAGGGCTTATGCCCGAAACGTCGATTGTCCTGCTCCTCGGATGCCACCTGGCCTGCTACGCTTTTCCAGCAACACACTTTTCAACTCTGGTCTCCAGCATCTGCAGTCCTCACTTCCTCCCTTGTAATAAAGGCCAACATTCCATTTGCTGGTCAATTATTAGCTATACCTGCATGCTAAACATTTGAGATCAATGTACAAGGTCACTCAGAACCCTCTGTACTGTAGAATTCTGCAGTCTCTCTCTATTTAAATAATATTTTGCTCTTCTATTCTTCCTGCCAGAGTGGACAACATCATATTTTTAAAACAGTGTGTAGGAAGTCTCCTGTAATGAAATTGGTACAAGGCATATTCTGATCTGATTTATGTTATATTATAGTATAACTCAGAAATCTAGACACCTAGAATTTGAGTGTCAATATTCACACCAGAGGAAACACAAAACAGTCAGAAGCTTAGAGAGAAAAATTCAACCTGCAGTTAAAACATAAAGTAAGTAATTTGAGTAATCACATGTAATTGTGTAACTCAAGTCAAATTCAGTACTGACTCATATTTGATTAAAGTTGCTGGCATCAATGGATATCTTGATGCAGCTCACCTGACTCCAACACTGAGCTGATTCTCAGGTTTTTCTACAACATAGGAGGGTGAAGCTAAAGATAGAGGTCAGAGAGATTCAGACCTGAATGACTACTGCCTACTGTATCTTTGTATAGCCAGGAAGAGCATTTTGCTCCTTCTGCTACAAGAAAATATAAATTTTAACCAGTTTTGAGATGTTTTTTTGATCTACACACAGGACTATTGGTAAGCCTACTCAATGCCGAGCGCAAGTAGACAGAGTATGAGCCATGTAACCATCCTACATCTCTCCCTGAATTAGTGTCTTGTAAAATACTGATTTTAACAGAAAAACAGCAATGCATCTTTTTGGACAGGCATGACATCACTCATCTAATGGCCCACCTGAATATGGCATAATTAGCACAGCTAGATTTCTTCTACCCTGGTTTTCACATAAAAATGGAAAATTGAGGGTTAAATTTCTTAAACTGAGCCAAAAGGTCTTTGCTTCCACAGAAGTCAAAAGTGTCACTTTCTTTGGCAAAAGCAATATATTTTGGCTTCCCTAATGGTTCAGTGAATTCATTAACTAATTCTCTGAAGTCATAAAAGTGTCGTGATCAATCTTCAATCTGAGCTGAGGTAGTGATTTCAGCCATGAAAGTAACAACAGAATTGATCTCAATTCCCCAAGTTACATGGGGTTAACATTAGCGCAGCATCCAGGTAGAAGAATGCCTCTTTTTCCTGTGTTTGACTAGAATCCCTCTATTCTTCTTTCTTTATTAAAGCTCAGATGCAGGCGCTTGACCAAACTAGAAGAGGATAGCCCACAACTTGAGAAATGCTCTATCACTTATCACCTTGAGGAAGGATAGGTGATTGGCAAGAAAAGAAAGAAAAAATATGAGAGTGATACACTGAGAATGATTATTGCTAAAATTCCAAAAGTATTTTCGAGAGAATGAAACAGAACATTGAGACGATGAGCTAATTTTCCCAGCCCTGAGGTGGCAGGCGAGGAGCATGGGAAAACAGGTCAGCATAGCTCCCAGATGTATTCCCAATTTCCAAGGCCAGATTGGTAAGTGGATCAGCGGCCTGCTGGGTACCCAATCAACCCCAGGGCATCAATGTGGACTTCATCAGTTTCCTCATTTCCCCTTCCCCCACCTCACCCCAGTTCCAAACTTCCAGCTCAGCACTGTCCCCTACCTGCCTATCTTCCTTTCCACCTATCCACTCCACCCTCCTCTCTGACCTATCACCTTCATCCCCACCCCCATTGCTACTTTCTCCCCATCCCCACCCCCACCCTCCTATCATTTATCTCTCCACCCTGCAGGCGCTCTGCCTCTATTCCTGATGAAGGGCTTTTGCCCGAAACGTCGATTTTCCTGCTCCTCGGATTCTGCCTGAACTGCTGAGCTTATCCAGTACCACTCTAATCTAGAAACTGGTTTCTAGCATCTGCAGTCCTTGTTTTTACCTAGCCAATTGACTTATTAAAGCCCCAATTAGGGGCAACGTTTTGCAGCCATTTGCATGTTAATCACAAACAGCCTCCTTGTGGCTGTCCAGGAAGCCATCAGGATCAGGTATATCAGGATGAGTCACCTAAATGCTATCAGGATCAGGATCAGATATATCAGGATGTGTCACCCAAATGACTTTCCCCTCCATTCAGATGGGCTCTGCCCACATGGTCTGACTTACATATTAGGTTTTGTTCGGTCTCCAAAAACAATTCCATTGTAAAGCATCCATTTGATTTTATACTTTCCTCAGGAGCAGCCACCTCTCTTAGTGGGGCAGCCAGTTGAAGTTCCAGAGCTCGACTGGGCAGCAGAGACACTGATCCACCGTGCATCATAGTTGGCAGACTTGATGGCTGCCTTGAGGAACATCCCTCTGCCAGTCTCCTTCTTAGCAGGGTCAGGACCCAATTTAGTCCATGGGGTGAAATGCAGTCCTAGGATCTTCCATTTGCCAATCAATGTTATCCGTGAACACCACTGTTTATTTGTTGCACCAGATTATCCTCCATATTCTGTAGTCTTAGATGACTTTTGAGAACATGAGGTTGTCTTTTACATTTTGTTTTATGGTCCTGAGGTTTGAAGCACAAAGGATATGGACATTCTCACACTCTGTTACATTCTTTCCCATTTTCCCACTCGGCAGAAACCATAAAAACTGAGATTTTGATACAGTTCAGTATAACATTAGTGTATTTAACCATTTTATCTTCATATAAAAAAATGTTACTCTTATGGCGAATGGTCAGATGTAAGATTTAGTCTCTTCAAGGTTTTGATGAATGAATCTGCTATAAGGAAGTATAAGAGTAATTGCATTAGATTAAAGATCCCAACACAATGTTGCAATAACAGCACAAAGAAACTGAATCTGTTGACACCTTCCAACAAAGACTATCAAACTACAGGAATAGCATCAGAGTGGTAATTGATTAATCTTGATGTAACAAGCAGAATGAGGAGAAGGCAATTCCTCTTCGGACATCTAATTCAGGTTTGTTAGAGTGTTCAATATAACACAAATAGAATCCACACACAGTAGCTGAGGACTGTGACTCACTGAACTGAACTAGAAATAATTGCCAGTCGAACAGTATGAAGCAAATGTCAACCTTTAAAAAAAACTCCTGAATGAATATTTGATATTTCAAGGCCTTCACACTAACAGAAAGCATAACAGCATTGGAAACAAAAATGACTAAAGAATGACTAGAAACGATTGCATATTAAAGAACAAGGTACGAGGTTGACCAACAGCTTGTCTGCATAAAAATGTTTACGTACCTAATCCCAAGCCACTGTACTCCCTATTCAAATCAGAAATCTAAGCAATCGCTCACCAAAATTACAGTTGATGTTCCTACTCAAAGTGTGATAAGTTCTGTATTCAATGGCTAATTAATGCTCACTGAATAAATGCTGCATGTGATATACTAGATAAAAATATGTCAATATTATAATTTAGATTTTGTTTAGTCATTATAAATGTCTACATTATAGGTGAAAATATATTTGCCTAATTTGTTAAAATTATTTATAATTTCGGGCAGTTCTATTACTTGACAAAGTCAGACCATGTGTGTGTGAACGATATTTCCCTCCTGTGATACAAATGACATCCCTGGTGTGATGTTTGGCATTAAGATAGTCACCATTTAAAGCAGGACAAAACCGTAATTTATTTTGCAAGTAAGTTGATTAACCCTGCATTTCTTGCAGGGATTTGCACCCATAGTGACTCCAGTCTATCTGTTAGCCCAACATTATTTCAATCCTTCTTCTATCTATCATGGAGAACATCTTGACAGGAGCATAGATTCAGTGAATACATTTAAAGCCTTTTAAGCAGAGGAAAATGACATGATTGACATTCGAATAAATTGAGCACGTGCAGCACAGGAATAAGCAAACTGACACTGCAACAGCTGGAGAAAACTATTTCAAAGCCAACAGTTACTTTGGCACCAAATCAAGTTCACATCCAGATTTTAGTTCTGCTTAGCATATCACAGAGGAGAAAGAAAAGCAGCCCATCAGCAAAGTGGAGACCAGAGAGCCTGATCAATAATTCAACATGAAGTCAGATTAAACGCCTAACAGCATCAAAGAGTCTGATACTCTCAAAGCAGCTGGAAACATTTGGTCAGGTTTCGTTGTTCTGTGTTGCCAGGATTATATAACAGCTGGTAGTTAAAAAATGTAACTGCCAATTTGTTCCTGCTGAGGATATTGTACATGTTGCTGTGCCCTTAGTTCAGGCATGCACGTGGCCACAACAATGTATTGCATGCCCAACATCAATCTAAACTACCCTAATATAATGATTTGTCGGGTGAAACTGATTAAAATTGATGGGCTGCTGTTTGTTGTAATCAATAATAATAAGTTTCTAAATTTCATTTGTGGGACTTGGGCATCGCTGGCTGGCCAGCATTGATAGCCCATCCCTATTTGCCCTGAAGAAGGTGGTGATGAGCTGCCTTCTTGAATCACTGTAGTTCATTTGCTGTGGGTTGACCCACAATGCCATTAGGAAGGTTCAGAATTTTGACCCAACAACTGTGAAAGAACAGTGGTATATTTCCAAGTCAGGGTGGTGGGTGTTTTGGAGGGGAACTTGTAGGTAGTGGTTTTCTGACGTACCTGGTGCCCTTGACCTTCTAGATGGAAGTGGTCATGGGTTTGGAAGGTGCTAAGGATTTTTGGTGAATTTCTTGTGCATCTTGTAGATAGTACACACTGTTGCTACAGAGAACTGGTGGTGGAGGGAATGAAAGTTTGTAGATGTGGTGCCAATCAAGCAGGTTGCTTTGTCCTGGATGGTGTCAAGCTTCTTGAGTCTTGTTGAAGCTGCACCCATCCAGGCAAGTGGGGAGTACTCCATCACACTCCTGACTTGTGCCTTGCAGATGGTGGACAGACTTTGGGGTGTCAGGAGTTAACATCATAGGTATGTTATTTAATTTATTTGAATATTAGTTTCTCTATTATACACATAAGTGAAGGTCATGAGAAACAACTCAACTGATCACGTAAATGTCTATTTTAGACTACAAGAGTCATACTTCAAAGAACAATCATCCATGCTATCATACACTTGTAGAGTCATTGCAGCACAATGGTGGACAATTTTTCCATCAAGACCTGCTGATTATGTGTACAGCAGTATTGTCGATCTCAGTCCCTGCACAATTCTGTCTTGGACTTCCCACTTAGCTGCAGCAGTCAAGAAGGTGCAACAACATCTCTTCTTCCTCAGGTGGCTCAACGAAATTTGGCATGTCCATACAGACACTCACCAACTCTTCAAGATGCACCATTGAAAGCATACTGTCTAGGTGCATAATGGCCTGGTATGGCAACTGCTCTGCCCAGGATGATAAGAAACTACAGAGGGTGGTGTGCACAGCCCAGGCCATCACAGGAACCAACTTTCCAACCATGAACTCCACTTACATAGCTCGCTGCTGCAGAAAGGCTGCCAACATCATCAAAGACCCTGCTAATGATCTCCTACAACCTCTTCCGTCAGGCAGAAGATACAGAAGCCTGAACACACAAACCAGTAGGTTCAGGGACAGCTGAATTAGACTAGTGAATGGACTCTCTAGCCTAAATTAATGCTGATCTTGCTAATGTTGATCTCTCTTGTTCTCCCTGTGCAATGTTACCTGTATGCCTCTGTCTAAATCTTGTGTTCTGTACATCCTTGCTTACGATGATCTGCCTGTACTGCTGGTAAAACAACTTTTCACTATACTTCAGTACACATGACAATAAATAAAACAATCAATCAATCCTGCTAGCCCTGCAACACTATTTCCTTCAAGCACCTATACAACTTTCTTTTAAAAATTATTGATTGCCTCCATTCTATTAATAGTTAATTTGAGGATGTTAAGATTTAAAGATGAGTTTAATTTTAATTTTACCTGCTAAAGTAGAGATCTGTTTCAGTTATGACACTTTCAGTATCAGCAACATCACGAACTGGATTCACTGCCATAGCCACACCTCACAATAACAACAATGGAAAATTCATACAATGAGGCCTATTGGCATCTCACCATGTCGCCATCAATGGCATCTTGCCGTACAGATGAAAACTGCAATTTCCTCCGTATTCACTTCCATTAGAGGGTATTCTGGGGTGTGTTCAATCTTACCTTTAAGTTAGTTATGATTCATTTACAATTTTTTCTCTGATCTGATAAAGTAAATGAGTTTTGCTGAATACTGTCAAAAGTATTTAGTACTACCTCCCAAAACAAAACATCTCTTTGGACGATCAATCTTGCAAGCACAGCACACATCAAAACTGCAGCTCCTTAGCTAAAACAGCTTGTCTGTGATGTCTTTCATGCTCTCTCTTCTGGATTACCTTTGGAACACAAATCACAAATGCACTTATGTATATCTCTTCAGTTAAAAAGTACTGGAGTTGGAATTATTTCCAATCATCTCTGCTCTGTTTTGGTACAAAATTCAAACTTTTTTGATCTTATTCACACCACCGAGAAGTTGTGAGGCATATCAAATTCCGTGTGGAGGAGTACATGAAAGTTTTACAGAGGTCAGACAAGAGTCATTCCAGCCAATCTACTTGACAAAGCATGTTTCCGCTTTAAGTGTGCTAACAAGACTAGAGCCTTGTGCTTTAACTGTGGACATCCAGCAAATGAAGCAAAGCAAGAGCAGCTTTTGGATGAATGTAAGGACCTTCACATCACTCCTTGTAAGAAGAGTCTATCCAAGATCCCTCTGCATCAGACACTACCCCTCACCCCCATACAGGGCACTGTCTCAACCAGCATTTCAATCTGTTCCCCTCTCTCAATCGAATCAGATTGCAGCCGATTGGTACTGCTGAGTTTGGGGATCTGGATCACTCCCCTAGGATGACAACGCCTCAGCAGATGAGGGAGCAGACCCTATCCAAGGAGCAGACACCCCAGCACCCCCACCCCACCTAGCAGCATTCAGACTTAACCAAGACTTATAGGTTTACAGACTTAAAAACACATCCCTTCCACCCCTCCTCAGCCACCATGCCCTTATTGATATATCACAGAAAATACTCAGGCCTATTTATAAATTATTACCAACAAGGTGATCACATGCTTATCATCCAAATCTGGAATTTATTTAAAAACAGTTGACTACGATAGATTTGTGTTAAAAGTTAAATAGTTTCATTAAAACCTTACAGGTTATTGCCTTATACTCTCACGTGGATTAGTTGTGTTTAGGTATTTCTCACTCATTATAGTAAACTGTTTTTATTCCATAAAATGCAAGGCTGAAGGCACATTCTGAAACTTGTTTAAACAAGATTTCCTTACTGTTTGATGGTATATAACTGAAGTAGTGGATTAATCTGCCTTATAAAACCGGAGTAAACTCTCGTCAACAGCAATAAATTCTCTACACAAATGCCTTCATACCACTTGGTTAAGCAGGAACTTGCTTCAGTCCAAGTATTGCATCAAAACGAGGGGGGGGGGGGGGGTGCGGGTAAGGGGGAGATCATCTTGTTTACTTTAGAAGATGAGTTACCAGACCATGGGTGATTAGTCATTTATGAAGGTTTTACTGGCATGAGAAACATTCTCGAAATTTGTAAATCCTTTTCTTTTATTCAGCTCTGAAAAGACCTTCAAATTTGAAGGTGAGAGCGTGTGATGACAAAATAAGAAAATTACTTGATGAGAATGACTGAGTTGACTGCACTCCAATCAATCTGAGTCCCAATCCCATCCACACTGGGGGTGGAAGGGAGTAACTAATTTACACCACAATTTAAACAAGTCAGGTACAGTAAGTTCCCGATTATATATCACCGTGACCATGTTACAACCAGGTGAGGAGAGGGATGAATTAGCTTCCACTTTTTAGACTGTTGGTCAGTCACAAGGTTTTCACAAAAGTTTCAATTGAGTCACAGTGATGTACAGCATGAAAACAGACTTTTTGGTCCAACTCGTCCATGCTGACCAGATATCCTAACCTAATCTAGTCCCATTTGCCAGCACTTGACCCTTATCACTCTAAACGCTTCCTATTTATATACCCATTCAGATGTCTTTTAAATGTTGTAACTGTATCAGCTGGCTGCTCATTCCATACACGTACCACCCTCTGCATGAAAAAGTTGCCCCTTAGGTCCCTTTTAAATTTTCCCCTCTCACCCTAAATCTATGCCCTCTAGTTCTGGACTCCTCCACCCCAGGGAAAATACCTTATCTATTCAACCTAAGCATGGCCCTCATGATTTTATAAACCTCTATAAGGTCATCCCTCAGCCTCCAATGCTCCAGGGAAAACAGTCCCAGCCTATTCAGCTTCTCCCTGTAGTTGAAATCTTCCAACCTCAGCAACATCCTTGTAAATCTTTTCTGAACCCTTTCAAGTTTCACAACATCCTTCTTATAGGAGGGAGACCAGAATTGCACACAATATTCCAAAAGTGGCCTAACCAATGTCCTGTATAGACATAACATGACCTCCCAACTCCTATACTCAATTGCTGACTAATAAAAGAAAGCATACTAACATCTTCTTCAGTGCCACTGCCACTGCCACTGCCACTGCCACTGCCACTGCCACTGCCACTGCCACTGCCACTGCCACGGAACTTTGAACCTATACTCCAAGATCCCTTTGTTCAATAATATTCCCTAGGATCTTACCATTAAGCACCTCACATTTATCTAAACTGAACTCCATCTGCCACTCCTTGGCCCACCTGATCAAGATCCTGTTGTACTCTGAGGTAACCTTCTTCACTGTCCACTACACCTCCAATTTTGGTGTCTTCTGCAAACTTATTAACTGTACCTCCCACGTTCACATCCAAATCATTTACATAAATGATGAAAAGCAGTGGACTCAGCACCAATTTTTGTGGCACACAACTGGTCACAGGCTTCCAGTCTGAAAAGCAACCCTCCACCATCACCCTCCGTCTTCCACCTTCGAGCCAGTTTTGCCTCCAAATGGCTAGTTCTCCCTCTAGTCCATGTGATGAGGAACCTTGTTGAATGCCTTACAGAAGTCCATATAGATGAAGAAGGCCTTTTGCCTGAAACATTGATTTTCCTGCTCCTCAGATGCTGCCTGACCAGCTGTGCTTTTCCAGCACCACACTCTTGATTCTAATCTCCAACATCTGCTGTACTCACCTTCTCCTGGTCCATAAAAATCACGTCCACCACTCTGCCCTCATCAACCCTCTTCGTTACTTTTCCAAAAGACTTGATCAAGTTCATGGGACATGATTTCCCATGCACAAAATCATGTTGACTATACCTAATCAGTCCTTCCCTTTCCAAATACATGTAAATTCTGTCCCTCACGATTTCTTCTAACAACTTGCCTACCATCAATGTCAGGCTCACCAGTCCATAGTTCCCTGGTTTTTCCCTACCACATTTCTTAAATAGTGGCATCACATTTGCCACATCCTGGAGTAGACCTGATCAGGTCCTGGGGATATATCCAGCACCTCCTACTCTGTAATATGGGCATTTTGCAAGATGTCACCATCTATTTCCCCACATTCTATATCTTCCATGTCCTTCTCCACAGAAAACACTGATGCAAAATACTTGTTTAGTATCTCTCCGATCTTCTGCAGTTCCATACATTGGTGATCTTGCTGCTCTTTGAGGGGTTCTAATCTCTCCCTAGTTGCCCTTTTGTCCTTAATGTTTTTATAAAAACCCTTTGGATTCTCCTTAACCCTATTGGCCAAAGCTATCTCCTGTCCCCTTTTTGCCCTCTTGATTTCCCTCTTAAGTATACTCCTACTGTCGTCATACTCCTCTAAGGATTCACTCAATCTCAGCTGTCTACACCTGACATCTGCCTCACTTGTTATCTTAATCAAAACCTCAATTTCTCTAGTCATCCAGCATTCCCTATACCTATCAGCTTTTCCTTTCACCCTAACAGGAATATACTGTCAATGGACTCTCATTAACTCATTTCTGAAGGCTTTCCATTTTCCAGCCTTCTCTATACCTGCGAACATCCATTCCCAATCAATTGTTGAAAGTTCTTGCTTAATACCGTCAAAATTGGTCTTCCTCCAATCTAGAAGTTTAACTTTTAGATCTGGTCTATCCTTTTCCATCACTATTTTAAAACTAATAGAATTACGGTCACTGGCCGCAAAGTGCTCCCCCACTGACACCTCAGTCACCTGATTGTTTTATTTTCCAAGCGTAGGTCAAGTTTTGCACCTTCTCTAGTAGGTACATCCACATACTGAATCAGATAATTTTCTTGTACACACTTAACAAATTCCTCTCCATCTATGGCAATCCCCGTCAATGTTTGGAAAGTTAAAATCCCCTACCATAATCACCCTATTATTCTTACAGATAACTGAGATCTCCTTACAAATTTGTTTCTCAATTTCCCATTGACTAGAGTACAGTGACAATAAGATGCTCATCCCTTTCTTATTTCTCAGTACCAACCAAATAACTTCCCTGGACATATTCCTAGGATTATCCTCCCTTAGTACAGCTGTAGTGTTATCCCTTATCAAAAATGCCACTTCCCCTCCTCTTTTGAAGCCTTTCTATCCTTCCTGTAGCATTTATATCCTGGACATTAAGCGGCCAGTCTTGTCCATCCCTGAGCCATATTTCTGTAATTGCTATGATATTTCGGTCGCACGTTCCTAACCATGCCCTGAATTCATCTGCCTTCCCTGTTTACCCTCTTGCATTAAAATAAATGCAGTTTATCAGTCCTACCTTATTCTCTGCTTTGTTGCTGCCTGCCCTGACTGTTTTACACACACACACACACTCCCAACACACACACACACACTCACTCCAAGCAGCTCTAGCAAATCTCCCTGCCAGTTAATTCAGGTGCAATCTGCCCTTCTTGTGCAGGTCACTTCCACACCAGAAGAGATTGAAATGATCCAAAAATGTGAACCCTTCCCTCCCCTGCACCAGCTCTTCAGCCACACATTCATCTGCTCTACCCTCCTGTTCTTACCCCCACTAGCTTGTGGCATGTGGAGTAATCCAGATATTACTACCCTCAAGGACCTTCTTTCTAAATTCCTGCCTAATTTCCTATGTTCTCCCTTCAGAATATCATCCTTTTCCCTTTTTAGTGTGCATATATGTAGTGTGGAAATAGGCCATCGGCCCAACAGGTTCACACCGACCCTCTGAAGATTATTCCACCCAAACCCATTCTCTACCCTATTGCTCTACATTTACCCCTGACTAATGCACCTAAGCTATACATCCCTGAATACTATGGGCAATTTAGCATGGCCAATTCACCTAGCCTGCACATCTTTGGATTGTGGGAGGAAACCAGAACACCTGGAGGAAACCCATGCAGACACAGGGTGAACGAGCAAACTCTACAAAGACAGTCGCCCAGGGCTAGAATCAAACCCAAGTCCCTGGACTGAACCAGTCAGTCTAAACAAAGATACCAATCACAAGGTTTTCCAGAGTGAAAGAAAAAGGGATTTTATTACTTACTAATCCTCAAAATATGATATCAAAGACACGCACGCACACAGAAACAATGTTTAACAGAGAACTGTGTCGAGTACAAAACGGAAGGTCATGAGTACGTAATTGAAAAAGTGCTGAGAGATCTTGCCATATTAGATTTAAACTGAGTCTATGATTGTTTAATTGACGACTTGCATCCTCAACAGTATCAAAACTAATAGATCTCTTAGAGTTTTTGATCAATGATGTGTTTACAATTTGCACTCTCACCAAGCATTTCAAGAGAAACTGGGAACCAGAGGGAGAAAGTAAGGCTTTTAGTTCTGCTGTTACAAATCCATCCTTTTTCTCTGTGCTCTGCCAAAAAGCAGTTGGGTAAAAAAGGTTCACTTGTGTGTTCCTGATTCTGGCTTCATTTTTTTCCCCTAAGATGGAGGTGACTATCTTCACAAATTAAATGTGGAAGTCAGCAGATTCATGGAAGCCTTCTGACACACTCATAGTTTCAGGTATTCCAGCTTGTTATCCAGATAGAAACCGATTGGTCCCAACAGCTTTAAATTCAGCAGTAATTTGTATTCTCAGTGCCATTCATGAAGCATCTAATCCTTGTTATGAAAGGTTTATCAGCTCATGAACAGTATGTAGAATTAAGCATTGTGGGGCAAACTGGCAATATTATTTAGTGGACAGATATAAGTAACTAGATAACCATGACACAGAGAGAATGTTCAAAAGATGCAAGAAAAATAACATCTCAAAATGTATTATGCATCCTAAATGGCATTGCTAACATTAACTGACCATTCTGAAAAGTCATGAGCAATTTAGTTATTAAGATTTTTTAACAATAACATTAGAGGAAAATTCCTTACATTGTATTTTTTTAATTGATCTGCACCATTTCTACCAGTGTGTAAGTTCAGCCTTTGCTCTGCCTGACCTCTGCTGGAGGATACACTGATTGCTGCCTGCTTTGTTAATTATGGATGATCCTTGACATTTTCACTGTCTTAATAATGAAATCAGAACTTCATTGTTTCCTCAGGAAAATAATTGGTGTCAGGCTGTGTGATTGTGAAACTGCTTCAGGTCCATCAGACCTTTCTTTTCCCTTCAAGAGAGAATTAGAAAAGAAAATGTCAAATTTTGTGACCTTTTGTTTTAAAATATTTTAATGATACCAACATTCCAATTTCATCTTGTTAATCTTCATAGTTTTCTCTTCTAAATGGTAGAGTTCTGCATTGTATCCCTGTCCAATTTGCTTGTTATTTTCATTTCAGCTATTTTGTTACTGCACAGTTGTGCAATGCCACACCCTTCCAGCCAGAATTATAACGAGCTGTTGTTTAAAATTCCAGGAGAAGCACTTCTAGTGGCACTTGTTTAATCTGGTGCAGTCTGATTGTTGATTAAATGTTACCTGCCTATCACACATGATTGGGACTACTTCATCTTCCAGAACAATATTGCAAGGAAGGAAGATCATGATTGTCAAAGCAAACTCATTCAATAAAAAGCAAAACAATGCAGATGCTGGAAATCTGAGATAAAAACAGAAAATGTTGAAAATATTCAGCAGGTGTTGGAGAACTTGTGGAGAAAGGAGTAAATGTTTCAAGTTTGTGATCTTCCATTTGAAATAGTTAGAATTTGACAGATTTCAAGTAGTTAAAAGTTGCAAGGAAAAAAAGGTGCACGAAGTATAAATACTTGACACTTGTTCTCTGGAATCTGTTATTTTCTCCCAGTCTCACCAAAGGATCTATAAGGATGATGTCACCTTCTACACTAGCACCTCAGATACACCTTTCTTTTCTTCAGCTAAGGACTTCCCCTTCCATAGGGCCTTCTACCAATTCCATTCTATGTCTGCACTTGTATCCTCACTCAAACCCTTTCCAGATCCAGTTAACTTTTCCCTCACCTTCCACCCAAACAACTACCACATTTAACACATCATCCTCCACCAGTTCTGCCAACTCCACAATTATGTCACCAAACACATCTTTCCTCGCTCTTTAGAATTATGAAGGGATTGTTCACTCCAAAATACACTGGTCCATTATTCAAACACACCACTAATTTTCTCCCTTTCTCATAGAACCTTACATGCAAATGCAGGACACTTAATAATTGCCCATATAACCTATCCCTTTTCATACAAAGGAAAATATAAAAGCATGAGCACACAAATTGTGACTGAGATTAAGCTACTCAGTTCCCCAACCTACTCCTCAATAAGATCATGATTGTTCTGAGTACTTCACATTTCCAGGCAGTGCATTCCATACTCTAACAATTTGCTGTGCAAAAAAGTTTTTTTTAATCACATCTATGTTGCTTTGTTCACACATCATTTTATTGACATATTCTTCAATCAAATTTGCCAGTTCACCTTACCTTACTTTGCTTCATGTTCCCTTAATTGCCCATTTTTATGTTTAAATTATTGGTCTATGGTGGGGCTTACTTTCCCCTCAAATTGAATCTAAAATTCAATCTCAAGGCACTTTTACTTGGCAAGTCATTAAGTAATCTTATGCAAAAGTACTTACTGCTTTCCTATCATATCTAGTATAGTCTGCTGTCTGATTGGTCCCAGATTGTACTATTCCAAGAAATGATCCTGAAAACAATCTATTCACTCCTTATCTGTCTTACATTTGCCCATCTGATTTTCCCAGGTTCTATACCTAGATAATATTCCTTATGGTTATCACTGTATCTTTCTGATAACATCTCACTATTTCCTCCTTTATACTTCATCCAACCAAATGGTACCTGTTAGGGGACCTGGACAACGGTCCCACAAGTGACTTCTCTACCCAAACTGTTTCTACATCACAAACATAGTTCCTGCACTTAGGTTTCCCCTCCTCCATTGCGTTAATGTCATCATTAACTAACAGAGCCAACCCTGCAAGATTGTCAAACTTCCTTTCCTTCAAAACCCAGCTCCCAATCTGTACCAATCTACTGCAATGAGTCTGTGATGACCATCAGACCATATTTACACTTTTAACTTCTGTTTGCACTTTCAGTTCATCTGTTTTGTCTTGAATGCTACATGTATTCAGATGCAAAACCTTTAGCCTTGTCCTTCTATTATTTTTGTCACCCCCTTGTCTTATCTGTTAACTTATAGTTAGAATTGTCTGGACTCTCCTGTCCAGACCTGTTTACCATTTCCCACTTAAGTACATTCCTCTTTTACCTCGTCTCTCCTCTTTGATTTGACCAGATCTTCTCAAATTTGAAGCCTTGTCTCACCTACTTAGTTTTAAGCCCTTTCTACTTCTCTTGTCATGCAGCTTGCTAGAATATTGGTCAGCACAGCTCAGGTGTAGACCATCTCAATAGTACAATGTCACTTTCCCCAGCACTCATCTTATGCCCCAGAAACCACATCCTTTTCCTTCCACCCAAGTTTTCGAGCCACACATTCATTTCTCTAATTTGATTTTCTCTGTCTATTTGCACATGGCTCAGGCAGTAATCTAGAGAGATTATGGCTGTTGAAGTCCTGCCTCTTACTTTACTGCCTAGCTCTTCATACTGAATATGCAGAACCTCTTTCTTTCTCTTGTCTATGTCTTTGGTACATACATGGACCACAATGATTAGATCCTCCTCATGCATCTCTCTAAATTCCTTTGCAGCCCTGAGCACTTGCAACAACCTCTGACACCAGACAGGTAACACTGCCTGTTGGACTCACATTTTGCTGCACAGTACAATGTCAATCCCTCTCACTATACTGTCCGTTACTACCATCACATTTTTTTGCTTCTCTCACTCCAATAGCTCACTCCACCTGGACGCTGTGGCCAGTTAATCCTTCCTCTTTCAGCCTCCACTCTTGCCGAAACAGCTGAAGGAACCTCAAAATTTTTGGACAACTGCAAAGATTGGGGTTCCTGCATTGCTACCCTGTAGGTCTTCATGCCTGCCTCACACTTCTGTACCTCTGGCCAATGATTAAATCAGAAGACCAGTGACTGCTTTTCTGACATAAAGCATCCAGTTAATCTGCCCCCACCCTGATATGTTACAGTTTGGCCTTCACCTTATAAACTTTGAGTCAAAGTTCTTTGAGTTGCAAATACATGTTTCACCTGTTTGCTCTGGATCAACAGGGGCTGCTTTCATCTGTAGTCACAACTCATCACTCATCCTGCAATTTCTATTTTTCTTAATTAGTTAAATTAATATCTCTTCTCACTGCTATGTACTGTACCAATTTAAAGTTTAGTAATACAATAAACCTCACCACTCAAAAACAAAATAAATAATGAAATCACTAGTCTTTAACTCCTGCTAGTATCTGTTAATTAATTATATGGTAGACACTTAAAATTTTACATTTGATTTCCAAGACCAACAATGTACACTGAACCTAACTGCAATTGCTCAGTAACCTATCAACTCACCACTCTCCAATGATATAGTTGTTTGACTTTACAGGAAACTTGCCGAAATATCTATAGAGCTGACAGTTCTGCCATTAAGTCTGGAGGACTGAGTAGTGGCATTGTTGATGAAATTTCTCTAGCACTGTTATGAGTCTCTAAGAGATAGTCCAGATCTCACTGCACACTGGAGTGTGGAGACAACAACTCCTCTGGAGTTCTGGCCTTCATTATTATCACATACTTGCTGCCTGAGTTTGTAGAAGTTGAGCTGGCATAGCTGATCTAGCTGAGGACCAGGTCATAGAATCCCTGTGGGTGCAGGCCATTCGGCCCATTGAGTCTGCACCAACCCTACCTAGACCCATGCTCCATTCCTGTAACCCTGTATTTTACATGGCTAATCCATCCAGCCTGCACATCCCTGGACACTTTGGGCAATTTAGCATGGCCAATCCACCTAACCTGCACATCTTTGAAAGACTATAGGAGGAAACTGGAGAACCCAGAGGAAACCCACACAGGCATGGGGTGAATGTTCAAACTCCACACAGAGAGTTGCCTGAGTGTGGAATTGAATGCAGGTGATGTGAAGCAGCAGTGTTAACCACTGAGCAACCATGCTAATCTTCTGGTCATTGGTGACCCTTTGAAGGAGGTGGATGCCTATGTCTGGGAAGTAAGGCTTAGCTTATATGGGAGCTGGACATTCAAAAACAGGTCGACTTTCTTGTGGTCAGATATCATGTATTTATATAGTGTTCAGTTTAGTTTTGGCATGGAGGTGAATTAGGTTAAAACATTTTCCATCTAGGTGATATTTAATACTTTCCCATTATGTGAAGGCACTGGTCTGGGGTGAACAAAGTCAAAAATCATACAACACCCAGTTATAGGTTTATTTAAAATCACAAGCTTTCAGAGCGCTGCTCCTTTGTCAGGTGAAGTGTTGATTTTATGTAAATAGCTACCATCTGGTAGATTGTAAATAATTTGTGGGCTATTCTACATTGTTTTGCTTGACAATTGTCCTGATTTTCAAGGTGTCTACTTCAGTTCTCAATCTCAAGACATGTGCAATCATGGAAAGAAATAGAAGATAGGATTGAGGCTTTTTGAATAATCAATAGATTAGATTCCATCAAGTTAGATTGGTTATTTGAGATTATTAGGATAGGGAGAATCTTGAGTAAAAGAAAGCTAAGTTCCTAATATTGAAGGATTACCGGAATTAGAATAATTAATTCATTTTGTAGTTTAGAGTCATAGAGATGTACAGCATGGAAACAGACCCTTTGGTCCAACCCGTCCGTGCTGACCAAACATCCCAACCCAATCTAGTCCCACCTGCCAGCATCCGGCCCATATCCCTCCAAACCCTTCCTATTCATATACCATCCAAATGCCTTTTAAATGGTGCAATTGTACCAGCCTCCACCACATCCTCTGGCAGCTCATTCCATACATGTACTACCCTCTGCGTGAAAATGTTGCCCCTTAGATCTCTTTTATATCTTTCCCCTCTCACCCTAAACCTATGCCCTCTAGTTCTGGACTTCCCGACCCCAAGAAAAAGTCTTTGTCTATCTGCCCTTTCCATGCCCCTCATGATTTTGTAAACCTCTATAAACCACCCCTCAGCCTCCGACGCTCCAGGGAAAACAGCACCGGCCTGTTCAGTCTCTCCCGGTAGCTCAAATCCTCCAACCCTTGCAACATCCTCGTAAATCTTTTCTTAACCCTTTCAAGTTTCACAACAGCTTTCTGATAGGAAGGAGACCAGAATTGCACGCAATATTCCAACAGTGGCCTAACCAATGTCCGCAACATGACCTCCCAACTCCTGTACTCAATACTCTGACCAATAAAGGAAAGCATACCAAACACCTTCTTCACTATCCTAATCTACCTGCGACTCCACTTTCAAGGAGTTATGAACCTGCATTCCAAGATCCCTTTGTTCAGCAACACTCCCTAGGACGTTACCATTAAGTGTTTAAGTCCTGCTAAGATTTGCTTTCCCAAAATGCAGCACCTCGCATTTATCTGAATTAAACTCCATCTGCCACTTCTCAGCCCATTGGCCCATCTGGTCCAGATCCTGTTGTAATCTGAGTAACCCTCTTCACTGTCCACTACATCTCCAATTTTGGTGTATTATGCAAACTTACTAACTGTACCTCTTATGCTCGCATCCAAATCATTTATGTAAGTGACAAAAAGTAGAGGGCCCAGCACCAATCCTTGTGGCACTCCTCTGTTCACAGGCCTCCAGTCTGAAAAACAATCCTCCACCACCACCCTCTATCTTCTACCTTTGAGCCAGTTCTGTATCCAAATGGCTAGTTCTCCCTGTATTCCATGAGAATCTTGAAACTAGTTTAATTCAAAAGTGATGATCTAAAGTTTTGTCTAAGTCAGATTTGGGTTTCCTCTCTGGTTTTTGTCTGTACCAGCAGAGTGCACAACTGTTAACTGAGTAAAAGAACATGGGTGCACTGCATCTGAATAGGGCAAACTGGATGGACTGAATGGTCTCAGACAGTCCTTCCTTTGTGTGCATACATGTTTCAGGTTGCAACCACCACACCAGAAAATGCTTTAAAATTTGTCTCCTTCTACTAAACCAAATAAATGAATGGTTTTATTTTGCTTTTAATAAAAATGTTAAGAAGAGAATTAATTATGTGTCTAGGATCATATAGTTATTCCTGATCTATGCTCCCAAGTGATAGCTGCTCTTACTGCATTGATTTCTGATGCAGAAGACGTCAATGCAGATTAGTTCCTGAGAGAAAAAACCATTACAACATAACATCATTTGGTACAGTTGAATCAGAAATGTTTTAGCAGTTTATATTTTTATGACTTTTGATGATTTTCTCATTTGGTAAAAAAAAAGTGGCAAAAAAATGCTGAAGCATGTTTAATCCAGTCACAGTTTCATAATTTGTTTGTAAATGCTTAACCACTGTCAATGTATCAGCTGTTTTTCCACAAGTACATTTCTAAAGCACTGATGGACGGTTGCATGACACCCAGACTTAAACTACATGACACATAGAGTCTTAGGAATAGCCTCAACCAAGCATCATCGCGCTTGTGTTCAGTGAAGCAGGAACACAAGCTTTTAAATATGGGCTGCTCTGTCAACAATTGAAGGCATTGGTGAAAACGATCTGTCAAACTTTTGGTTCAGTAGTGTCTAAAAATGACAGATTCCATGGCTGATGCATACCAAAGAGACTGGATAAATGCTAACAGGAATTGCCTTGCATTCTCTCTCTTGTAGTAACTGTCAATGAACATCAAAACAGTAAGCAAACATAATTCAACTCCTAAACTTCATATTTCTCTTTTCCATCAAGCTCTTTTGCAGAACGAATAAGTCTAGGTCTTATATAAGTAGGTACAAAACATGTAATCCAATTAAGTTGTCAAATCACATCTAAAATCAGGATAACAAAAGTTGCAAAATATTTCCAGTGTGAAATATTCCTAGGAAAAGGAATAGGTTTAGGAGTGTGAGAGGAGTTAAATTCCCTAAAGTTGGCATTGAATCATGATCTAGACATCATATTATTTACCTGGGTGGGATTAAAGATGGCTGGGGAAACCATTTAGATTATGAAGCAAATGTTTTTATTATTCATTCATGGAATATGAGCCTGGCTCAGTAGGCCATCATTTATTGCCCATCCTAAATTGCACTGTTGAAAGTGGTTGTAAGTTGTCTTCTTGAACCAGTATAGTCAGAATCCTGTTAGGACTGGATTTAAGGATTTTGACTAAGGACAGTGAAGGAACAGCAATGTAACTCTAAGTCAGATGGTGCATGGTTTAGAGGGGATCTTGCAGGTTGGGATGTATTTGCTGCCTTTGTCGTTCTAGTTGGTAAAGGTCATGGATTTAGAGGTCGCCATTGAAGGACCCTTAATGAATTGCTACAATGTATCTTGTAGATGATGCACAGTACTGCCATGTGCATTGGTTACAAAGACAGTGAATGTCAAAGGTTGTGGATGGAGTACTAATCAAACAAGCTGCTTTGTGCTGGATGCTGTGGAGGTGTTTTGAGTGTTGTTGGAGCTGCACTCATCAAAGCACTAGGAGACTTGTGCCTTGTAGATAGGAGACAGACACTGGGGAGACAGGAAGTGAGTTACTCACATCAAACTTCCCAGTTTCTGATCTACTCTTGCAGTCGCAGTATTTATATGCCTAGTACAGTCCAGTTATTGGTTAATGTTAGCCCCAAGAATGTTGATAGCAGGGTTTTCAACGACATCAAAAGACAATGGTCCTAGTCTCTCTTGTTGAACTGTTGTTGCCTGACTGTTGTGGGCTAAAAGATTAATTAAGAATTGTTTTAGGCCTTACTTTCAGCTTTAACACCTACAGCTCCTGTTTCCCCAACTTCTCAATAAATAACAAGGGATACTGATTGTACAGTGGGCACAGTTTTTTCAGTGAAACTAACAAGTTTGGAAAATACTGATCCCTGAAACTAAGCTCCAGCCACAGACAACTGACTGTTCAAAAACATTTGGTGCTCAGAGAGTGCTATACTACTTGACAGTTTTTATGAATACTGAACTTTACAAGTTATGTTTTAAAATGTCTTATTTAAGGTAAAAGAGAACTGAATGTGAAAAGGGAGATGATGAGGCAATGATGAAACCCTTGGCTCAGAAACATGCTAATATAATCTGATTGCCATAGGGAAGAATCTCAAAGAAACCCATTTTATTCAAAGTGACAACCATCACAACTTTTCACACCATCTCACAGAAAAACACCAACTGCTTTTTGAGACACAAAAAGTCACAGAACTTCTCTGGAAAATAGAGTTAAGGAGAATCCAATGGGTTTTTACATTTACATAACAGAAAAAAGGGTAACTTGGGAGAGAATCGGGCCCCTCAAAGATCAGCACGGCAGCCTTTGTGTGCAGCTGCAGAAAATGGGGAGATACTAAACGAGTATTTTGCATCAGTATTTACTGTGAAAAAGGACATTGAAGATATAGAATGTAGGGAAATAGATGGTGATATCTTGAAAAATGTCCATATTTCAGAGGAGGAAATGCTGGATGTCTTGAAACGCATCAAGGTGGATAAATACCCCGGACCTGATCAGGTGTACCCTAGAACTCTGTGGGAGGCTAGGGAAGTGATTGCTGGGCCTCTTACTGACATATTTGTACCATCGATAGTCACAGATGAGGTGCCGGAAGACTGGAGGTTTGGTTAACATGGTGCCACTCTTTAAGAAAGGTGGTAAGGACAAGCCAGGGGACGATAGAACAGTGAGCATGATGTCAGTGGTGGGCAAGTTATTGGAGGGAATCCTGAGGGACAGGATGTACATGTATTTGGAAAGGCAAGGACTGATTAGGGATAGTCAACATGGCTTTGTGCGTGGGAAATCATGTCTCACAAACTTGATTGAGTTTTTTGAAGAAGTAACAAAGAGAATTGATGAGAGCAGAGCAGTGATGTGATCTATATGGACCAGTAAGGCATTCGACAAGGTTCCCCATGGGAGACTGGTTAGCAAGGTTAGATCTCATGGAATACAAGGAGGACTAGCCATTTAGATACAGAACTGGCTCAAAGGTAGAAGACAGAAAGTGGTGGTGGAGGGTTGTCTTTCAGACTGGAGGCCTGTGACCAACGGAGTGCCACAAGGATCGGTGCTGGGTCCACTTCTTTTTATAATTTATATAAATGATTTGGATGTGAGCATAAGAGGTAGAGTTAGTAAGTTTGCAGATGACACCAAAATTGGAGGTGTAGGGGACAGCAAAGAATGTTACCTCAGACTACAACGGGACCTTGATCAGATGGCCAATGGGCTGAGAAGTGGCAGATGCAGTTTAATTCAGGTAATTGCGAGGTGCTGCATTTTGGGAAAGCAAATCTTAGCAGGACTTATACACTTAATGGTAAGGTCCTAGGGAGCATTGCTGAACAAAGAGACCTTGGAATGCAGGTTCATAGCTCCTTGAAAGTGGAGTCGCAGGTAGATAGGATAGTGAAGAAGGCATTTGGTATGCTTTCCTTTATTTGTCAGAGTATTGAGTATAGGAGTTCGGAGGTCATGTTGCGGCTGTACGGGACATTGGTTAGGCCATTGTTGGAATATTGCCTGCAGTTCTGGTCTCCTTCCTATCGGAAAGATGTTGTGAAACTTGAAAGTGTTCAGAAAAGATTTACAAGGATGTTGCCAGGGTTGGAGGATTTGAGCTATAGGGAGAGACTGAACAGGCTGGGGCTATATTCCCTGGAGCGTCGGAGGCTGAGGGGTGGTTTATAGAGGTTTACAAAATCATGAGGAGCATGGAAAGGAGAAATAGACCAAGTCTTTTCCCTGGGGTGGGGGAGTCCAGAACTAGGGGTAATAGGTTTAGGGTGAAAGGGTAAAGACATAAAAGGGACCTAAGGGGCAACTTTTTCACACAGAGGATGGTACATGAATGGAATGAGCTGCCAGGGGAAGTGGTGGAGGCTGGAACAATTGCAACATTTAAAAGGCATTTGGATGGGTATATGAATAGGAAGGGTTTGGAGGGATATGGGCATGTGGGACTAGATTGGGTTGGGATGTCTGGTCGGCATGGACAGGTTGGTCTGAAGGGTCCGTTTCATGCTGTACATCTCTATGACTGTATTACTGCTGTGGAGAAAGGGAGAAAGACTGTTTAGTGCTTACAACCAGGTAGGAGGCTTGTGAGAATTTCATTATTGAAACTGAAAGGGACAGAACAGACAGATCTCATGGACAATAAAGTAAAAGGGGAATCATCAAGTTGGGCCTTGTTGGAAAACCCCAGCTGAGCGAAACATTTTCAAGGGCCCCTTGAAGTTTTGAAGTCACATGATTGGGAGAAGCAGCCAATTGAAGAGCTGGAGTTACTGCAGAATTGCACCTGTAATGTCCAGAGATTAGATTACTTACAGTGTGGAAACAGGTCCTTTGGCCCAACAAGTCCACACCGACCCTCCAAAGAGCAACCCAACCAGACCCATTCCCCTACATTTACGCCTTCACCTAACACTATGGGTTATTTAGCGTGGCCAATTCACATGACCTGCACATCTTTGGACTGCGTGAGGAAACCCACACAGACACAGGGAGAATGTGCAAAACTCCACACAGGCAGTTGCCTGAGGCGGGAATTGAACCCAGGTCTCTGGCGCTGTGAGGCAGCAGTGCTAACCATTATGCCACCGTACTGTAGTGATATATGTTTTCCAGAAGAATGACAAACAACAAAAAGTTTTCATAAGACATATCTTGATTGCATTAGATACTGAAAATGAAAGTACCTTTTCCATAGTTTGGTGTGTTAGTTACCTAGGAGGAAGTGAGGACTGCAGATGCTGGAGATCAGAATCAAGACTGGGGTACTGGAAAAGCACAGCAGATCAGGCAGCATCCGAGGAGCAGGAGAATCGCGTTTCAGGCATAAGACCTTCATCAGGAGTTAGTTACCTGTTAAGCAATGCCAGATCCAAGTTGATTTTGGCTTGTTTCCTGAAGTAAAAGTCTTAAAACATGAGATTTTGTCCTTCAGTGCTTTCCATCAGTTTCTGAAGAATTAATCTCTTTGAAAAAAATTGGTCTTTATGGGAATTGTGATACAGATGATTGTGAACTTCTTGGAAAGTATTGCTCACTCACTTTCAGCTGCATTTCTCTTCTGCCAGCCTTCACCAAAGCATAGGAAAGTTTATTAAACTCCCCAGTTCACCACTGCAGAAGGGAGGAGCAGAGACCACACCATCACAGTTGCACCGCAGCCACCTTCTCCTCAGCCACATGCCCCTTCATAAGGCAGAGTTTAAGGAAACTGGGATCCAGCTGGAAGGAGTCAAAGACCCCAACATAGGGTCTACAGGCTGAGGACATAGCATAGCCCTGTCAAATTGGACACTGTTGCCCTCCAAATTATATGGAGTCATAGAGTCTTACAGCACACAAACAGATCCTTCGGGCCAACCAATCTATGTCGACCATAATCCCAAACTAAACTAATCCCACGTGCCCGCACTTGGCCCATATTCCTCTAAACATTTCTTATGCATGTACTAACCAAATGTCTTTTAATGTTGTAACTGTACTCGCATATAACACTCCCTCTGCGAGTTCATTCCACATAGAAACTACTCTCGATGTAAAAAACTTTCCCCTCATGTCTTTTTTAAATTTTTCTCCTCTCACCTTAAAAAATGCCCATTAGTCTTGAAATCCCCCTTATCTATAACCCTCATGAATTTATAAACCTCTATAATGTCACCCCTCAACCTTTCATGCTCCAGTGAAAAGGTTGATCCAGCCTCTCCCCATAACCCAAACTCTCCAATCCCATCAACATCTTGATAACTACCCAGACTGCACAAGTTATAGCTCATTATTCTGTACACTTCATTGGTCTTCATCAGTAACTTATTCCACAAGCCTGTTAATCTTTCAGTAGAATTTTTCCACTTCATTTCCTTTTTTTTTAAACTTATGTCACTTGGAATTTGAACCGTTTGTAATCATGAAAATATAAACAACTCAAAGTCTCTTTGCAACAAAATTAGTCCAATTTATTTAACCTTTGTTCATGGTTTGACTTCCTCATACTCAAAATAATCTGAGTGACTTTCCTCTGTAATTCCCAAAGGCAATACGGAGGAACCTTGATTATCCGAAGGACACGGGCAGGAGTATTTTGTTCAGTTAATCAAATTCTGGATAATCGAATGCCAGATAACAAAGTTAGCCAAGCATCGGGACCTTGTGATCTTGTTTGGATAATCCGAAATTCGGTTTATCAAGTGCTGGATATTCAAGATTCCTCTATAAATCTTTCTGGAATTAGGTGACAAGAATTGCACTATCCATTAGCTTGGACATCATAGATCAATATGTAGCTTCCTTTGCGGAGTGCGCTAATCCTCTGTTGATCTTTTTGCACATTTGGTTGGTTACAACAAGCACTTTACATTTCCTTTCATAGATAAAGGAACACAGATAGAGTGGAATCTTTGCCAACCCCTGAACAACATGGGCAATGGAGAGTCAGTTGGGAAAATGTAGAAAAAAAAGTCAGAAAGAGCATGCCGTATAATTGTAGCATGGTATGATGGATGGCAAAGAGCTGGGAGAGTGACAGCTGTCTTCTGAAAAGGAAGAGAAGGACATTGAGCTGGAACAGCATTGCCTATAGCTTTGAAGGACGACACAGTGTTGGGATAATGTATACTTCACAGCTTTGATAACTGTTCACAGATTGAAAGAATCAACAAAAGATAAACTTACACATGGAAAAAAGCAGCAATAATTCTGTCTGGAATAAAATATTAAAGGACATGGACAAACTTTTAAAGGAATTGAAAGCAATTAGCCATAGGGAGTCGAGATTACATACACGAAATGGCTTTGACACAAACTTAGTATACTGGATGCTTCATTGCTACAATTCTTGGCCTTGCTAAAGAATTTAAGCAGTTAATGGCAGGAAAGCTGTGTCTTCAAACAGACAGTTAAGGGCAAATGTAACAAGGAACAACAAAGCTACTTCTGATAAGAAAGCAAGCTGCAGACTTGCTGTAATTTGGATGAAAGGACTCTAAAGAATCATCAATAATATCACACGTAGACCGAAGGATAGAAATCTGCATATGAATTGAACACACAAACTCTTCCTCAATAGAATTTCGAAGAAAAACACTGCATAAGGATCAAAACCTGGACACTTCCAGACACAGATACTATAGGTGGATTCTGGCCAAGTTCCTCCATTAGTCAGGCAATAAACAAGTTGGGATGAGAGGCATAACTTGCTTATTTGAGGGGTCTTATATTGGTTGCTACATGAAATTAACTTTAAGTCAGTTTCAGTACACATTTCTGAACATGATTGTCTACGATATTTCTTAAACGCAGCTAAACTAAAGGTAGCTTGTGGTGATTTACCCAGAACAGGTTGAACAACCAGATAGGCCTTGACTAATGCCCACTTCCAGTAGATCTGAGTTGGATAAAGTTCATTCATTGACTGTAAGCTTATTGTTGGTTGAAAGGGTGCAATCCATTTGTAGACAAAAGTGAATGGAGCTTTTTATTTTGTTTTGTTCTTCACTTTTCTGTTAACATTAACAACTGTTTGAAGGTTTTACAATATGTAATTATCTCACATGGAACACTGACAAGATTTTATGCTATACTGGCTGTTAGAGAAACAGCACCATTCCTTCAGACGAAGTTCTCACATGGTGTAGCCTAAAGATGGATGTCTATGTACACAAGTGTGTATGGCTAGAGAGTGGTCAGGGAGTGTGGTGTGTGTGGGGCTGGTGGGTACACAGCTGAGTGTGTGGTGGTGTGTAAACGTGGTGGGACTGTCTGCGCAGGTGGGTGTGATGTGTGTGGGAGAGGGTGGTGTGTGAGGTAAGGGTAGGGGTGCAGGGTGTTCGTGAACTGTTGGATGTAGGTCTGTGCGTGCAGGCTGGGTGGAAGAGGAGTGTGTGGAGTGGTGTCAGTGTGTATGCATGTGTGTATGGGATTGTGCATGTGTGACAGACAGATTGCAATTGTGCAAAGCATTTTAAAAGCGATAGAGCAACTGCATCGACTTGCTTAACAGAACTGATTTCTTTAGCTTCTAGTCACATACCCTGGAGCTTCTTTCAATGGAATAAATGTTGATATTTTAGGATCCTGACTTCTTTCACTGCTGACTTCTGAAACTTTCCTCCTTCATCGTTGGCAGTTTTAACATTAGAATCAATCAGTCATTTAGATGTCCATGCACTACAGGTATTGTAAATATTCCCTTCATCATCTAACATAAATAATGAGGCAAAAGTCACACAAACAGGACTGCATTGCTAGAAAAACTCCCTGGTGTGCTATAATAAGATTCATCTTGATAATGTTACTGATCACATGACTCTGACATCACTGAGACAGAAGACACCAGCCTAGAATGAGCACATTGTGTCTTAGACACTGCACTGCAGAGCTCAACTTGGGAATCTGTTTTGTGCAGATATAAATCAAGACATGTTAAGGTACACAAGGACTTAAAGGGCCTTACTTAGTGAAAAGGAGCAAGCAGTCACAGGGACAGAGCATTTGTGGACACCCACAGTCCAGAAATACTCCAGAATGCCATCTCAATGTCAAGGTAGCAGTATTGACTTAAAAGATAAAATAAAGACAAGATAGCATGAGTAGGCCTTCGAGCTGTTCCATCATTCAGCATGATCATGGCTGATACTCTATCTCAATCTCATATTCCCATTTTCTCCCTTTTTTTATTATTTATTCACAGGACGAAGGTGTCGCTGGCTAGGCCAGCATTTATTACCCATTCCTAATTGGCCAGAGGGCATTTAAAAATCAACCATATTACTGTGGGGGTCTGGACTGCCATGGAGGGAAAACCAGGTAAGGATGGCAATTTCCTTCCCTAAAGGACATTAGTGAGCCAGATGGGGTTTTCCCGACAATCATTAATGGTTTCATGATCATTAGACTGTTAATTCCAGATAGGAGAAAGTGAGGACTGCAGATGCTGGAGATCAGAGCTGAAAAATGTGTTGTTGGAAAAGCACAGCAGGTCAGGCAGCATCCAAGGAGCAGGAGAATCGACGTTTCGGGCAGAAGGGCTTATGCCCGAAACGTCGATTCTCCTGTTAATTCTAGATATTGATTGAATTCAAATTCCACCATCTGCCGTGGCAGGATTCGAACCCAGGTCCCTAGAACATTACCTGGGTCTCTGGATTAATAGTTCAGCGATAATACTACCATGCCATTGCCTCCACTTACCTCCCCACTAATGTCTTTAAAATTGAAAAAACATCTCTTTCTTGAACATATTCAGTGACTGGGTCTCCACAGCCTTCTGTGGTAGAGAATTTCACAGGTTCACTATCCTTTGAGTGAAGAAAGTTTCCTCATCTCAGTCCTATCTGGGCCATCCCATATCCTGAGACTCTGACCCTATTTCTAGTCTCCCCACTCACAAAAAAAAAACATCCTTTCTACATTGTCTGTTGAACCCTGTTAGAATTTTATATATTTCAATCATTCCTTCTAGTGAATGCTGGCCAGTTAAACCAATCTCTCCTCTTGGGACCGTGCTGCTATCCCCAGTATTAGCCCAGTGAACTTCCACTACATTCTATCTATGACAAATATATCCTCTCTTAGATATGAACACTAAAACTACAATACTTTAGGTATAGTCATACTAAGGCTCTGTCTGACTGCAATAGGACATCTGTATTTCTGTGCTCAATTCCTCTTGTAATGAAAATGAACATACTATCTGCCTTCCAAATTGCTTGCCACACCTACCTATCAGCTTTCAATGATGGCATGCAAGGACACCTAGATTCCTTTGAACATCCACATTTCTTAATATATCACTAAATAATGCTCTTCCTTTCTAATTTTCACACTGAAATTTATAACTTCACACTTAGCCACTTAGTACTGAATCCTTTGTATCCTTTTCACAAACTTACAATCCCACCAGGTTTTGTGTCTCCAACTTGGAAGTGTTGCAATTGGTTTCCTCATCCAGGTTCACACTGAAATTTATAACTTCACACTTAGCCACTTAGTACTGAATCTGCCATTTGCTCAACGTTTCTAATTTACCCTGAAGCCTCATTGTATCCTTTTCACAAACTTACAATCCCACCAGGTTTTGTGTCTCCAACTTGGAAGTGTTGCAATTGGTTTCCTCATCCAGGTCATTGAAATATATCATTAATAGCTGGATAGTAAGCACTCATGCTTGCGGTACCCCACTAGTCACTTCCTGGTGGCTAGAAAAAGGCCCATTTATTTCCACACCCTTGCTTGACTGTCATCCAATTCCCAATCCATGCAAGTATATTAACCTTATTCCACGTGCTTTAGCTTTGCTCACTAACCTATGAGGAACCTCATCAAAATCTTTCTAAAAATCCAATACTCCACATCCAGACCAGTTGCTACAGAGATGCCATGAACAAAAACAACACTTGATTGATTGATTGATTAATTCCTATCACATACATTGAGATACAGTGAAAAATACTGTTTTGCTGCTATTAAGGCAGATCGTACAGTACAAAGTGCATCAGGGTAGCAGAACAGAGTGCAGAATACAGTGTTACAGTCACAGGGAAGGTGCAGAGAGAGAGAGAGAGAGAGAGAGAGAGAGAGAGAGAGAGATCAGAATTAACATTTGAGAGATCCATTCAAAAATCTGATAATGGCAGTGAAGAAGTTGTTCTTGAATCTGTTCGTAAGGGTATTCAAACTTTTGTATCTTCTGCCTGATGGAAGAGTGTGGAACAGAGTATAACTGGGGTGGGAGGGATGTTTGATTATGTTGGCTGCTTTGTCGAGGCAGCGGGAAGTATTGATGGAGTTAATGGCTGGAAGGCTGTTATGTGATGGGCTGGTCTGTGTTCATGATTCTCTGTAGTTTCTTGTAATCTTTGGAAGAGCCGTTGACATACCACACTGTGATGCACCCAGATATGATGCTTTCTACAGTGCAGCTATAAAAACCAATTAGACTTCTTGTGGACATGCCAAATTTCCTTAGCCTCCTGAGGAAGTAGACGTTGTTGTGCTTTCCTGACCATCTTGTCAACATAGATGGACGAGGACAGATTATTGGTGATCATCACTCCCAGGAACTTTACGCTTTTGACTATCTCCACCTCAGTACCATGGATGCAAACAGGGCTGCGCCCTCCACTTCATTTCCTGAAGTCAATGACCAGCTCCTTCATTTTGTTGACATTAATGGACTCTTGATATTAGGAGATTTATTGATGTAGGATCATAAATGATTATAATAAAGGCAATGCAAAGAGAAACCCTACAGAAATACCACAGAGGATGTTTAGGTATCATAAGGTGCAGAGCAAGGGCACAACAATCAATGTGGTAGCCAGGCATTTCAAAACACATACAGGATTATGGTTCATCATGCTAAACGTGTGCCATACAAAATGAAATGTGAACAGAGCCAATAATTTCCACAAGATTTACAAGAAAGGTCAACGGAAATGATAGCTATGGATTTGTTCAATTTTAAGGTGTATTTAACCCTCGCCAACTATTATTGAAAATGGAATCAAGTGAAAAAGATTTATTCAACGATAGAAGACTTAGTGATCAAAGAACTGGAAAGAATCTTTACAATACAGTTTCTGGGAAGAATTAATATCGGACAATGTTCTTCAATTCATGAGGGACTGAAAGAAATTGACGAGAAACTTGAGAGGACTTCAGGAAGTTCACTTTGGGGACAGGTATCATCCAGATGGCAAGCTCCACACTCCATCAGTCAAAGGAAGTTGCAGAAAGAACAGTCATAATTGTGAAGTCATAGATGCATAAGAATCCAGACTGGGAATTAGCTCCTCAATTACCAGGTAACATCACTGAATAATACATACTTGGCAGCAGAGTTGTTAATCAGGAGAAGGCAACCTCATGCCAAACACAACCTCTCAAGACCACAAGAAGGTAAAACTAGAGAAAGTGTGGGCAAAATCAAAAGTTGTCTAACCCTAGACACGTGGTAAAAACTCCACCAACCTTCAAGCCAGGGCAGAAAGAATGGTTAAGGGACAGGGAGTCAGAAACCAGAGTCATCAATCAGATGGATCAATCAAAATTTTACAGAGTCAGAGCAACTGCAGGGATATTGAAAAGAACAGGAAAACATTGGTGCCACTCAAACCAAGAAGTGAGACTGAGTGCAAATAGCACAAGATGGGGGATAGTGTTCAGAGTGATACAACCATTTCAGACATGACACAACACAACGACCTTGGTGTTTAACCCAAACAAACAAGATTGGGATATCCAGGTAGAGTTCCAGACCATCTCACATGAGAAATTTGGATTTTAATGAGTGGTCAAGAGACAGTGATAATAGTGATGACAATGATAATGTTAATAATGATTTAATGAATAAAAAGACTAAGTAAGTAAAAGTAAATCACTGGACTAATGTGGACCAGGAAAATAGAGGTCTGCGAAATACGTGGTATAAGAAGGTGCATACAAATCATGATGATGTAACTGATCACATGACTCTGACTTCAATAAGAGAAATCATACCAATTTAGAATGAGCATATGAAGAGACAGGTATTAGATGCTATACTAGAGAGGCGTATTTGAGCATCCAAGTACAGATGTAAATCAAGAAGTGTTACAGAATCTGACATAGTGATAAGGACCAAACAGCCTCAAAAACAGTGCACATGCAGATACCCACAGTCCAGAGATATTCCAAACTGTTATCTCCAAGTGCATATAATCAGTGTTAACGTTTTGGATCGAGTGACCCTTCCTCTGATTTTTCTGTTAACTCTGATCTTTCTGCACAGATGCTGCCAGACTTGCTGAACTTTCCCAGCAGTTTCTGTTTTTGTTTTTGAATTATCGCATCCGCAGCTCTTTTGGTTTTTTATTGCATATATCAGTGTTAGTTTAAAGAACAAGAAAATGTACTTTGCATGATTGGTTTACTTTTAATGGTTAATGTGAAAGAGTAGAAACACCACTGGGTAAAATACGATGAGATCCCTCATTTGCATACAGGGTACATAGTACGCTGAGGTTTTGTCACTCGTCTGGATGCAAATAAATTACAATGGCTGACGAGTTGGCATATCACAACAGGAGCTACTAGCATTACTGGGCAATATTAATTATCAAACATGTCAAAAAATCCCAAACAAATCACATGTCCTATCTGCAAAAATGAAGCTTCCAGTTGGAACATTCAATCCCACCTTAGGATTCTGTTTTTGTTCTTTAACTTACCCTCATTTTGAATCATGTCTTTGAAGCTTTATATTTAGAGTTCTCTTAACATTTTAACGAATATTTCTAATCAGTCAGGACAAGAAATATTTTTTAAAAACTGTAATCAAATCAAACTCTTGAAACCATTTAATCTAAACTACAGAAAACTGACTAAGCATTCAGAAGCTGAAGGAGCATACGTAGTTCAAATGTTCAACTAATGGATAACACACATTTTTCTCAGTGGTCAAAGCCCAAAGATAGAGGAAGGCTGCACCTTTGAAATGTCATGATACGACAGTTGTTTCAATGACAGCCAGTTCTGTTTGGGGCGTATCTGTGTCATGAACTTTAACAAATGTCTTGTATAGCAACAGAACAATCATTCTCACTAGGGAAAAAAGTCCATCCCATTGGGAAAATTCCAGTTAAATATCACTTTGTGCACTTCGAGAAATGATTTTAAATAATATAAAAGCATTGCATTGCTCAGTGCAAAGCATGCTAAAAACAAAATAAGCTTTCAATACATTGTTGTAACAACCCTATTCAGACTAAGGTAAAACAAGAAACCTAGAGTCATAGAGATGTAAAGCATGGAAACAGACCCTTCAGTCCAACCCATCCATGCCGACCAGATGTTCCAACCCAATCTAGTCCCACCTGCCAGCACCCGGCCCATATCCCTCCAAACCCTTCCTATTCATATACCCATCCAAGTGCCTTTTAAATGTTGCAATTGTACCAGCCTCCACCACTTCCTCTGGCAGCTCATTCCGTACACGTTCAGCATTGCTGAGTGGTAGAGGAAGGCTTTCTAAATTTTAAACATAGAGTCATAGAGTCAGAGATGTACAGCACGGAAACAGACACTTCATCCATGCCAACTAGATATCCCAACCCAATCTAGTCCCATCTGCACCTGGCCCATATACCACCAAACCCTTCCTCTTCATACACCCATCCAGATTCCTTTTAAATGTTGTAATCATACTAGTCTCCACCACTTCCTCTGGCAGCTCATTCCATACACGTACCACACTTTGTGTGAAAACATTGCCCCTTAGGTCTCTTTCTGCTCTCACCCTAAACTTATACTCTCTAGTTCTGGACTCCCCCACCCCAGGGAAGAGACTTTGCCTATTTATCCTATCCATGCCTTTGATGATTTTATAAACCTCTATAAGGTCACCCTTCAGCCTCCAACGCTCCAGGGAATACAGCCCTAGCCTATTCAACCTCTCACTATAACTCAAATCCTCCAACCCAGGCAACATCCTTGTAAATCTTTTCTGAAACCTTTCACAACATCCTTCCAGTAGGAAGGAGACCAGAATTGCATGCAATATTCCAAAAGCAGCCTAGAACTCTGTGGAAAGCTAGGGAAGTGATTGCTGGGCCCCTTGCTGAGATATTTGTATCATCGATAGTCACAGGTGAGGTGTCGGAAGACTGGAGGTTGGCTAACGTGGTGCCAATCTTTTAGAAAAGGCGGTAAGGACAAGCCAGGGAACTATAGACCGGTGAGCCTGATGTCGGTGGCACGCAAGTTGTTGGAGGAAATCCTGAGGGACAGGATGTACATGTATTTGGAAAGGCAAGGACTGATTAGGAATAATCAACATGGCTTTGGGCATGGGAAATCATATCCCACAAACTTGATTGAGTTTTTTTGAAGATGTAACAAAGAGGATTGATGAGGGCAGAGCCATGGACATGATCTATATGGACTTCAGTAAGGCATTCAACAAAATTCCCCATGGGAGACTGGTTAGCAAGATTAGATCTCATTGAATACGAGGAAAACTAGCCATTTGGATACAGAACTGGCTCAAAGGTAGAAGACAGACGATGGTGGTGGAAGGTTGTTTTTCAGACTGGGGGCCTGTGACCAGTGGAGTGCCACAAGGATTGGTGCTGGGTCCACTACTTTTCGTCATTTATATAAATGGTTTGGATGTGAGCGTAAGAGATATAGTTTGTAATTTTTCAAATGACATCAAAACTGGAGGTGTAATGGACAGCGAAGAAGTTTACCTCAGATAACAATGGGATGTTGATGAGATGGGCCAATGGACTGAGAAGTGGTAGATGGAGTTTAATGTAGATAAATGTGAGGTGCTGCATTTTGGGAAAGCAAATCTTAGCAGAACTTATACACTTAATGGTAAGGTCCTTGGGAGTGTTGCTGAACAGAAAGATTTTGGATGGAAGATTCATAGCTCCTTGAAAGTGGAGTCGCAGGTAGATAGGATAGTGAAGAAGGCATTTGGTATGCTTTCCTTTATTGGTCAGAGTATTGAGTACAGGAGTTGGGAGCTCATGTTGTGTCTGTACAGGACATCTTCCCAAAGGAACAAATTGTTCAAAGAACTGATTTTTCCCCCAAGTAGCAACATTCTTAAGGCCAAAATGAAAGCTATCCATCCAGCTCCACTTCTCCAGGAAACTGGGACCCATGCCATCTATTTTTAATCATTTTCCCACATGATTCATTTTATATAGGAAGCTCACCAAAACTATACAAATTTAGAACATTTATGGAATCAGTGATGATGTAACTGCTTTCTTAAAGTTGTGGTCAAGTTAATAAAAATTGTAATTTTATGTGAATCAGTAATTCCCATGGAATTCAATAGTAAATCTAGAGTTAGGTTCCTTCGGATTTTTTTTTGAATGATAAATAATGTTCACTGTACGTTGTTCGATACTTTAGGATTTTGTCATCAGAAAACAACTTTAAAGCATTAAGTTGATACGATATACATTCTTAAATACCTACATTCATAAAGAAAATAACATTTAAAATGAAATATATAATATAATTCTATATTTTTCCAGTACTGTAAATACCTGTATTTATTAAAATTACAATGAACTGTATAAGTTTACATCTTTTCAGGCTCCATCTAGTGATCAAAACTGGTCAGTGCAACCAAAACTGCTTCCCTCAACCAACTTCTGCCATTCAGAGCAGTCCAGGATTTTAGCAAGTTCAGGACAGGAGCAGATACTGGAGACTTTATAAGTAAGAACAAAAGCACTAAATAGGATCCAACATGAGGGATGGAGAGTTGTGTGAGGGGGGACTCAGGGCAGAGGCTGAAAACAGAGGATTGTCAGCAATTTCAGAACTGAATGTACAAGTGGAAGCAGTGGAGGAAAAGTCTTGAGAGCAGTCAGCACAGAGAACATGGAAGTCTGGGGTAAAAAGCATTAAATTGGAAACCTCATTATTAAACAGAATATATTGTCTCTGTTTCATTAAAGATGTAAAAGTGAAACAATATTAATTGATTCAACTTTAAATAGGGACGAAGGATACATTTTTCAGGCAGTCAGAAATTCCATTCTGGTACACTAACCACAGATATAATCTACCTAAAGTGGAAAAATTCTAGTGTTAAATCCAGTTATCGTGAAACTTGTCTCATGAGATTGGGTATGAAGACAGCGCTGAATCTTTTGAAATGATACACATTCTTCTTTGGTAACCAAGTCCCTGTTGTTCTGGGGAAATTACCACAAATGAGTTACTTGTTAAGAAATCTCACAGACAATCAAGTACTGAGACAATACTTCAAACTTTATTCCATGTAGCAACTAAATATTAGACCCCTCAAGTAAGCAAGTAATAAGCATGCGGCGCATCTTAGCGATTACTCGATTAATAGTGAAATCTAGCCACGATTTCAACCAATGATCATCTGTTGCTGGTGGGAACCTCCATGGTTTGATCTTTGTGCAGTGTTGTTCTTCAAAGTTCTGCTAAGATGAAGTTCTGGTGTTTGATACTTATGCAGATTTCCATCCTTCAGGCTCTGAGGTGATGGTTTGACCATTTTTTAAAAAGTCCTTTTACATTTGGCCTTAACATTTTCCAAAGACACAGCTTTCCTATAGTTAACTCCTTAAATTCCTTGGCAGGGCACTCAGTCGCCCTTGTGGCAATAAAGCATCCAGTTGATCAAGCAGATATCAAAGCAGTTTTGTTTATGTCATCTCACCAAGACATGGTTAATTGCTTGAGTCTCGGTGTAACAGCTTGTCTTTGTTCTTTAAAAATTTATTCCAGACAGAGTAATTGCTATGTGTAATAGTTTATCTTTTGTTGATACATTCAGTCCATGAACAGTTATTAAAGTTCTGAAGTCTATAATATCACACAGTGTTAACTGCTTTATACTGTAACTCATGATTAATTACTTAAGTTAGCACTTTAAGAATGAAGGATAACTTTTCCTCTAGATGCCATGGGGTGTAAAAGATTGCCTTGGGAGTAATAGAGAAAATTGCCTGGGAAATGTATCACAGCCTGTCGAGTTTACAGCATACTGCATTTGGTTTTTAGATTCTTCGTGGGATGCTGGCAAGTTGCCATTGTTAATTGCCCTTGAGAAGGTTGGGATGAGTCATCATCTGTAAGTGCTGCAGCCCATCTGGAGTGCATATACCTCCCATACAGTGTAGGCCTCCTCCAGAGGTTCCCAGCACTACAGTTGCCAATCTTCAAATAATTTCATTCATTTCAGAAACATTCCTGCAAATAGTGCTGAAAATTTGTGCTTTAGAACAAACCAAGTCCTCAGCCAATCTGTTCCAGGACAGTTACAACACTGGCACCTGCCTGACAATGTGAAAAGTTGCCTTTGTATATTCAGTGCACAAACAGCAGGACAAATCCAATCTGACCAGTTATTACCCAATCAGACTACTCTCAATCAGCAGCAAAGTGATTAACTTGAATTGAATTATATTAGCTTTATTGTCACAGAATGTGTCATCGACTATCAAACATCACTAGCAAAGAAATAGCCTGTTCCCCAATGCTCGGTTTGGGTTCCACTCAACCCCACTTAGTCTCTGACCTTATTAAAGACTTGGTCCAAACATGGCTGAAAATGCGTTGCTGGAAAAGCGCAGCAGGTCAGGCAGCATCCAGGGAACAGGAGAATCGATGTTTCGGGCATAAGGGCCTTCTTCTTGGCCCTTGGTCCAAACATGGACAAACAAGCTGAACCCCAGATGTGAAGTGAGAGTGACTGCCTTTGACTTCAAGGCCACATTTGACAGATAATTGCATCATGGAGCCCAAGCAAAACTGGAGTTAGTGGGAAACACCTTCAATGGTTAGATTCATACCTAGCTCAAAGGGATATGGCTGTGGTTGTTGGCGATGAGTAGTCTCAGCGCGAGGACATCTCTGTAGGAGCTCCTCAGGGTAGTGACTTAGGTTGAACCATCTTCAGCTGCTTCATCAATGACCTTCCCTCTAAACACAAAATCAGAAGTGGGGATATTCGCCGCTGCTTGCACAAAGTTCAGCAATATTCATGACACCTCAAATACAAAAGCAATCTATGTTCAAATGCAACAAGACCTAGATAATATCGATGCTTGGGCTGAGAATTGGCAAGTAGCATTCATGCCACACGTGTTAGACAATGGTTATCGCCAACAAGAGAGAATCCAACTATCATCCATTGTCATTCAATGGCGAACCAACCCAATCACCCTGTAGCACAGCATTTCAACTCCCCCTCCCACTCCACCGAGGATATGCAGGTCCATTACTGAATACCCCATCATTAACATCCCTTGTTTATCGTTGCCAGAACTGAGCTAGACTCACTATAAATATTTTGGCTACAAGAGCAAGTCAGAGGCTAGGAATCCTGCAGTTCTCCATTTAAAACATACAAGTCAGGGGTTATGTGAAATTCCCTCCATATGCCTCGAAGTTTGCAGCTCCAAAACTATTCAAGAAGACTGACACTATCCAAGATAAAGCAGCCCACTTTATTGGAACATTATACACTACAACATTCATTCTCTCCATCACTGATGCTCAGTAGCAGCAGTGTGCACTGTTGACAAGATGCATTGCAGAAGTTCACCAAAGTTCCATAGATATCACCTTCCAAACCCAGGATCGCTACTGCCTTGAAGGAATGGGAATACTACTATCTGCAAGGCCATTCACCATCCAGACTTACTATTCCTCCAGTGTCACTGAGTCAAAATACAGGAACTCCTCCCCAATGGCATTGCGGGTCTCCCTACAATGCATGGACTACAGTAGTACAAGATGGCAGCTCAGTACCACCTTCTCAAGGGCAACTAGGAATAGACAATTAACACTGGTCCAGCCAATGAAGGCCACATCCCATGAGTGAATAAGAGTACAAGAAGCCTCCAGTAACAGTTAGCTGGCTTCCTCTCACTTTACTCTGTAAATTCCTCTTTCTGCAGGTCCTCAGTTGAAGGAGAAATAATACACCTTCAGAGACATTGAAGGACAACTCTCAAACACTGAACGCAAGACTGATTTTGGTCTGACTTTGTGTCAACCTCAATGAAGCAAACTGAAATGAAAGAAAAAAAAACCTCATCAAATTCTGTGGTCTGGATGATGCTGTTGAGTTATGTTTATTCCAATGTTTTTTCTTTTTCCTCCCATGGTAACCATCTCTTGTCTGTCATTGTGTGTACATCGACGACCTGAGAGGAGTAAAGTAAAAAGGGTACAGTTAAATTATAGAGAGAGTTATAACTTAACACATCATGGTTCTTCTCTGCCATTGGTAATAAACAATTTGTACATAAAAAATTACTATTTTCTTGTACAGGATTACAGAAACCTGGTGAGTTTTTTTGACATGAATTTGTCAAATTGGGGACTTCATATACATTGACTAAATTTTTCAGGAATCATCCTGATTTCCAGCGTACTTTCCGAGTGAGTCATGGCAACATTTGGGTGCTCATTCAGGATATTTTGGAACAAAGGCAGCATAAGAATAGATATGTAATTGATAAGAGATAAAGGGATGACAGGCACAGGTGATGGCCTAATGGTATTATTGCTGAACTGTTAATCCAGAAACCCAAGTCATGTTTTGAGTATCTGGGTTCAAATTCTGCAGTCCAATAACATTCTGGAGTTAGAAGTCTAATAATGACCATGTGTAGCTTTTAAGAAAGAAAACTACCTTGTGACTCTAGACCCACAGCAAATGTGGTTGATGCTTAACCACTCTTGGGCCTATAATGGATGAATTATAAATGCTGACCAGCAAAAATAAAAAGGTTTTTACCTTCAAATGTAAGATGCCACTGTTAATAAGATAAAACCTCTAAAGGCTTCATAAAGATTGACGAAATGTCCCTGAAAAACATACAAGAGATCACAATAGACATGTTTATTGAACTGACAAATAAACTAGAAGTAGAATTGCTTGCCAGGGGCTAAGATGTCAGAAATAATTGAAGTACCAACACAACATTTGAGCTTAATGGAAATACAAGAGAGATCAGATACTCCAAACAGTGAATCATCAGAATCAGTTCATGTAGAGATACAGGTAAGGCCGTTTAAACACAAGAATTAAAAGAAGCTAAAGAGAGAGCAGAAATGAAAGTGCAACAGGAAAGTAAGATGGAATTCCAAAAGCGCAGAAAAAGACAAGGGAACTGGAATTAAAAATAATAGAAATAGAAATCAGAAGGCTGGAATTGAGAGAGAGAGAGAGAAAGGGAAGAAAAATAATTTAAGCTTAAAATGATGCAATTTATAAAAGATCCATCAGATGCTCCAATGGGGAAAATCTTAACCCTAATCTAATGTCCAATAAAGAATTATTTAAATCTTTACAGATCCTACCAAAATTGAGAAAGTAATATGGAGTCATACACTCTCATGTCATTTCAGAAAACAGTGAACCAGATACATGGCTAAAGGACAACTGGACATTGCCCTTGCTGAACAAGCCAAGAGGTAAGCACAGAAAATTTATGTTTCACTGTCAGAAGAGATTTCTAAATATTATTATGCTGTGAAATAAAAAGTATACATGCTGCACAAATTGAACAAAACACCCTCAGCATCCTACCTTGGATTTAAAGGGGTGAGGAAAAGTAATTTTGACAGGTGAATATGAACATTATGAACTGAAACTGTGTACTTGGAGAAATCTTGGAATTGAAAAACTTAGTACCTTCTGTAATAGAGAAAGTACTGAGAGTGTAGAAGAAAATCAAAGTCCTAAGTGTCTCCATTCTAATAAAGAAAAACAGCTTCATTCAGCATGGTGGAAGCCATGAGAGAAACATTCTATAGTTTGTAAGCATCTGAAAAAGAAACTCAAAAGGAATATACCATGGATTACATTAGTAGCTTTAACTAAACCTGCAAAACTGGAGATAAATATTGCTGAGTATGCAGGTGAGATGAATAAGGTAGATGAGAGATGTAAAAGGTTTTCATCAAAGGGGAAAATAACCCCTTTTTCAGCAAAAACAGAAATTCTGGACAACCTCAGCAGGTCTGGCAGCACCTGCAGAAAGAAAACAGAGTCAATGTTTCAAGTCTGGTGATCCTTCTTCAGAATTGATTGTAACTACATAAACTTATGCTAAAGACATGAAGGGGGTGGGGAAGGAAATAAACAATAGGTAGAGATAGAACCCTGAGAGAGAGAAATTGGCAGTTGGGCAGACAAAGGAATGGGTAATGATGAGCCAGAGAGAAAGAAATAGAGCTAATGGCAACCAAAATGGGTTGACTATGATGAAAGCAGTCTACTTGAAACAAGGCCTGGGGGCTGGGTAAACGGTATAAAAGAAAATGCTCAGGCCCTAAAATTATTGAACTTAATACTGCATCCTTTGATTTTCACATAATGTTTCTTAGTAACAGAGGAACAGCCAATCATTGACTTTGCTGCATTGTTCCAAATGATCAATTTGAATGGGTCTAAGGGGCACAGCTTGAGTCTTGCGAAGTCTACATTGTGCCGTTTATTTGTAAGCAGGGCATTAAACAATATGGCCAGGTTAAATGCTGTGCCAGAGACAATCTTGATGATGAGCTCTATTTTACTGATTCAATGCTGCATATATATCTGCAAGGGGTCTTGAATGTAATTAATATTTTTCTTGTAAAGTAATATTTCACAGAATCACATGATAGTTAACAAGACCATTTGGCCCATCATGTCTACCCTCACTCCCTGAGCGCTTTAACTTACTGCCAATTTGTTACCTTGTTGACATCCATAAATACGTCGACTAAGCAAATTCAAAAAAATTAATGAACAGCTCCAAAAAGATATTTACATTGGTGCTTCATACAGTAATATTATCAGAATTAAATGGACACAGAGCTAAAGAAGGAGATGGTGGGAAGGTTGATCAGAAACTTGATAAAATAAGTATGCCCGTGTGAGGGTCTTAAAAGAAATGAGCAGCAAAGAGAAATGGAGAAATGAAGAGATTACAGCATTGGATTCTATAGTGTGTGAGCAACAATTGTGGGCCTAGAGAGAATACACAAAATACACAACAATTAAAGCAGCCAATACGGTATTTAGTGCACTCATTACATACTGTAAGTGTGCCCCTTACCATTTTGATAAGGCAGAAAAGAAGTTTGTTCATTTATTGTCTGATTTCATGGAACATTTATTGCCATAAATATGTCTGTCTTGAGTTGCCCTTAAACATTCCACATAGGTCAAGTACAATAATCAATTGTATCCATCATCCATTTTCTACTCCATTTTCTTCTCCTACTTTATCCCTCAATTTTTCCTTCTAACAATTGGCTGTAATACTGTGACTAGATTATATAGATTTCCCTCTTTGTTATGCACTGCCAATTTACATTGCTCACAACATTCTGATCCTTAAAATATGTACCTTAACCATTTTATCCATTTCTAAGATCTACACAACAATCAAATGAATCAACTTAACAGGAATGAGGCATGATAAAATGCTTCAACAACTGTAAATAAAATGTAAATAAAAACAAAAGAACAGCTTCCCAATGGTTCAATTAATAGATGCAGCATATAATATGTTACTGAACTAGAGAGATCAGACCTTGGTAAACATTTACAATGTTCCCTTTGCAGTAAGCTTTAAAATCTTCTTTTTAATTGATTTTTGGTGTCTAGCCCACAATCACAGTCTGGCCTTACTCCACCAGATGGGACTCATATCTGTCCTTCTGCAGGTTGGTTTTGTAAGATGAATCCTCCTCCCCACTACAGTTTAGGTTGTATGTGCTATTTGGGAGAAGAAAGTGAGAGAGAATTGATGAAGGGCTTATGCCAGAAACTTTGATTCTCCTGCATCTCAGATGCTGTCTGACCTGCTGGTGCTTTTCCAGCACCACACTTTTCAATTCTGTGCTATTTGCTAGATTTGCTGTTATCATCCTTTTTCCTGGGGCTCCACAGGGCCAGCTTTATTTTCTATGGTAAAGGAAACTACTTGATAGTCTACTGAGAAGTGACTTCTCTCTTAAACAAGATGTAGTTTATTGTATGAAAGCAATTATTACAAATTACATTAACAATGTAACAATGAGGAAAACTGAGGTAGTAAGTCTTTTTTTCTTCAAGATCCTATTTATCCCAACAATCCATATGACTTTCTAATGGGGGAGGGCGGAGATGCTTAACACATAACCCTTTCAGACTTTCACATTTTCCCCCACTCCAATGTTTTGTCCTCCATTGTGAAAATTATACATGTTGTAGAATTACTCTTACCACCATTTCCCCTTCCCAAATCTCTGACTTCATAACTTTAGGCAACTGGAGATTTAACTTTTCTACAGTTCTACATTCTGTCTGACTTGGGAGATTGGTAGA
The DNA here is from genome assembly GCF_004010195.1 of Chiloscyllium plagiosum. Lineage (NCBI taxonomy): Eukaryota > Metazoa > Chordata > Chondrichthyes > Orectolobiformes > Hemiscylliidae > Chiloscyllium > Chiloscyllium plagiosum. The sequence continues at coordinate 69,085,447 of NC_057715.1, forward strand.
TCTCTGGGTTGAAGACTAATTGAAGATTTCAGTTCTTCTCCTGACAATGCGAGGTTTGAAAGAACTTTTAAACTGAAGGATATTTCATCTCTTGTATTTGTTTCACAGAATATCTCTTTTCTACTGAAACAGGCAATTTCTCCCTTGTAATGTCTGAAGGATAATTAATCTTGTGAATTTGCTTCATGGAAGACAGCTATTGAAACAGGAAACGTCTTTTTCAAGTGGCCTGGGTCTCCAAAGCAGGCAATCTATTCTCGACTGTGTCCCGAATCTGTTAATCTTGGTCATCCCATTTTAGTGATGGTTTCCGCAGAGTTTGTGCACTACACTTTCACACTGAGACAGCAGATTTTTATTCAGAACCTGCAAATAAATCTACATTGAAGTGTGTAGACTCTTTACTACAACTGATTGGTTAAGTCAAACATTTTGATTCACCCTCAGTGATTGCTATTTACTGGTAAAACCAGCATGTTTACTTTCTTAGTTGGGCTACTTGAAATTGCTTCATGCTTAGTATCATCTCTGTCACTGGTACTGAGGATTCTTCCTGTGAGCATAAACAAATTAACTGCCCTGCTTAAACTAGTCTCTCACAGAGTCATGCAGCACAGGAATAGACCCTTCGGTCCAACTCATCCATGCCAACTAAGTTCCCAAACTAAACTAGTCCCACTTCCCTGCATTTGGCCCTTTTCCCTCAAAACCTTTCCTCTTTGTGTACCTATCCAAATGTCTTTGACATGTTGTAAGTGGATCTGCATCTACCATTTCATCCGGCAGTTCATTCCACACACGAACTACCCCATTTGAAAACGTTGTCCCTTAGGTCCCCTTTAAATCTTAATCCTCTCATCTTAGAATATGCCCCCTAGTTTTGAACTAACCCACCCAAGGGAAAAGACCTTTCTTATTCACTTTATCTCTCCCCCTCATGATTTCATACACCTCTATAAGATCACCCCTCAATGGTAACTCGCAGTATATTGATAGTGAACGATTTAGTGATGGTAACACTATTGAATGTCAAGGGGTGGTGATTAGGTTGTCTCTTATTGGAGATGGTTATTGTCTGGAATTTGCGTGGCACAAATGTTGCTTGCCACTTTTCAACATAAGGAGAATGTGAGGATTGCAGATGCTGGAGATCAAAGCTGAAAAATGTGTTGCTGGAAAGGTGCAGCAGGTCAGGCAGCATCCAAGGAGCAGGAGAATCAATGTTTCGGGCATAAGCCCTTCTTCAGGAATCATTTCAACATAAACTTGGATATTGTCCAGGTCTTGATGCACAAGGACATGGACTGATTCAGTATTTGATGAGTCACAAATGATGCTGAACTTTGTGCAAACATCTGCAAACATCCCCACTTCTGACCTTATGATGGAGGGTAGGTCATTGATGAAGCAGCTGAAGATACTTTGGCCTAGAACACCACCTGCAGAGGTGCACTGGAGCTGAGAAGACTACCATCTTCCTGTGTATCAGGAATTAATCCAACCATCAGTGTGTTTTCCCTCTAATTTCCACTCACTCCAGTTTTGCTCGGGCTCCTTGATGCCGCAGGGGATCGAATGCGGCCTTGATGTCAAGGGCTGTCACTCTCATCTCACCTCTGGAATTCAGCTTTTTTATTGATGTTTGAACCAAGGTCAGGAGCTGAGTGGCCCTGGCAGAACCCAAACTGAACATCACTGACCAAGTTATTGCTGAGCAGGTGCTGTTTAATGAATCTTCCATCACTTCATTGATGATATAGAGTATATTAATGGAGTGGTAGTTGGCCAGATGAATTTGTCCTGCTTTGTGCATACAGGACATATCTGGGCAATGTTCCATATTGTTTGCTAGTATTTTAGCTGCACTAGAACAGCTTGGCTAGGGGTGTGGCAAGTTGTAAAGCACAAATCTTCAGTACTATTGCCAGAATGTCATCAGATCCCATAGCCTTTGCAATATCCAGTGGCTCCAACCATTTACATGGAAACATAGAACTTAATAACAAAGTACAGGTGTCGACAATTCAGCCCCTCAAACCTGCTCCATCATTAAATACGATCATCAAGGCTGAGCTCACATTGGCCTCAACTCCACTTTCCTGCCCATCCTCTGTAACCCGTCACACTATAATTCACACTATAATTCATTAAAATTCTATTTATCGCCTTCTTAAATTTACTCAATGTCCCAGCATCCACTGTACACTGGGATACTGAATTCCACAGATGCATTTTTCCTTTTTAAATATATAATTTCTCATCTTTTGTTTTAAATCTGCAACCTCTTATTCTTAAACTATGACCTCTCAACCCAGATTGTCCCACATCAAAAAGCTAGATTTGATGACTAGAGTTGCTCTCTTCACTGAACCAGGGTTGATCCCTTGGCTTATTGGTAAGGTAGAATGGGGGATATGCTGAGTCATGAATTTGCAGATTGTATTGCAGTACAATTCTGCTGCTGATGGACCACAGCACCTCAGCCCAGTCTTGAGTAGCTAGATCTGTTCAAAGTCTGCCCATTTAGCACAGTAATAGTGCCACACAACACAATGTAAGATGTTATCAATGTGAAGGCATGACTTCATCTCCATAAGGACAGTGCAGTGGTCACTCATAACAATACTGTCCTGGACAGATTCAGGAACATTAGTGTGGATGAGGCCAGGTATAATTTTCCCTCAAGGCCTGCCGCAGATTGAGGCTAGTAGCAATGTCCTTTAGGATTCAACCGGCTTGCTTATTAATGCAGCTCCTGAGGCACTCTTAGAAGCGAACATTGAAATATCCCACCAGAGTATATTCTGTGCCCCCTTGGCACCCTTAGTGCATCTTTTAAATTTTGTTCAACATGGAAGAGCACAGAGTCATCAGCCACAGGAGGCTGGAGCATGTTTTAAAAGTTTACACTTTAGAAACAGTGTCCCCAATTTGTCAATCGTATTACAGCAAATTCGCGTTAACGAAACACGCATTAAATTGACCTGTGTTCAACATGATACCATGCTCTTTCATGATATCCAGGATCATTGTTGAGAACTTGCAGAGCAACTCTCTCCCAACTTAACTAATCTGTGACATAGCTCTCCCAATTTTGGCACTTGCAGTAAGGAGGACTTTACAGAGTCCATTGGGCTGTTTTCATAGTTGTTGCTTTTGGGGAGTTAATGTTAGGTGATCACTCAGGTTCCACGTCATTGTTGAGACTTCATAGCCATTGTTATAACTGAATGTCTTGCTAGGCCATTTCAGAGGCCATATGCACAAATATTTCTAATGCCTTTCTAATCGGTAGATGAAGTTAAAGAGTTTTTAAACTCTTTTACTATTCCCTCAGTCTACTCTTGTTCTTATATCTTATGTTCATTGCTACACCTCATTCAAAGGATATTTTCTTTGCCTTTTGCACCTCCTGATATTTTCTTTGAATATTTTTGTTGCCTTATATAGTTCAGTATTTTATTTTGTTTTAATGAGAATTAGCATCCAATTAAATTTTACATCTATATTGGTTATTATAAGAAGGCCACTGCTCCTAGTCCAGTAACAAATATACGCATGCATGAAATGGATTATGGGTAACAGAGATCATTTTACAATTGGATCTATCTGGTAGAAGAGATTTTCAGCAATTAATCAGGAATGACTTTCAGGTAGGTGCTTTCTAACATGCTATTATAAGTATTTTGCTGACATGAAATTGTGCATTTTTCTTTTTCTTCAGTTGTACAAGAATATTAACAGACATTTTCTGTTTAAGATTACAAAAAAAAATGCTTGTGTGCAATTTATATCTTAGAGTAGCAACATTTAAAAAAGTTAGTTTACAGTAACATGCTTTGGATATTTCAAAGTTGGAAATGGAACCCTAAAAATTCAGTCTTTTCAACATGTCAATGCTCAACTCCCAATTCTGGCATTGTAATATTCTAGTCAAATTATCACCCAAAATTAAAGGCATTAGATTAGTTCTTTGAGCTAAAGGGATCAAAGTGTATGGGGTGAAAATGAAAACAGGTACAGAGATGATCAGCTATGATTATATTAAGTGGTCCAATCCCATTCCTATTGACTATGTTTCTAAATCACCTAGCAGCCTCACTTTGAAACTAAATATACTTATGAGCCTTATGCAATATAATTGATGTTGTTCCAATTTATTATCTGAACTGATTCTTTATCTCACTAAAATTTTATTTCCTGTCCAACCCAACCAGTGCACTTTGACTCTTGACTTCAATACATTCGAACAATCATCAAGTAACTTTGAACTTTTAACTTCCAATCTCACCTAAAATTAGATTACTTTACAGTGTGGAATCAGGCCCTTCGGCCCAACAAGTCCACACCGACCCGCCAAAGCGCAAACCACCCATACCCCTACTTTACCCCTTACCTAACACTATGGACAATTTAGCATGGCCAATTCACCTGACCTGCACATCTTTGGACTGTGGGAGGAAACCCACGCAGACACGGGGAGAATGTGCAAACTCCACACAGTCGCCTGAGGCGGGAATTGAACCCGGGTCTCTGGCACTGTGAGGCAGCAGTGCTAACCACTGTGCCACCGTGCCGCCCACTAAGTAGTCATTATTCATCATGTGCTTTGAGAGCAAGTACAACAAGGCAGATCATCATCAAGTCGAATTCATCTTTATCCATGTTTACAGAATTCCTACTGGAGTCATGATCAGCAGATTATTATGTCCATACTGCAACCACACTATAAATGCTACCTCAGAACTAAGCAATGGGCAATTCTGAGAACTTCATGGTTTCTACAGCTAAATTAATCACAAGGAATTGAAATTCCATCACAGCAACATGCTGGCAGCTTGAAAGGTATGGTAAAAACTGACGAAAGAAAGATGGTTCTGTGCAACTGGAATGTTAAATATAATCCACTGAGCTGAAACATGGAAGCTCTTGGTTAGTACCATCTGTTGGTTAAAACAGTTGGTGTTTAATATATCAATCGTGGGAAAGCCAAGCAAAGAGCACATTAATGGGTTAACAAAGTAGTAAACACAAAATTAACCACCACAGACAGTTCTGAAGTAGGGCTGCAAACAGTATCTAATATCAGACATGAATTATTATGTGTTGCACTCTGAGGTCCCTCAGTTGAAGATGCATCAATGAGCTCAAGTGAGCTTAGATGTTATCACCTTGCTTGCATTTTCATACAAATTGTGTTGATTCTTGCAATCTGAACTCCCTTCACTGTTGATAGCAATGGAAAACATTTCTGTCAATCCAGCATAGTCACAAGTTTCCATCTTGTTACAGAATCAAACAACTTTCTCATGCCAACATAACTAACTTTGATTAATTCTGTCTTCTGTTTTGGTTACACCATGCGTCTATGGAGCCCTATAAAGTCTTCTGCAGGTTGTTTTTGGCCAGTTGTCCCATGACCAGTATTCCTCGATCAGTAAATTCTTGAATGAACTAATTGATCCTTCTACCATTTGAAGATGATTCAGGTCAAAACATACATCACATGTTCAGCAATGTAACTATTTGATTATGAAATCCATGCAAATTCTCAACCAGCTGCTACCAGCTGCTATGTATGGTTCTGCTTCCTCTGAATCAATAACTGCATCTTGGATAAACCAAGGCTCTAACACAAAAAGCACCAAAACTCCAGGTCAAGGAAGAGCTGTCAGCAATTCAAATGGATGCCTACCAGATTTACACAGAGCAACCTTGATCCCACTGGGTTTATGATTTCATCACGTTGGCATACAAGAAGTCTTCCTGCCCTAGCTATGCCTATCACCCTCCTTTCACTCCCTGCTGTTACTGTTTAAGACATTTTAAGAGCATTTTCTGTTGAATGTTTCTCTTTCAGTTTACTGTTAAAACACCTTAAATGAGATCTCAACAAAAATGTTTCATACACTGGTTTTGATCATCAAATGGACATACCTTTTGGTAACTTACCTAGTGTGGCAGGTCATTAGAGCTGAAGGAAAAACTCCCATATTTAATTTTTCAACAATTATGAGCATCATTTTATTTGTAGGCTTCAAAACCAGTCTTTGTAAACATATTTAAATTTCTTACTTTCCATTTTGCTGGGGCAATAAAAATACTGTCCTTGGACAGACTTTATTTTTCAAAACACGGATGACATTTGGATTTAAATGCAAAAGTAAATGACTGCTTCCCAAAGCTATTCTGCAACTTATATGCCCATAAACATTTTCTGACAAACAGACTGCTACTTCAAATTAGGTTTGATCTAATTAAATACTGTCATTTTTAGCATTTCTTAGTTCTGCAAAGGGCATCTGATGATGAAAAACCTGCATTCTAAAGAATTGAAACTTTAATAAGTACATTATGGTATCTGCAGTTTCAGCCTACTAACAGCAACAATTCTGTGTGAACACAGCCATGACCTGTTTTAATATATATTTGTTCTACAAAATGTCAGAAATTATTCCAAGAATATGATACATGGAAAACTTGGCTAAGCACTTCATCCACTTTCATATAATGTACTGACAAGATAAAATAGCTTCAATATTTCACAAATTATATAAATTGCATTGAATATGAAATGGATGGTGTTTGTCATTTTTATGCCTTAATAATTATGTAGCTAATCAGTGTGATATAGGTTGCCACCAGGAACAATTATACTGGAGATTTGACTCTCCTTCGTAATATTTCAATTATTTGCACCAAATTGGTAATGCATTAAAAATGAATGCTGAGTAATTTAACAAGTTTTGTGTTTAACAAATTTACAACAACAAATTGCAAATTAAAATGGTTGTATTTTATCAATAAAGCTTCAGTATCACCTGATTCTGTTCTTGTTTTTGTTTTAAAGTGCTGTATGCAATCTCTGTTGAGACCTCTTTTGCACCATTTAAGTGAATAATTTCACTTAAGCAGGAGGGGGATTATATTAATATTTGATGATAATACAAAATTGAGACATATGTAAAACCACACAGAAGAATTCAAGAGATTGCAGGAGGACAGAGACAAGTCAACAGAATGGACCAATAGGAAACATTTGCAGTTCAGTTCAGGAGATGGGAAACAATGGCCCAAATCTTTCAAACTGGGTCAAATCCCTACTTCTGACTAATATCATCAGACAAAGAGTTGCATTATTCCAGTGCTGGCTGCCATTATAAATGTAGTTCAGCAAACCACACAGATGGCTTCAGAGTGAAACTCCATAGAAGTCATATCCTCTTTTTAGAACATTATTTGTTGTATTCCAGTTTGTAAACAAAGTTTATAGGTTCCAAAGCCCCTTTAACAAGTTGTAGAGACAGTAGAATGGCATGTTGAATGGATGAGGGTTAGGGTGCTAGGTCCATAACTGAAGGGTTCATTTGCCAGCTGGGTGGGGTGAAGGAGTAAGTGCCAGGTAGGTGAGTGGTTCGGGTGGCAACTGGGTAAGAGGTTAAGATAGTAAGTGGGGGCAGATAATGAGATTATAATGAATGCAGGTAAGAGGGTAGGATGACAGGTAAGTGGGTGAGAAGATACGATTACAGGTGGGTAGGGTGACCGGTGGGTAAGGAACGGAGGATTCCAGGTGAGTGAAGGGGGAATATGATAGCAGGTTGGTGATGGAGTACAAGTGCCAGGTAAATAAGTGAGAGGTCAGGTGTCAGAACGTTTAGGTCAGAAGAGGCCACCTGCCCACCAAGTGAGAGTTGAGTGTCAAAAATGTGGTGGAGGTCCCATGGGATGTTATGTAGTCAGGAGGATGGATGTCAGTTCAGGTATCTGGGAGGGTAAGAGTCCCTGATAGGTATCATCAATATGAGTGACTAGGAGGTCATTTTTAAAACTAGTTAAAGCTTTAAAGTTCTGGGTAATTATGAAGTAAGTCATTCAAAATCCTTTATTATGTTACCCAGCTGTTACTCAGAGATGGGACATTTCAAGAGGGTTTCAGACACCAGGTAATTACTGCATAGTCAGTGTGTCTTCTGAGGGTTCCATAGCTCATCTTTCAGGATAGTCTGATCTCCAACTATCCTAAACAGTATGTTCAGGGGTGAAAAACAAGGAAAGGAAGTTGTTCTGAGCTCATAGAAGGCTATATTGAAGCTACAGAGTATTGCTAGTAATACAGATACATTATAGGTGGACTTATAGCCCTACCAGACCATAGGGCTGTTCTCTCATCAGAGAAAGATAACCGGTGGTGATTTAACCCAAAGGTGACCACATCTCAGGTAAGGAGAGAGGTTGAGAGGGAGAGTTCCTCATCGTAACCTCAGCCAGTACAGGAATTGAACCCATAAAGTTTTCACAAATCTGCATTGCAAACTAGGCATCCAGCCAAGTGAGCTAACTGGTATAGCAAGGATATTAAAGTCATAGAAGACATAAAATAAATATTCATTAGAATGATAACATATTGCTGAATGAATGAGAGCCCAAATCTACACAAGTGTTCTCTGCTGGGAACAAATGCAGTTACATAATAAAATCTTTATCATGGCAAGGGTGTATTCTTGTTGTCAGGCCTCCTAGTGATATTTTGGGAATTCAGATATATGCTCAGATTGGGCCCCATATTACCAAAAGAATATAGACACTAATAAAGATGCAAAGAGGTTTACAAGAATGATACCAAAACTATGATTGAACATAGGTTCCTTTCACTGGAAAAGGGAAGCTCGAAGATTACCTACTGGAGATATATTAATTCTGAACATATTTGGAAGGGTTTACTTCGAGAAAATGTTTCCACTTAACAAACATACTGCTGACAAACATGGAAGCAGCAGTATTTTAAAAGATGTGATTCTTTTCAATTTCATTCAGAATTGTTGTGGGTATTAGAAATGAACTAGCAAGGAAAACAGATCTGGAAAACAAAACCTATTTCTTTTTTTTATTTGAGCCCTGTAGTCTTTTTCTTGTTTAAACAGTAAAGAGAGGCAATGTGGATGAATTAGGAAGGAAATGGTGCAGGGTGAGTTGATTTTTTTGTTTTTGCCAGCCCCATCTCCCCTCCCCCAATAGCATGTCTCATATTTTTCACAAGAAATGATGTCAGAACTGTAATTCATCCAGTGAAGCGTGGGTGTGTGTCACAACATGAAGCAAATTACATGAATATATCATATAGTACACTCTGTCACTTTTGCCATCAGAATACAGTATTGCAATGGGTCACTACAGGACACATTTTACAGAAGGTATTCGAATACAAGCGTTTAATGTTTTAAATCTTAAGCTAGGACTGCAAGCTAACATAATTTACAGCAATGAGCCATATCATTTACACCTCCCCCATCAAGTTGAGGTCTGCAATAGCACCCTATAAATGCCACTTATCAGGAGTCAGGAACTAGGCCAAAGTCAGGGGCTAGAAATAGGATGAGATGAATGGCCCAACCCCTTGTGAGTCCACTGCTCTTGCAGCTTCACAAAGTTAGAAACACAAGTATGGATTTTCTGATGACCATACAATCATTATTCCAGCATTGACACAGCAGATTTTCAAAGGAATTGCTTGGGAAATTGAAGGTTCCCTTGAGCAATTCCTCAACACCTGGAACTATCTGAAAGAATCCATTCAAATCAGAGAGTTTGGTGGGTCCTTATGAATTTGAGTGAAGAGTTATTTGGGAAATGTTAGACTAAAAGTTAAACAGCATGTTCCTGTAATGTGAAGGGCAAGGCTGATAGAGTAGGGAATGCTAGATGATTGGGGTATTAAAGTTCTGGTCAAGTAAAAGAAGGAGGCATATGTCAGGTATAGACAGTTGGGATCAAGTGAATTGCTTGAGGAGAATAGAAGGTGTAGGAATACACAAGACAGAAATCAGGAGAGCAACAAAGGGACATGCTTTGGCAGTTAAGACTAAGGAGAATCCAAAGAGATTCTACAAACACGTTAAGAGCAAAAGAGTAACTATGGAGAGAATAGGGCTCCTTAAAGTTCAATGGGGCCATCTACATGTGGAACCACAGGAGATGGGTAAGATCCTAGATGAATATTTTGTGTCAGCATTTACTGTAAAGAAGGATATGGAAGCTAGGGGACGCGGGGAAATAATTAATGATATACTGAAAATAATCCACATTACAGAAGAGGAGGTGCTGGAGGTTTTAAAATACATAAAGGTCGATAAATTCCCTGGACCTGATCAAATTCATTCCAAGACATTTTTGGAGGTGAGGGAAGAAATTGTAGGGACCCTAGAAGAGACATTTTAATTATCGACATCATCAGGTGAAGTGCCATGTTCTGTCATTATTCAAGAAAGGCAGCAAGGAAAAGCCAGGGAACTGCAGACTGAAGAGCCTGATGTCAAAAGTGGATAAATTGTTGAATTCTGACAAAAGGGGTCTATGTATATTTGGAAAGACAAGGACTGACTAGGGACAGTCAGCACGGCTTTGTGCAAAGGAAATTGTCTCTTACAAACTTGATGGAGTTTTTTGAAGAGGTGACCAAGAAGACAGATGAAGGCAGAATGTGGTAGACATTGTCTACATAGACTTTAGCAAGGTCTTCACCAAGGTTCTGCATGGTAGGCTGGTTAACACAGTGAGATCACATGGGATTTAGGGAGAGCGAGCCAATTGGATGCAAAATTGGCTTGACAGTACGCAACAGAGTGGTGTTAGATGGTTGTTGTTCAGAATGGAGGCCTATGACCAGCAGTGTGCCACAAGGATCAGTGCTGGGTCCACTGCTGTTCATCATTTGCATAAATGATTTGGATGAGAATATAAGAGGCATGGTTGGTAAGTTTGCAGATGGTATGTTGGATGGCAAAGAAGGTTATCTCAGAGTACAATGGGATCATGATAAACTGAACCAGTGGACTGAGGAATGGCAGATGGAGTTTAATTTTGATAATTGCAAGGTTTTTGTTGCATTTTTGTTAAGACAAACTAGGGCAGGACTTACACAGTTAATGATAGGACCCTGTGGAGTGTTGTTGAACAGAGAGACCTCGGGGTGCAGTTACCTAGTTCCTTCAAAGTGGCATCACAAATAGACAGGGTATGAAGGTGTTTGGCATGCTTGCCTTCATTGGTCAAAGCATTGTATACAGGAGTTGAGACATCATGTTACAGTGGTAAAAGACATTAGTAAGACCTTATTTGGTGTATTGCATACAATTCTGGAAAGAGTGCATAAAAGATTTACAAGGATATTACTGAGATTTGAGGGTCTGAATCAGAAAGAGAGGCTGAATAGTCTAGGACTTTTTACCCTTGAGCATGGGAGACTGAGGAGTGATCTTATAGAGGTTTGTAAAATCATGAGGGACATAGATAAAGTGAGTAGCAAAAGTCTATCTCCAAAGTAGGGAAGTCCAAAACTAGAGGGCATAGGTTTGAGGTGATTGGGGAAAGATTTAAAAGGGACTTGGGGTGCAAGTTTTTCACACAAAGGGTGGTGTGAATATGGAATAAGCTGCCCAAGGAGGTGGTAGATGCAGATACAGTTACAACATTTTTAAAATAGAATCCCTACAGTGTGGATACAGGCTCTTCGGACAAAAGGGCATCCCAGCCGAACCCATTCCCCTACATTTACCCCTGACTAATGCACCTAACCAACACATCTCTGCACACTATGGGCAATTTAGCATGGCCAATTCATCTACCCTGCACATCTTTGGTCTGTGGGAGGAAACTGGAGCACCAAAGGAAACCCACATAGACACGGGGAAAATGTGCAAACTCCATACGGACAGTCACCTGAGGCTGGAATCAAACCCTGGGTTCCTCGTTCTGTGAGGCAGCAGTGCTAACCACTGAGCCACCATGCCAGTAAACGATGTTTGGACAGAAACATGAATAGGAAAGATTTAGAGGGATATGGAGCAAAAGCAGGCAAACAGGACTAGTTCCGTTTAGAAAGTGTGATTAGAGTATATGGGTTGGGACAAAGAGTTTATTTCTGTGCTGTCTGACTCTATTACCCTATTAAATACATAGTATTCTTCCTCTAGCTGCTTCCCCTCTTCACCATTACACCCCGATGCCCCAACAGGAACCTCACTCCAGATCCAATCCTACTCACCATGTTCCAGACATGTTCATCACCCAAGACCTGACCTCCTTATACCTGCACTAATCCACATACCCCTCAATGCCCATTCCCACTCGCCTGGGAATCAATTCCCCCTTCCCTTATATCAGACTTATCTATCTCTGTGTCCCATATCGCTGGTATCTAAACACCCCTCCCTGATGCCAGACCTACCTCCCCCACCAACCCGACACCCACCTTCCAGTTACCACCCAAAACCTACCCTAAACACTGCATCACTCACGTGGCCCCCTTGTCACTTTGTACCCAGATACCCTAACAACCTGATTTCCTAACCCCTGAAGAGTCACATGCCCACCTGGCATCCTGTGCTCCCAGCACCCTAACATCACACAATGTGAATACCTGTGATTCTAGATCTTGAAATTGCAGGTTTCAGCAGCTGACTAATGCAAAGAAAGTGGGCGAGATTTGCCTTCCCTGATAACTCTGCTAAAACGGGAGAACTGTCAGATTGGAAGTATGACTCTGTATTTCTGAAGGACCCCTGATCAGAATCTCTGGTCAGAATTATAGAGCTCTCTCCTTTTCTGAAGCAAAAGGGGTGGACTAGAAATCTGTGAGGTTGGAAAATTCAGTCCAATAGCATGACAAATCTTTTCACAATAGTGTGACAAATCCAGGTTTATGACAGGAATGTTTTCAGCCCTATTTGTTTCTGTTACAGCTTGAGTACATAATCCCTGGCTACTTATGTCAGCTATCAGGTCTATCTGTCTCGGTTTCTTCTTTAATAACACTCTAACCAGCCTCTACTAATTACCATCTTCCTCCTTTCAAGAAGCAAATTGCAAGGACTTCAACCCATTGAATACCCTGCCATTACTGATACATCCATTACTTCTCCACATCCCCTCCTCCATTTGCTAAATTCTTTTACTTGAGTAAAATGTTTGCTTATCTTTCAGTTTTCATTTATAATAGACTAGGTTTTAAATATTGCCTGATTCATTCTCTTTACAGTTGCTGTATATTCTGACTTACTGTATATTAATCAGTATACTCCATTCCTACTGCTAATTTCCAACAAATTTGCTATTTGAAAATAACTACTTGCTCCTTTCTCAGCCATCAGATTTCTTCCAAATTCTTAACAAAAAGTAAATCTTTTGTTCCAGATGGGCCAATGGGCTGAGAAGTTGCAGATGGAGTTTAATTCAGGTAATTGCGAGGTGCTGCATTTTGGGAAAGCAAATCTTAGCAGGACTTATACACTTAATGGTAAGGTCCTACGGAGTGTTGCTGAACAAAGAGACCTTGGAGTGCAGGTTCATAGCTCCTTGAAAGTGGAGTTGCAGGTAGACCTTTATGCTTTCCTTTATTGGTCAGAGTATTGAGTAAAGGAGTTGGGAGATCATGTTGCGGCTGTACAGGACATTGGTTAGGCCACTGTTGGGATATTGCGTGCAATTCTGGTCTCCTTCCTA
>NC_057715.1:69099206-69108430 GCF_004010195.1 Chiloscyllium plagiosum
GTCGGCATGGATGGGTTGGACCGTAGGGTCTGTTTTCATGTTGTACATCTCTATGACTCTATGTTGGTTCAGGAAAAGCCAACATCTATACACTACAGGTTTTTCTTCTTTTATCTGGGTGGCACAGTGGTTAGCACTGCTGCCTCACAGCGCCAGAGGCCCGGGTTCAATTCTCGCCTCAGGCAACTGTCTGTGTGGTGTTTGCATATTCTCCCTGTGTCTGCGTGGGTTTCCTCTGGGTGCTCCGGTTTCCTCCCACAGTCCAAAGATGTGCAGGTTAGGTGAATTGGCCATGCTAAATTGCCCCATAGTGTTAGGTGAAGGGGTAAATATAGGGGAATGGATCTGGGTGGGTTGTTCTTCGGAGGGTCGGTGTCGACTTGTTGGGCCGAAGGGCCTGTTTCCACACTAAGTAATCTAAAAAAATACCCTTCTAACCTGTTGCAACTGGTTCTTTCTTCAGAGCAACTAACTTCTCTGTTGCTATGAAAATTAAATTTGTTCAATTACCCTCTGGTATGATTCAAGTCAGTCAAAACCATTTGCTTGTACAGGGATAGATGGCAGCATTTCTGCGTGTGCTGCTCTATCTAGTGGCCCATCAAAGTACTAACAAAACTCACTGAATCAAACAAAATATGAGACTTGAATGGCAAGAATCTCATGAACTTAATTCTAAGGATCTATGCCAGTTTACCAGAGGGGGGACACAGTCTCCAATTTTGCAGTTCAACTTCTGGAAGATGTGTTGGCCTTGACTTGGGTATAGCACAGGGCTTTATAAGGTTAAATTATGCAAACTGGTTTTACAAGTTTTTGGCCTGTATTTGCTGAAGGTAAGAAGCTATTAAAGTGAAATGCATAACATGATAAAGTGATTCAACATGCTAAGTACAGAGAAGTAAGCAGTCCATTATTTAGGAGCTGCGTGGGCAGTTAACAGTCAGAAAATGTATCAAGATGCACAGCAAAATTGTACAAGGTATCAATGTGGTAAAGGGGTCTAGACCTATGCTGAGAGCATGCAGACAAGGCTGAGCATGGTGCAAGTTAGTGGCAAAGCATTGGTTTATGTGTGAGAATCTTCCACTTGCCAAAATGAATCTTAGGACTACACCCTATCTTAACCTTGCATGATTGAACAAACATAAAAGACTACCAGCTATTTCTATTCAAAGAAATTTAGTTTTACATCAGTTGCTAGATTAATTCTTCTAATTAATACGAAAATACAGATTGGAAATATTTGTCAACCCCTCAAGCCTGCTCCATTATTTGATAAGATCATGGCTGATCTGATTGTAGCCCCTTCTCTACTTTCCAGTCTACCTCTAGTACCCTTTGACTGCCTTGTTAATCAAGAACCTCTGTCTAAAGAATAACCAATGATACTGCCTCTAATGCAGGAAAGCATTTGTATAGACTCATAGAATTCCTTCCTATTTCCATCTTTAATGGGAGATCCCTTATTTTTCAACAGTGTCCCCTTGTTCTAAGCTCATCCATAAAGGAACATTTCTCCTCAGCATCGAACCTGTAAAGTGCCCTCGACTTTATATATCTCAATATATCTCACACTTATCAACTCCAATGGGCAAAGATTAAGCATGGAGAAAGTAAGGACGCAGGTGCTGGAGACCAGAGTCAACAACTGTGATGCTGGAAAAGCACAGATTGTCAGGCACCAGCCAAGGAGCAGTAGTGTTGACATTTCAAGCATAATCCCTTCATCAGGAATGTGGGGGAGGGGGTGCCCAAGGGGGTTGAGAGAGAGGGTGGGCGGGGGGAAGGTAGCTGGGAAAGCAATAGGTAGATGAAGGCAGGGGGTAATGTTGATAGATCGGAGCGGAGGGTGGAGCAGATAGGTGGAAAGGAAATTGGACAGGTAGGATAGTTCAAGAGGGCGGTGCCATGTTGGAGGCTTGGATCTGGGATGAGGTGGGGGCGGGGAGATGAGGAAATTGGTGAAATCAACATTGATGCCGTGTGGTTGGAGGATCCCAAGGTGGAAGATGAGGTAGTCTTCCTCCATGCATCAAGTGGCTTGGATTTGGCAGAGGAGGAGGCCCAGAACTTGCATGTCTTTGGTGGAGTGGGAGGGGGAGTCGAAGTGTTCGGCTACAGGGTGGTGGGGTTGTTTAGTGCGTGTGTCCTAAAGGTTCTCTGAAATGTTCTATAAGTTGGCATCCTGTCTCTTCAATGTAGAGGAGGCCACATTGAGAACAATGCCACCAGTACATGAGGTCAGAGTTGAGAGTGTAGTGCTGGAAAAGCACAGCCGGACGGACAGCATCCGAGGAGCAGCAGAATCGATGTTTGAGCATAAAGATCCTGATGAAGGGCTAATGCCTGAAATGTCAATTCACCTGCTCCTCAGATGCTGCCTGACCAGCTGTGCTTTTCCAGCACCACACTCTTGACTCTGATCTCTAGCAGTCCTCACTTTCTCAGAGTAGATGAGGGGTTTGGATGTGCAGGAAAATCTCTGCTGGATTAAACATAGCCAACTCTTCCTCATAAGATAATCCCACAAAACAGCAATCAGTCAAATTAACCTTAGCACTGTTACTAATGGTGTTCTTTCATAAATAAGAAAATTAAAACTATCCACAATTCTCTAGATGTAGTCTCACAAATACCCTGTGCAACTACAGCAAAAGATCTCTATTTTTATAATCTATTCCAATTGCAGTATCACAGAATTGTAATGGCACAGAAGGACGCCATTCAGTCCACTGTGCCTGCGCGACCTCTTCAAATGAATTTCATTGGCTGTCAGGAAGTAATCTCCCCATACTCTTGCATAATATTTCCATCCATATAATCATCCAACGCCCTTACAATAATTACAATAATCCATTTGCCTTTCTAATCTTTGTCATGTTTGCGTAATAACTTTTTGTGATTCACATACCAGAAAATCAAGATCCTTGTTTACTTCAGTATTCTGAAAACTGTTCCTGTTTTTTCAAAACTCTGGCCAAAGTAAACAAGATCACATTTTCACACATTATACTCCCTCTGCCAAAGTTCTGTCCACTCATATAGCACATCTATATTTCTTTGCAAGCACTTTTGTCCTTTTTACACTTACCTTTCAAACAATTGTTGTTCATCAGTCCCTTCATCCAATTCATTTGGTTAAAGACTGAACAGTTTTTAGGATGTGGTTGGTGCTAAAAGTACGTCTTTTTTGCATTAAAAAGCTTTGCTTAAACAAGTCTCTCCCTAAAATGGGAAGAATGGTTGGCCTATTTGTGGAAATTGAACATATTGTGGAGGATTTTGAAAGCTCACACACATAAGGACAAATTGCTAGAAGACGGAGTAGAAGGCGGCATTGAGTGGGGATCTTTAGGAAGCAATCTCTTGTCTCAAATTTAGAAACAGCCAATTAATGATACATATTTATTTTCCAAAAGGGGTTGTGAATGCAAACTCAAGGTAGACAAAGACAACATTGTCTATAGGTGCCAATGTGAGAATGGCAGGATGCTGTGCATTATTGCTTGGAGGGGTGGTGGACTGGGGAGAAAGGGTCGTCACTGACAGGTTCTATATAAACAGAAACAATTCAAATTCATTCTCTGAGTCACCAAGAAGCAGGCACAATGTCCATAATGTTTTACATAGATTGCAGACTTTAGCATAGTGAAGGATGACAAATAAAGGCAAAAATTGCAAATGCTGGGTAGCTCTAACTCTTCCCTTCTCTTCCTTGACTTTTCTATTTCCATTTCTGATGTTAAGCTGATCACAAATGCCTATTACAAGCCAACTGATTCCCACAGTTACCATGCCTACAATTCCTCCCATCCTGCTTCCGACAAGGATTCCATTCCATTCTCCCAGTTTCTGTTTTCATTGCATCAGTTCTGATGAGACCTTCTTTCACTGGGTTGCCTCAAACATACCCCTCCTTTTCCTCAACTGAAGACACCACATCACCCCCCCACCCCACCCACATTGTGGCCTTCATCTATGTCTGATCCATCTCCTGTACTTGTGCCCTCACCCCTTCCCAGAGCAACAATAGGCTTCCACTTCCTCTTACTTTCCACCTCATGTTAGCACTGTTGCCTCACAGCGCCAGAGACCCGGGTTCAATTCCCGCCTCAGGCGACTGACTGTGTGGAGTTTGCACGTTCTCCCCGTGTCTGCGTGGGTTTTCTCCAGGTGCTCCGGTTTCCTCCCACAATCCAAAAATGTGCAGGCTAGGCAAATTGGCTATGCTAAAGTGTCCATAGTGTTAGGTGAAGGGGTAAATGTAGGGGAATGGGTCTGGTGGGTTACGCTTCGCCGGGTCGGTGTGGACTTGTTGGGCCGAAGGGCCTGTTTCCACACTGTAAGTAATCTAATCTAATCTAATCTCATTAGTCTCCACATTCAAAGGATCATCCTCCACCATCTTCAGTAAGATACCACCACTAAACATGTCTCCCCTTCTCCTCCCTTGTTAGCATTCCATGGGGAGGATTGTGTCCTCTATGACAGCCTGGCCCATTCCCACATTGCCCCTCACATTTCCTCATTCCTCTGTGGCAGTTTCCCATACAATCACAGAAGGTGTAACACTGGCCCATTCACCTCCTCCCACTTGCTGTCTAAGGCCACAAATACACCCTTCAGTTGAAGCAGCATTTCACTTCTTTCAATCTAATCTACTGCATTTTTTTGCTCACAATGCAGTCTCCTCTTAATTGGTGAGACTATACTCAGAGTGGGTGACTGTTCTGGAGAATACCTTCATTCTGTCTATAGGATTGACCTCAACCTTCTTGTTGCATTCCATTCCAATAAACTACCTCCCTCTCATGTTAACATTTCTGTCCTGGGCCTGCTCCAATCTTCCAGGGAAGCACAATGCAAACTAAAGAAACAAGTCCATATTTTATAGTCTACAGTCTTGAGGTCGCAGTACTGAAGTCAGTAACTTCAGAAGCTGACTGCTTTATGTCTGTTCTCCATTTTTCTTGCTTTGTCTTTCTCCTTTTCCCCCTACCTCCACAGCTATATCATATTTGGACTTCACCAGTTTCCTCATTTCCTGTCCCTCACCTTACCCCAGTTCCAACCTCCCAGCTCAGCACCATCCTCATGACTTGCCCTACCTGCAATTGTCCTTCCCACCTATCTGCTCCACCTTCATCCCCACCTCCATCCAACTATTGCACTCTTAGCTATCTTCTCCCCAGCCCCAACACCCTCCCATTTATCTCTCCACCCTAGAGGCTCTGTACCTTCATTCCTGAAGGACTTTTGCCCAAAACATCGATTTTCCTGCTCCTTGGATGCTGCCTGACCTGTTGTCCTTTTCCAACACAATTCTAATCTAGACTCTGATCTCCAGCATCTGCAGTCCTCACTTTTGCCTATGTCATATTTGTGCCTTGTTTACTTTGCACTTACAACAAGGACTAATTCTCTCCATCTCACAAGTCAATTTACACACTTTTTACATTTTTTTTCTCCAATATTAACAACCCCTTTGTCTTTTGCATTGAGCCTCTAAACCATCTGCCCCCTTGCTCCTTCTTTGTCAAATGTACTAAAAAAAACCTATTCCGTTCTTAAGAAACATATCATCATCAAGAACCTGGGCAGAAAGGAGCTATCTCCATTATAATGCCCTCCTGCTTTCTATTAGATTAGATTGGATTCTCTACGGTGTGGAAACAGGCCCTTCGGCCCAACAAATCCACACCGACCCTCCGAAGAGCAACCCACCCAGACCCATTTCCCTCTAGATTAGATTGGATTCCCTACGGTGTGGAAACAGGCCCTTCGGCCCAACAAATCCACACCGACCCAGAAGAGCAACCCACCCAGACCCATTTCCCTCTGGTGGCAAGATGGCACAGTGGTTAGCACTGCTGCCTCACTGCTGCCAGAGACCTGGGTTCAATTCCCGCCTCGGGCAACTGTCTGTGTGGAGTTTGCACATTCTCCTCCTGTCTGTGTGGGTTTTCTCCGGTTTCCTCCCACAGTCCAAAGATGTGCAGGTTAGGTGAATTGACCTAAATGCTAAATTGCCCGTAGTGCCAGGTGTAGGGGAATGTTAACTCTGTTTTTCTTTCCACTGTTGCTGCCAGACGGCTGACTTTCCACAGCATTCTGCGTTTGTGCCACTAACTAAATGCTTATTACTTTGCACACCTCTCATGTGAACTCAGTAAATTTCGTGGAACTAAAATAACAGGGTAGGAGAATGGGTCTGGGTGGGATACACTTTGGAGTGTCAGTGTGGACTTGTTGGGCCGAATGGCTTGTTTCCACACTGTAGGGATTCTACAATTCCAAAAAGGATTTTATTTCCTCAATCTGAAGCTGGTGTCTGAGCACAGGTAATGCACTATGCAAGTCTTTCTAGCAGCAACGCAATTTATATACACATGTGCAACCACACAAACACGATCTCTGCATATTGGCACTGCATCTCAAGGTGTATTTCGTGGATAGCTGTGGAAGGCCTCTGCCCGACTTGGCAAACCAGTACATTGCATTCTGTGCAACCTCATTATTCTGAGGAAATGGCATTTGCTGTTACTTATCAGATGAGACGAGAACACCAGGAAAATGAGGAAGAGAAAGAAGTGAAAGAAGGGGCGGCACAGTGGCTAGCACTGCTGCCTCACAGCACCAGGGTCTCAGGTTCGATTCCAGCCTTGGGTGACTGTCTGTGTGGAGTTTGCACATTCTCCCAGTGTCTGTGTGGGTTTCCTCCGGGTGCTCCGGTTTCCTCCCACAGTCACAAAGATGTGCAGGTCAGATGAATTTGTCTTGCTAAATTGCCCATAGTGTTAGCTGCATTAGATTACTTACAATGTGGAAACAGGCCCTTCGGCCCAACAAGTCCACACTGACTCTCTGAAGAGCAACCCACCCAGACCCATTCTTCTACACCTGGCACTACGGGCAATTTAGCATGGTCAATTCACCTAACCTGCACATCTTTGGACTGTGGGAGGAAACCGGAAAACCCACACAGACATGAGGAGAATGTGCAAACTCCACACAGACAGTTGCCCGAGGCGGGAATTGAACCCAGGTCTCTGGCGCTGTGAGGCAGCAGTGCTAACCACTGTGCCACCTTGCCACCAGAGGGAAATGGGTCTGGGTGGGTTGCTCTTTGGAGGATCGGTGTGGACTTGTTGGGCCGAAGGGCCTGTTTCCACACCGTAGGGAATCCAATCTAATCTAATAGAAAGCAGGAGGGCATTATAATGGAGATAGCTCCTTTCTGCCCAGTTTCTTGATGATTGAATAATGGATTAGTGTTATGAGCAACTACAGCCAAACATCCCCAATCACCAACAATCACACACTTCTAAACTCTTTTCCAATTGATCTATAGGCTTGCTGAGGCATGGGGAAGTAGGCCAGCAGCCTAGAGACTGCATTCAGAGACAGACCAGGCAACCAGCATTCCAGACAAGCTCTGATGCCTTCCTCACTTGCTTGATTACATTTAGGCACCTCCATTACAATCATCGGCCAGCATTTGTGGCCCTCTTTTTAATGTAAAGGTTTAGAAAGGTGAAGATGCCCTCACTTCCTCATCCTTGCCTGCAATAGTAGGTTGGTGCTCATTCTGAGTAGGAGAGGCTTACTGGCCCTCCAGCTTTGAGAGTCTACCTGCCATTCCTAGTTGGTCAGTTCACTCACCCTCTGGGCCTTACAGGATCAGAAAAAGCAGCGATTCGGTCCATTATGTCTGTGCCACTTCTGGAAGAACCATCCAGTTGATCCAACAACCCTGCTCTTCCCCACAACTCTATAAATATTTCTATTTACACGATTTATCTGGTTCCCTTTATTTATCTAGCTCATTGTTAAATCTGCTTCTACTACCTGCTGCATGAACCAAATCTCTATATTGTTTTTTCTGCAATCACTTTAACCTGTGCTCTATGGCTCCTGCCCCTGCTGAAAATGGGAACAGTTTTGTTTTATTTACTGGATCAAGACTTCATAACTTGGAACATTTTTATCAAAGCTTCTCTGTTTTAAGGAGAACAATCTGGCTTCTTCAGCTTCTGCACATCATCAAAGTCAATTATTCCTTTGCATCCTCTCCAAAACCTTGACATCATTTCTAAACTTTGATGCCCAAAGGCCTAAGTAATATTTTAATGAATATTGTGTAACTTATTAGATTCTGTACACTCTAACGCTGTTAATAAAAATGCATATTATGAATGCCTTTTTAAAACAGTATTCCAAATTTGTCATACTACCTTACAGATCTGTTTACATACTCTTTCTGGTCTCTGTGTTCCTGCAACCCTTCAAAATCAGATGGACCAATCCACATGATATCACTGGATACGTGCAGGCCAGGAAATCCTGAACATATATCCCCTGAGTATCTGGGGATTATGCCAAAGAAATCTGCTGCCAACCACTGCTTAGCAGCAGCTTTAATGGCGAATATTATTTAGAATAAGCTCTGAAGAAGACAGAAGCACAGAATGTACTACAGCAAGGGCTGGGATTTTGTGAAACTTGAAAGGGTTCAGAAAAGATTTACAAGGATGTGGCCAGGGTTGAAGGGATTGAGCAATAGGGAGAGGGTGAATAGGCTGTGGCTGTGTTCCCTGGAGTGTCAGTGGCTGAGGGGTGACCTTATCGAGGGTTATAAGATCATGAGAGACAAGAATAGGGTAAATAGACAAGGTTCTGGATCAGTGGTGCTGGAAGAGCACAGCAATTCAGGCAGCATCCAATGAGCAGCGAAATCGACGTTTCGGGCAAAAGCCCTTCATCAGGAATAAAGGCAGAGAGCCTGAAGCGTGGAGAGATAAGCTAGGGGAGGGTGGGGAGAGAGTAGCATAGAGTACAACGGGTGAGTGGGGGAGGAGATGAAGGTGATAGGTCAGGGAGGAGAGGGTGGAGTGGATAGGTGGAAAAGGAGCTAGGCAGGTCGGACAAGTCCGGACAAGTCAAGGGGACTGGAAGTTTGAAACTAGGATGAGGTGGGGGAAGGGGAAATGAGGAAGCTGTTGAAGTCCACAATGATGCCCTGGGGTTGAAGTGTTCTGAGGCGGAAGATGAGGCGTTCTTCCTCCAGGCGTCTGGCAGTGAGGGAGCGGCGGTGAAGGAGGCCCAGGACCTCCATGTCCCCGGCAGAGTGGGAGGGGGAGTTGAAATGTTGAGCCACGGGGCGGTTTGGTTGATTGGTGCGGGTGTCTCGGAGATGTTCCCTAAAGCGCTCTGCCAGGAGG
>NC_057715.1:69110050-69173882 GCF_004010195.1 Chiloscyllium plagiosum
GCACCAATCAACCACACCGCCCTGTGGCCCAACATTTCAACTCCCCCTCCCACTCTGCCGAGGACATGGAGGTCCTGGGCCTCCTTCACCGCTGCTCCCTCACCACCAGACGCCTGGAGGAAGAACGCCTCATCTTCCGCCTCGCAACACTTCAACCCCAGGGCATCAATGTGGAATTCAACAACTTCCTCATTTCTCCTTCCCCCACCTCATCCTAGTTTCAAACTTCCAGCTCCGCACTGTCCCCTTGACTTGTCCGGAGTTGTCCGACCTGCCTAGCTCCTTTTCCACCTATCCACTCCACCCTCTCCTCCCTGACCTATCACCTTCATCTCCTCCCCCACTCACCCATTGTACTCTATGCTACTCTCTCCCCCCCCCCACCCTCCCCCAGCTTATCTCTCCACGCTTCAGGCTCTCTGCCTTTATTCCTGATGAAGGGCTTTTGCCCGAAATGTCGATTTTGCTGCTCGTTGGAAGCTGCCTGAATTGCTGTGCTCTTCCAGCACCACTGATCCAGATTCTGGTTTCCAGCATCTGCAGTTATTGTTTTTACCTAAATAGACAAGGTCATTACCCTGGGGTGGGGAAATCCAGAACTAAGTTTAGGGTGAGAGGGAAAAGATTTAAAAGAGACCTAAGGGGCAAAAGTTGCCAGAGGAAGTGGTGGAGGCTGGTACAAATACAACATTTAAAAGGCACCTAGATGGGTATATGAATTGGAAGGGGTTAGAGGGATATGGGCCAAGTGCTTGCAAATGGGACTAGATGAATTTAGGATATCTGGTCAGCATGGACGAGTTGGATCAAAGGATCTGTTTCCGTGCTGTACGTCTCTATGACTCAATGACTGCAAAGTATACAACCAAGGATTACTAGATAGTATAGCTGCTGATTCAGCTGATGAGGCTTGAGAGACTTTGCTTCCACACTGAGCCTGTAACAGGTTGCAAAGTAAACAATGCGATAAAATAACCCACTTGAACTTATTCTCAATGCTCCACTTGCCACAGATACATCAGCTCATGGTTACATGGTTGGAAGACAAAAGTCACAACTGCACAACGAAGACTTTCTCCATCATTGTGTTATGACACTGTAACAGTAAACAGAGTTGTTGTGCTACATTCCTTAATATGGTATTACCGTTCTCAGACTGGATTAGTAAGTAACTTTGGTTCCATTTACTTGAAAATCTCGAATATGTTCACTTAAACAGAAAACCTGATAACTTATAGTTGCACAGGAACTTACACATACATCCTTAGTCTAGCATGCTACACTCAGATTCTGCATGGCTTCTGGTCACGTGACAGCCATCTGGCTCTTGCCTGGTGAGAAAATGTCGAGCCATTCTACAAAAATCAAACAAGCAGAGGGACTGACTGAAATATTGATTTCAATTACCTCAAGATAATAAGAAAGACATCATCATTTATTATTTAAACACTAATATAACATAACAAGATGCCTTTTTTGAATCTAATTCAATGATTGTCATGGCGGCTCAGTGGTTAGCATTACTGCCTCATAGTGCCAAGGACCTGGGTTTGATTTCACTCTCAGGTGACTGTCTATGTGGAGTTTGCACATTCTTCCCATGTCTGTGTGGGCTTCAACCCAGAGTCCAAAAATGTGCAAGTTCGGTGGATTAGTCGTACTAAATTGCCCATAGTGTACAGGCTAGGCAGACTAGCCATCCTAAATGCAGGTTTACAGGAAAAAGTGTTTGGCTGGGGAGGGGTGATGGGTCTGGTTACATGCTCTTCACAGGGTTGAAGTGAACTTGAGGGGTCAAATGGCCTGCTTTCACACTATAGCGATTCTATGATTGACCTCATATTATTTAGTTAAATAGTTCATTGAAATACATCAAAGAAAATCAACTACATTGTGCAGTGTTGTAAACTATATTATGGGTTATTGAACAGATGGCATTCATATTGTTTTATGTATCAGGACACATCTTGTAAAAGGCAAACTACCTCATGGCTCTATCGAAAAAACACAGTAACTGCAGGAAGCACAGTGATCAAGTAGCATCTGTGAAGGGAACAGACATAATGTTTTAGCACCAGGCCCTTTGTCAGAGCCAGAAGATAATGATGAAAAACATTTTTAAGAAGATCATAATAAGCAGAGGCAGAGAGAGGAAAAAAATACAGGGCCACCACAAACTCAGGGAAATAAGTAAAATTACCTAGAAACTTAAGTTTAACTGCTCAAGGAGAGATGGTAAAACGGTACCAGTGTGATCAGCTTGAGACAATAGGAGGTATGAGAAAAACTAAAAGGTAGTGTTTCAATAGCTGATATGTGGAGGTGCGGGTTTTGGACTGGGGTGGACAAAGTCAGAAGTCATACGACACCAGGTTACAGTCCAACAGCTTTATTTGAAATCACACGCTTTCTGGGTGCTGCTTCTTCATCAGGTGATGTGACAAATAAGCAGTGTTCTGAAAGCTTGTGATTTCAAATTAGACTATAACCTGGTGTTATGTGACTTCTGACTTTTTCAATAGCTGAGAAATAAAGGAGGATTACAGTAAATGGTTTTGAGAGTTCAAAAACTACAATTGTAACTTTCACATCTTCAGATATGAGCTTCTGATTCAGAAGCTGTTAATATCACATGAACTTTATGTTTTATTTAAATTCATTACCTTCAAAATGGATACATCAGAAATATCAAACTGAACTGATTCCAGTTCAGACATAACTTCAAGCTCACTCCAAAAGCTTTTTACTTTGTTAATGCTCAAAATTTAATGCATTCCAAAGAGGGTGCAGTAGTCTACTGGTTATACACTGCCCTAGTAACTTAAGATGATGGAGAGGAAATTGGTTTATGCCAGCAGTGCATGACTGGCTCCTGTCAAACCTGCAGTTTTTTCACTCCACTAGTTTTTATTTTCCATTAACTTGAAAGAAGTGCCAAGATTTTTTATTGGGGTAAGCCAATTAAGAAACTACAGCAAGAGTAGAAAAAAATCCAAAAATGCTTGAACTGTTGTTTTATGAATTTGAGAGAAAATATAAGTTTGCGTAGACTGAAAAGTAACCTGCCAATTATCTATCCAGGATGTTTCTTGCTGCTGGTGCACACCAATATCACCTCCAGGAGTTTAATTCAGCATGACAAATTATGAAAAAAAAACACAAAAACCACAGATGCTGGAAATCAGAAATTAAAACAGAAATTGCCGGAAAAACTCAGCAGATCTGGCAGCATCTGTGGAACGAAAGCAGAGTTAACATTTCAGATCCAGTGACCCCTCTTCAGAATTGATTCTAACTGGGAAAACCATGATTTGGAGGATCCGGTATTGGACTAGGGTGGACAAAGTTACAAATCACACAACACGTGTTTATAGTCCAACAGGTTTATTTGGAAGCACTAGCTTTTGGAGCACCGTTCCTTCATCAGGTGGTTGTGGAGGTTAAGATCATGCTCACAAAATTTATAGCCAAAGGAGTCCATTGTCATGGAGATGTGATACGGTCAACAATCTTAAGTTAAAACTTTCATGTTTTATAATAGGATATACTTGTCTCTGTTCTTTGATATGTAAATCCCAGAATTTTTTGTAAATTACATTCTCAAGATAGCTCAGCTTTTTAAACAATACGTATGAAGTCTGTCTTTGTCCCAATGCAATGACAGGCTGATAAACCCTCTGTATAGTTTAAGTTAAAAATCACACAACACCAGGTTATAGTCCAACAGGTTTAATTGGAAGCACTAGCTTTCGGAGCGCTGCTCCTTCACAACCACCTGATGAAGAAGTGTTGTGTGATTTTTAACTTTGTACACCCCAGTCCAACACCGGCATCGCCAAATCATGTATAGTTTTACAAAGTTTTATATGGATTCATGCATTTTTGAGCAAAATGTAATTCTGTAAGAACACATTCACCCCATAAGCTTATACGTGTGTGCAAGTAGAAGTGACAGATTGAGTGTGCCTTTGAGTGTGAGTGCATGATAGAGTGTGTGTGTGTATATAGTCTAGATTAGAGTGGTGCACCCAATAATGACTATGAAACCATTGATTTTGTCAGGGGGAGAGAAAAGACCCAGCTGGTTCACTAATGTCCTTTAGGGAGAATAATCTGCCATCCTTACCTGCTATGGTCTACATGTGACTCCACTCCCATAGTAATATGATTGACTCTTAAGTGCCCTCTGGGCAATTAGGGATGGGCAATGAATGCCCACATCCAGTGAATGAATGAAAAAAAACACTTCCACATTAGCCAGAATATGTTTTAGAGGATGTCAGGAGGTTAGCTTCCAGGATTTGATTGCAATGCAATAAGAAACTCAGACTTCACCAGAATTATCTAGGTAGCTCCCATTCCTCTTGCTTCACTCACCAACAATCACTTCACCAACTTCTCTTCATAATCACTTTGTTGCATAAGTGTTCCTACTTACTGGATACTTGCTTCTCCCATTGCTGTTCTCTAAATATTTCATAAGAATGTCACTGTGATAATCCCTCCTGTTTTACAGAAAAAGCTCATGTGACATTTTCAACAGGAGGCTGATACCACAGGTTGCACCTGCTTGCACATTCCTATAGAAGAAAACCCCAGAACATCACAGGCAGAGGGAGAGCACATGGCAAGTAGTAACGTGAGATTGTTTGCATCTTATTAATTTGTTTTGCTTTCTGTCTTTAGTTACAAATTGCAGCTACATTCACCAGTAATTTTTACCTCCTTTCATAGTATAAGTTCATCTTTATCCCTCTTTTAAATTTCTGGTGATGGAATCTATTCAGGTGTGGACACCATCTGCCCACTTAGTGAAGATGAAGCCAACCTTTATGAATATGCATCAGCATTTGATGTGCCCAATGCCTCCCTTTTCTCGCAGCAGCTCCCATTCTATCTTGAACTGCTTATGTTCATTCTAAATCTGTAGCAAAAGAGCACAGCATCTGACTTAAAATCAGAATTTAGTTACAGAAGTCAGAAAATAGGCCAAAAACGTCCAGAAGTTGACTATCAGCTTAAAAGGACAAACCAGCAGCTAATCTGTATGTATTGAGTGGGCTATTTCAACAACACTGGTGATTAATCCCAACTGGCTGTTAGTTCTGCAAGTTGCTGAATGAGTTTATCGCAGGATGAGCTAAATACTGGATCATCCCAATGTCATAAACGTGTCCAGCAAACAATAAAGGATCTTTATATAGAGCTGCTGGAAGGCATTTTCTGCAGTCAGGTATCAGGCATTGTGCTCATATGTCTTTGGTTTCATGCTGTGCTCTTTTGCTGCAGATTTAGAACGAACATGAGCAGTTCAAGATAGAATGGGTTATGAATAGATTCTATAAGGAATATTACTGCTGAAAATTTGCAACACCTAAATAAGGAATCACTATTCACCGGGATGAAGTGCGTGTTCTTCTTTGGTTAAGAATGTTGGTGACAACACACCAATATTAACAATATTATCAATATCATCATTGTGCATTGTGTTCTTTCAGGGATCAGTCGTCTACTTAAAATTCAAACATTTCCTTGGCAATAAATCTAATGATGAGCTGTAAACCCCACATTGCTGTCAATGTTAATGTCTCAATATGTTCTGACCTCATTTTCTTTGAAAATCCCATGTAGGTATGGGGTAATTAGTCCCATGTACAATTATGCACTTTTGGCCAGGCATGCTATCCCATAATACTGTTAGCACATATAAATCAGATACACGATGATTGGATGACCTGAAGTTTAAAAGTTAAGTCGTGCAAAAGTTTTGAGCTTTGCACTGTTGGTTATGGTTTGTTTGTTGTTACTTTTATCACTAAGTTCCTTTTGCATTCCACTGGAATGCACTTTCCTTTTTAACTTTTTTTAAAAAGAGAAGTAAAGTCCAAGCTTTTCATGTTGCAGTCATCAGGACTGAAAAGCAAGAACAAGCCAACATAAAATAAAAATTAATGTAGCATGAGAAGAATTTCTAATTTCTTGTGCTATGGTTGGTATGAAGATGCAACAGGAACTGTTAACTATCTCAGTTAAAAGCAAACTGCTACCAATGCTGGAAATCTGAAATAGAAACAGAAAGTGCTGGAGAAACTCAACAAATCTGGCAGCACCTGTGGAGGTAGAAACAAAATTAGCAATTCAAGTCCATTTTAACTCTTTTTCTGAACTGTTACAACTTCTATTGTCGAGGCATTGTCATGGGGATGCAGTAGGGATTGGCTGGCTGTCCTTCCATGGCATTTTACTCAGTGAAAAAGGGAAAATGTTCTGGTATGTTCCCTTTGTCTGCAATGTTTATGTTTTGGGCATCATGATTTGGAGGTGCCGGTGTTGGACTGGGGTGTACAAAGTTAAAAATAACACAACACCAGGTTATAGTCCAACAGGTTTATTTGGAAGCACTAGCTTTTGGAGTGGTGTCCTTCATCAGGTGGCTTGGAGTATAAGATCGTAAGACACAGAATTTATAGCAAAAGTTTACAGTGTGATGCAACTGAAATGATAGACCTGGATTGTTTGTTAAGTCTCTCATCTTTTGGAATGACCATGTTGGTTTCATTTCTTTCATATGTAAATTCCAGAACTTTTTTAGAGTTACATTCTCAAGCGAACTTTAACAATAGGTGCCATGTCATCTCAGATAATGCACTGAAGGTGTAAGGTTAAAGTCTGTCTGTGTCCCAATGTTCAGACTGATTCTATTTCTAAAAAAGGGGTTTACAGAACCTTACATGGATTCATGCAGTTTTTGAGCAAAACAAAATGTAATTCTGCAAGTACAAATTCACTCCACAAGCTTATATGTATGTGTGTGTGCGTGCGTGCGTGCGTAAGTGTCTGTGAGAGAGTGTGTATGCATGTGTATGTGTCTAAGTGTAAAGGGGTATAAGTCTTTGAGAGGGTGGGTGCGTGGGTATGAGTGTGGGGTATATGTAAGTGTGTGTGGGAGAGAGCTTATGTATGAAAGAGGGTCTGCTTGAGTGTATGGGCATGTAGGAGTGTGAGTGTGCGCGCGTGTGAGAGACTGTGTAGTGCAATGGGGTCATCTATAGTGTGACATGAACCCAAGGTCCCAGTTGAGGCCATCCCCATGGGTTCTGGACATCAATTGCCAAAGATTCACAATGGCCAACATTAAATTGGCAGAACTTCACAAGTGAGCTTTTAATTTCTCAGTACCAATAGTCTGTGCCCAGGAAAATCTGTCATCATCTGTCATTTCTGATGCCCAAGTCAAGTGACAAGACAAGGTGGATGGTTCAGCTCCCACTCATGGTTTACAAATTCCATCAAACCCATGCAACACTCACCATATGACTTGATACAACGGTCCAGCTAATGTAATTCTTGACATGATCTCTGCCAGGGTCATGAAATCAGTCCTCAATATACAAAGCACAAGTTTCTGTTTTAAAGTGCTTAACATGCTTGGAAAATATTATTTCTAGCAACATTTTAACACAGTTATTAATTTATTTAAAATAAACAAATGAAAAGCCTTAGAAAAAAAGTGTACAATTGAATTCGAAGCACATTTTTAAACAACATACTAAACTGTTTAAATCTATTGGGCTATTTTTGATGCTGCAGAAATAGTTACGTTTACATTATTAAATATTCTGGCTACACAGAGAAAAGAGTCTCGACTCTTTGATGTCATACCATTAATGTAGCTACAAAGTTTAAACCTACTCGACTATTTCAGTTGGGGTGAAAGAAGGGTAGCTGAAGCTTTCCTAGTTGATGAGGTTAGTATCGGCTGCAGCCCTCACCACCTCCTTTTTCTGCTGTTTCTATGACTATGGTTTTTCACTGGTGAGGAAATGGCATCATTACAGCTGAGCACAAATTTATTTTTGCCGATTTACCAAAAAACGCATTGGATAATAATCAGGAGCACAAATCCGGTTTGATTTTCCTCCTCACTAACCTAAAGCCTCTGAAATTAATTGTAGCATGTCTGTTGCTCTGCTGTCTGGCATAAACTAGTCACTAAAGCTCCGGTCAGAGATAAAATTTGTTTAGCTCAGCTACTCATTGCCTTAATTACCTGACCTGAGAGAAACCAGGCATTTAATGTATTAATATTCAGGAGTGAACTTCTCAAAACTCTCCTTACCTATGCTTCTTATTTTACAAGTATTTTGTTTTGGGACTGGCACAGTGATTGGTATTGCTGCCTCGCAACACCATGGATTCAGGTTCGATACCAGCCTTGGACAATTGTGTTGAATTTGGACGTGTCTGTATGGGTTTCCTCTGGGTATGGGAGATGGATCTGGGTGGGATGCTCTACAGGAGATCAGTGCAGACTTGATGGGCTGAATGGATCTTTCAGCCTGATCAGGATTCTATGATTCCATGAAATGTTTATTATTTGCATCTAGAAATAGTGTGCCATCCTTTTTATACATCTCCATTGCAACACAATTGCTTCATTTATAGAGCTTTATCTGATTGAAGGTTCACACAAAAGTAGTCAGTTGTTTGAAGCTGATTGGATGGATTCCAGGATAATGCAGTTTGTGTTCATTTATGTATGCTTGACAGGACAACTTCCTTACTTTATAGGGTCACTCTGCCTCAAGCAATGACGTACACAGTACCATTTCAAAGATGTTTATAGCTCTACAAAAATAAATTGATCATGTAGGTGAGGAATATTGCATGAAAAGTAATATCTCATTTCATTAGTTGCTTCGCTGACTTTGACAAGACTGATCTGTTTATTCAATTCATTATGCTCAAAAGAAACTGCTTATTTTCAGCTTTCTGATGCATACAGCATAAATTCTTTACAATATATATTCTTTATCATTTTCGATATGCTGCACAAATTTTTCTGGGGCTACATGAACGGTAATTCTATTCATGCTGACACACATCCCTCCATTCAGGCACTGGGAAATTTAAATGATAACAAAATACTGAAGTGCTGGAGACCTGAAAGAAAAACACTGGAGAAACACTGAAGACTTGACAGCATCTGTTAAGACAGAAACAGAGTTTAAGTTTTGAGTCTCATGATTCTTCTTCAGAACTTATCCGTTCCAGGTAGAAAAAAAAGATAATTTTTACAATTAATCTGTGGAAGATATCAAATTCAAAAATCATAGAAAAAGAAAAAGTAAACTAACATATTGTTTAGTAGATTAGAATATTTATGTTATGAGGATTAAACGTTTGCATGTTTGGAGATTCAAGATGGCGGCGACCCAGCAAGTCTAAGTCTGCAGTACTCTGCCCAAGACTCAGGCAAAGTGGGGTACCCACCTCCACCACATCCTCTAAACCATTTAAAATAACTCTTACCCAGCATATTTAGTCATTTTGCACCAAACTTGAACAGTTTGGTGCTGTGCTTAAAATGACTAAAGGTAAAAATGCCCGCAGCTCGCAACAGGCAGAAACCCCTCCCCCACCCCCTCCAGCAGCAGCGGAGATGTCCGCGGCCACCTCGGGGGACTTAACTGCAGAGGCGAGCCTGGTCTCCGTGATTTACAGGCTGCAGGAGAGGATCGACGCCTTCACTGAAGAATCCAGGAGTGGGTGGGAGTCATTCTCGGTCGCGCTGCAAAAGCACGACCGAGAAATTGAAAAACTTGAACATCGCGTTGGAGGGGCGGAGCGAAAGACCGCAACCTTGGAGACTGCCATAGGCCAGGTCCAGGCTCTTGAACAGCGAGTCCAGACCTTGGAGGAGCACATCGACGACCTCGATAATCAGGTCGTCGAAAAAATATTCGGTTGCTAGGCCTTCCCTAGCGGGAAGAGGAAGGCCAGCTAGCAGTTTTTTTGGAGCAATGGCTCCCTGAAATATTAAAGTTGGAGTCGAATCAGGCCTTTGATGAGACAATGAAGCGTTTGAGAGACTTAAACATCCAATATTCCTTGCGTTACTCAGCAACGCTGTGCTTCAGCCATGAAGGATCCGTTTATAACTTTGGATCACTGGAGAAGGCTGAAGAATTTTTGGACCTTCTTAAATAGACTGTAAGAATTAAACCGTATGGCTCATGATGCAATTTTGCCTCCCCCCCCCACCCCGGTTTACCTTTTCTTTCTCTTTTTATCCTCTTTATTGTTTAATATCGTCTCTGGGGGGGCTTATTTGTTATCTACTATGTGATTTTCTATTTTTTTAAACAGGCCGGGTGGCTTAGTTGATTTGTGTGGGTGGGGGTGCGTTCTGTCCTACCTCAATTTTTTTTAGAGTGGAATTTTTTTTCTGTTATTATATTTAGTTATCTATTACTTGCTTGGATTGAAACTTTATAGTTTTATATGTTTATACTTTGTATTATCTTTACTAAATGTATCCAAGTGTTGGTGTGGGTGGGGCACTCACTTTTAACTTTGGTTTTATAGTACACTTGAATTTGTCTACTCTATTATGTGGTGCCTGGGTCGAGGGCGGGGCACTGGTTGGGAGAGGATACGATGGATTTATTGACAGGTAGTAATGCCCCTGGGAACAAGGGGGAAAATCTCCTTTTAAATGTGTTTTATATTTTTCTTATTTAGAAATAGTTTTTAACTATATTGCCGTTAATGTATTAAAAAATTTCTACTTTTGTGAATTTTCTACGGTCAATGTTCGGGGTGTTTTGGTTGCTGTTCTTCCTCTCAGGGGGTCTCAGACTTGCCTGGATGATCATGGTTAGTCATTTAATTAGGTGGTGCACCTGGAATGTCAAGGGGAGTAATTCACCAATCAAAAGGAAGAAAATACTATCAAACCTCAAAAAAGAAAGAGTTGATATAGCTCTCTTACAAGAGAGCACTTAAAATTACAACAAGGAGGATTCGATCAGGCCTTCTTTTCATATTTTAGTTCAAAAAGTAGGGGAGTAGTCATTCTCATTCGGAAGAAACTTCCTTTCAAAATCTTAAGTCAGATAAAAGATGAATCTGGATGGAATATACTGATCAAAGCCCTCATAAATGGAGAGGAGTATGGAATTTTGAATCTTTATTGTCCCCCGGCACACCACTTCAAATTTATAACAGAAGCGTTCTCCAAACTGATGGCTTTTGGGGCTCATCACACAATTATAGGAGGAGATTTTAATTGTACTATGGACCCAGAGATAGACAGGATACCCAAGAGTACTGCAGGTATATCTCTTATATCCAGACAATTGGCAGATTTGAATAATGAGCTCGGGTTAGTAGATGTGTGGAGGTGCCTTCATCCGCAGGACAGAGACTTTACTTTCTACTCTAACCCACATAAGTGTCATACTAGAATTGATATGTTTTTTGCTCCCTCGACCTTTTTAAACTCCATATTATCCTGCAAAATAGGTAACATCATAATCTCTGATCATGCTGCAGTATATATGGAAGTTAAGACTAGGGACGATGAGACAAGCTCCTGACATTGGCGTAATAATTCCTTCTTAATGAAGGATAGTAAATATGTAAAATATTTATCTCAAGAGTTCAAAACCTTTTTTGGAAATCAACTCAGGTACGGCCAGTAACCTGTCGATGATGTGGGAGACCATTAGGGCTTATGCACGAGGTCTCATTATTTCATACTCAGCGACACAGAAAAAACAAAAGGGAGAACAACAAGGTCTACTCGAGGCTTGCTTGAAGGCAGCTGAGATAGCGTATGTTGATAGGCCCTCTATTGCTAAGTTACAAAGGATTACAGTCCTTAGGACAACCTTGAATATCGCACTTACCCAAACAGCAAAGAGGGAAATATTATTTGCAAAGCAAAGACTATATGAATACGGTGATAAGCCTGGTAGATACCTAGCGTAACTCGCAAGGAGAATTTCGGCCCTCAAGCTAACAAGTCCATTAGGGAAAGTGCTGGTACTTTGACTCAGGACCACAAAAGGATCAATACAACCTTCAGAAAGTTTTATTCTGATCTGTATAAATCACGGGATTGTGAAGACAGAGATAAGAAGATGGAGTCCCTTTTTAAAAGCCTGGCCTTTCCGGACTTAACCCAGGAACAGGTGTCGATCCTGAATGCTCCCCTGACAACCCCGGAAGTACTTGACAAAATCAGGCAGCTTCAGAGTGGTAAAGCACCTGGCCCAGATTGTTTCCAGGCTGAATTCTACAAAACGTTTATAGGGGTACTGGCTGGTCCACTTATAGACATGTATAATTATTCATATAGTCAGGGCTGTCTCCCACCTTCATTGAGAGAAGCAAATATTTCTCTCATTCTTAAAAAAGGAAAGGCCCCAGAAGATTGTGCATCATACAGATCAATATCTTTGCTAAATGTAGATTTTAAAATTCTTTCTAAAACATTAGCATTAAGGCTGGAGAGGATTTCACCATACATCATAAAAGAGAACCAGACGGGGTTTATCAAGGGCCGTAGATCATCTAATAATACTAGAAGGGTTTTAAATGTGATTCAAGTCTGTCATCAGGAAAGAATACTGGGAATAGTAGTCTCTTTAGATGTGGAGAAGACATTCGATCGGGTTGAATGGTCATAACTGTTTTACACACTGGAAAAGTTTGGTGTTGGAGAGATATTTGTCAAATGGGTCTCAATATTGTACAACGACCCCAGAGCAGCTGTGATTACTAATGGTTTAGGCTCAGATAGCTTCAGTGTGGGTAGGGGCTGTCGTCGGGGATGTCCTCTCTCACCGTTATCATTCATGCTAATAATTTAACTACTAGCGGAAGCTATACAGGCCGATTCTAATATAATGGCTCCGAGGGTTGGTCTGGGTAAACATAAAAATTACCCTTTATGCGATGTTCTCCTTTTTCTTAGTAATCCTTTGATATCCATGCCCCGCTTGATCCAAGTAATCAATTTATTTAGTGCGTTCTCAGGTTACAAAATCAATTTCACAAAATCGGAAGCCATGCCGATGGGTGGTCTCGCTAGTATGTCCAATTTATCGGACTGGTCTTGCTTTCCCTTTCGGTGGTCCCTAGAAGGTTTTTTATATTTAGGTATTTTTATCACCCCAGCATTTGGTCAGCTGTACAAAGCCAATTTTGTGCACCTATTAGAGAGGATAAGGCAGGACCTTCAACGCTAGGGGGATCTCCCGATATCTTGGTTAGGCAAAATAGCTCAAATTAAAATGAATATTTTGCCTCGTCTCTTATACCCTATGAGATTGTTCCCTGTGATGTTGCCCAGGCCGGCATTGCGTTCTTTCATTTGGAATCATAGATGGTCCCTTATTAAATTAAAGAAGCTGCAGCTTCCACAAGCAAGGATAGGACTTTAGGAAGTATCAGCTGAGTTCTCTATTAAGCTAAGTAGCCGACTGGGTCTCGTGTGATCCGCAATCAATCTGGCTGGACATTGAGGCTTCTCAAGCAAAATGTCCCCTCATTAATCTCTTATTTTTAGACAAGATGAAAGTTATTGTGGACCATTTGTAAAAGCCCTATTGTATTAAATACAATTAAAGCCTGGAAGATAATGCGGCAAGACAAGGGTAATTCCCAAAAACCTCTCCTTTACTCCTATAGTGGAAGCATGGGATTTTCAACCAGGGCACACAGATGCTACATTTAAAACCTAGAGGTCCAGAGGTATTTCTTGCTTAGGGGATCTGTTCGATGTGGAGGTTATGATGTCTTTTGAACAGTTGCACTGTTTGGACTGCCTAATGGAGACCTTTTTCGATATTTCCAAATTCGAGATATATACAGAAGAAGACCATATTATTAGATAGCTCTTATAAATCGGATAGGGAAAGAAGAGTGTTATGGCCAATGGGTCCACCCTTCGTCAGCACTCTTTATCACTCATTACAGAATGAAGTATCAAAAGACATGGAACAATTGTTTAAAACATGGAATCAGGAACTGGGGTTGGAAATCCCTTCAGAAATGTGGGACAACATTTGGGAAAATGACAGAAAGATCTCCATTTGCAATAGAACCCAAGCTATTCAATTAAAGGTTCTCCATAGGACTCATATAGCACCGGAACGACTGGCAAAATTTAGGGCAGGAACATTCCCAATTTGTCCTAAATGTAAAATAGAAGTGGGCACTCTCACACACTGCTTATGGACATGTCATAAGATCCGCAAATACTGGATCAGAGTAGCAAATGCACTGACAGAAATCTTGGGAGCCGAAATTGGAGTAGATCGAGTATCTCTTCTCCTCGGCTTTTCAAACCTGCCCTCCCTGGATGTGCATGGGAGGAAATTATTTTCCATTCTCCCCTTTTGTGCAAGGAAAAATATCTTAGTAAATTGGATAGCTGAGGGCCTTCCAGGACTTTCGAATTGGCACAGGTTAATCATGGAATGTATTTCCCTTGACTTCCTTACAAATATGGTGCACCAAAAAACTGAATTATTCTATAAAATATGGCAGCCCTTCCTGAACTATATAGATACAGATACTTTGGCCATATTGTCAAGGGCTTTTATCTAGTTGTGGTAGTTCTGGCTGGTCCGGGGGCCCCCGGGAGAGGAATCCCGTATGAATACTGGTCTTATTATGACTTAATGTTAATTCACTCTGAGCATGTACTTCATTATTTAATTACTATGTTTTTTTTTGAGTAATGTAAAATATTTTATTATATGCTTTGGTTATTTGTAGGTTAGATTAGTACTTAGTTGAGTTTTTTTTCTTTCTTTTGGTTGTTGTGTTTTGGTTATTATTTATTTAATATTTAATTGTATATTAGTGTTTATATTTGTTTGTGTTATTTTGTAAGTGTAAAAAAAGTTTTAAAAGTTTCCTTTTTCTTCAATGAAAATATCTATTAAAAACGTTTACATGTTCCAACTAAGTGAGATTCCTCAATTCATTACCATTTCATACAGAATATGGATTGACTTCCTGAGTTGGGAGCAGGAATTGGCTCTCCTTATTTATTCCCCCAGCCCCCGCTGTTGATCGTAACTTCTTCCCAGACAAAATATATTTATGCTTCAGGAGGAGCCAGTTTAAACAGGCCTTCATGATTTCACAAAGAGTAATATACTAAACGTAAAAATAAATATTTAAACAATACATACACACAAATTATGAATAAGACATGGGTCCAAAAATAGATGGAAGTTTAAAAAATGCTGTACAGATTAGTAAACCATGAAAAATAAATAGCCACATTTTGTGTGGATTAAACTAATTACACTGATGTTGGTAGTATAAACAATTGACTTCAAATTAATTGGCCTTTCAAATTGATTGAAATTCTTTTGTCCTGTTTTCTTTCAATAGCTCACTGCAGTGAAAGAGCAGATGGGTCTTCTGAGACAGTGGGAAACTATGACAAGATTAGAAAAATGAGATTTCCAACATCGAGGACAAGTTTTTAATGGTGAGATGGTTTTCCACCCAAGATCTTAATGGTGAGATGAAAATTTCTCTAGTGAGTAGCAAGGTGCCTCTTTGTATGCCGTGACATCTCACTATTACCTAATCTCAGCACATCTGCCATTTTCCCAGATGAAGAAATACAAGATGGCAACAAATCCTGATATGAAAGTCTGAGTAGGCTCCTGCTGAATCCAGTTGACCCCTTTGTCCTCTGGGCCACCATCTTGAAGTGCGGGCCTGAAATTCCTAGGGCACATCTCAGGCAGGGAGCACCTGCACCCCACACCCACAGAATTTGATGATGGATAAAAGCCTCACCAATTCTTCATGACACATCTCCAATCATGTACAATACAGTTTACCACTTCAATACTGCACTTTGGAGCTCACTAACACCTTTTGTTTCAAGGCTATTGAAGATGATGCAGCCTGACAGTCCCCCTCAGGAGATGGAGGAGGTACAAGAGGCTCAGTGTCTATCATCTTCGATACCATTTCTTCAATGAGTGAGGCACTGTTGAGAAAGTACCAGGACACTACCACAGAACCTATGTCATTTGCTGGAGCAGAATTTGTGAAATGAAGGGCAGAATGGCTATCCCATCCTAGTGCCATCAAGGTGACAGCCATGCTAAATCATTATGCAACTGGCTGCTTTCAAGAATCATCCAGGCACCTCTCAATATTCCATCTACAAATGTATCAAGACCAGTTAACAAAGTCACTGTAGGAAATAGAAGCTAATTGCTTTATGAACTGTGTGACAAACTGAATTACAATTCTTACACACATTCTTCATCGATGTAGACTAACTGTACTTGCTGAATCATGCTTCAAATGCAACTAGTGTTGAAAAATGCGGTGCTGGAAAAGCACAGCAGGCCAGGGAGCATCAGAGGAGCAGGAGAATCGATG
This sequence comes from Chiloscyllium plagiosum, assembly GCF_004010195.1. NCBI lineage: Eukaryota > Metazoa > Chordata > Chondrichthyes > Orectolobiformes > Hemiscylliidae > Chiloscyllium > Chiloscyllium plagiosum. The sequence continues at coordinate 69,126,263 of NC_057715.1, forward strand.
TTTCGGGCATAAGCCCTTCTTCGGGAATGAGGCTGGTGTGCCAAGCGGGCTGAGATAAAAGGTAGGGGGGAGGGAATTTGGGGGAGGGGCACTCAATTGTTCACAATCACCTCTGGGCTGGGATCAAAATTTGAGTCAATCATTGTCAAACCAATTCTTCGACTCCAACATTAAGACATTCTGAAAAACTTTTCCAGAATGATTACATTTGGAAAGTCAGAGACAAGTGGGGAGAAGTAATAATGGTGAACTTTATATACTTGTTCAAATAATTGTATTTTTGTCTCATTCATTGGATGTGAGCATTGCTGCCAAGGTCAGCATTTGTGGTCCATCTGTAATTGCCCTTAAAGTAGGCAGTTTGTTAAGCTATTTCATTGTAAAGTTAATAGTCAACTACATTGCTAAGGCTGTGATAATCGCAAATAGAAACATAGAAAATAGACCATTCAGCCCTTCGAGCCTGCCCCACCGTTCAATATGATCACGGCTGATCACACAATCTCAGTATCCCATTCCCAGTTTCTCTCCAAATCTCTTGACCCCTTTAGCCGCAAGGGCCACGTCCAGCTCCCTCTTGAATCTATCTAATGAACTGGTCCCAACAGCTTCCTGTAGGAGAGACTTCCACAGGTTCACATCTCTCTGAGTGAAGAAATTCTTCCTCCTTACTCTTAGACTGTGACCACTAGTTTTGAACTCCTCCAACATTGGGAAATGCTTCCCACCTCTAGCTTTTCCAGTCCCACATCAAGAATTGCCACATCAAGTAAAGATATCCTGCTGATGGCAAAATGTTTATCAAGTGACCCAGTCAGGCTTCACTATTTCCTTTGAAAATGTATCTCAAAGAAATATTTTGGTTATAAAGAAGCCAAGTTAATGAAAAATTTTTTACTCACTTGGAGGAAGAAGTCAACCCCATCTGGTGCATGCCTCATAAATCTTCAGGGTTTTTGAACGAACGTACTTCCCACTTTTTCCCTGATAAGTTTGCACCTGTGAACATATATCCCAGAGTCAGGTGTTAAGAGTATTCCTTGCATGCAAGGGGCCCCAATGGATCCTTCCATATCCATTCACAAATTTACAATTTTCTTCCCAACCTCTCTGCCCCACCCCCTCTCCAGCCTATCACCCTCACCTCCTTCCACTTATCGTATTCCCAGCACCCCTCCCCCAAATTCCCTCCCCCTACCTTTTATCTCAGCCCGCTTGGCACACCAGCTTCATTCCTGAAGAAGGGCTTATGCCCGAAACGTCGATTCTCCTGCTCCTCAGATGCTGCCTGGCCTGCTGTGTTTTTCCTGCACCACATTTTTCAACTCTGGTCTCCAGCATCTGCAGTCTTCACTTTCTCCTCATTCAAATGCAACTTTGTTGCTTTCTCATAGGATTTAGGATGGATTTGTGAGCAATGTTACTTTGCAAAAGCGAGACTTTCAATTGCACTATAACACATTGATGATTGCTGAGGCCCAGGAAATAAGTCATTTCAAGTGGATTGCAATGATCTGCAATATTCAGATATGTATCATTCAAAAAGGCCAGTTCACCATCTGTAATATTGAATCTGAAAATTGAATGTCAAGCCAACATCAATTTGAAATCACTTAAATAGGAAATTGTGACTGGCAAATGAAGATGTGATCTAATATTCAGTTATTATAATCTAACAGTTCTTCTGTGTTTGGACCACTTGGTGGGTAACAGACAGGGATAATGGCCATTTCTGGTATCAATCATGACAGTCATGGAGGTGAGACATTCCCATAGACTTTTAGAATTGACAGAGACTGAATGTCAAGAGATATAGCATCAAGATCATGGTTGACGAAAACCACCTCCTCCTCACTTCACGCATAGGTACAAAAATGAGTCATAACTTGAAATATTTAAAATCTTTAAGCTGATCAGTGAAAACAAAAAGCAGGACTTGGCAATCGCTCCAAATCAAATACCGTAGCTGTTCATAATCGAGCTAAGATAATTAACTTTGATTTTAATAGAACGTGGATTAAATATCAGTATGGGTGTGGACATGGATGATGTTAATGGTAGTTCTGTCTCATTATTAGGAGAAAGTGAGGACTGCAGATGCTGGAGATCAGAGCTGAAAATGTGTTGCTGGAATCCTGCTCCTTGGATGCTGCCTGACCTGCTGCGCTTTTCCAGCAACACATTTTCAGCTCTGTCCCATTATTACTATGTTACTAATGTTTTCATAACAATGCATCCCTTATTTTTAAACAGTGATCTGGTCCTAGATTTCCCAACATCTACCCTATCAAGACTTTAAAAAGATTTTACATGTTCCAATCCACCATCTTTAATACTCTAACCTCCAGTAGGTACAAGCCTAGCCTATCCAATCTTTTCTCATAATGCAACCCACAGTTTCAAGGTATTAGTTTTGTTAACTTTATCTAAACAATTTCAAACTCAGTTTCATCCTTGCTTAAATAAGGTGAGCAGTACTCCTCCAATCCTCCATGTATGGGCTCACTATTATCCTGTATAATTGAAGTAAAACTCCCATTTTATTTTGTTAGCCTTCCTAATTACTTGTTGGTATCTGCATATTATCCTTAAACAATTCATGCAGCACAGCATCCAGATCCCTCTGCATCTCAGAACTCTGAAGTCAGTCCACAGTTAGACAATATGCTTCTTTTTTATTCTTCCTATCAAATGGACAGTTTCCCATTTTCACATTATACTCCATTTGCTAAACGTTTTCCCGCTCACTTAATTTATCTGTATCTTTTTGTAGCCAGCCCTTTCTATGATACTAATGACACAATTAACTACCAGAGTGCCCCCTTCATCTTTTCATAGCTTTCTATCCTTCCTAAATATCGTGTATCCTTCAATTATAAGGTGCCAGTCAATGTCATTCTGCAACCATGTCTTTGTAATGATAACCAGATGGTACTTCTTAATTTCTACTTGCACAGAGCATTTTGGAAATTTCTATACTCTTGGACATTAGAAAAAAACGTGACTGCATAGGAGATGTGATCAAATAGAGTTAGGTGTTTAAATCTGTTCAGCAATGTACTACAATGCTTTAGATCTAAACCAATAAACTTATACAACTCATAAATCTGACTCCCAATGTTTAATTCTACTCTAACTTTATAAATAACATACATTTCAAATACCTCCAACTCACCCAATAAAGAATAAACAAAATGCAACATGAAGGTATCTGAAAATGTTCCTTTAAAATAACAGTAAAATATTGTGGGGGTCAGCTTTGGATTATACACCTTCCAGAAAATGTACCTCACTTAAAAATGTCATACTGAGGAAATGTAATTCAGCCTGAGACATGTCTGTTTAGTTTTGACATTTTTTGTTTTGTTTACCTGTGATATTGCGGTCATATGTGTCATTATTATTCACATTATGATTATCCTGCCCTGCCCTTGACTTACCATACTGGTCCGCAGCTCCTTTACCACAAAATAAATGAGCATTTGTGGTAGAAAGTGGCTTGTTTACTATTATGAGTTCCTCTCTGAAGATGATTTTACAATTATTTCTGCTTTAACTGTATTAATAAGACCTCTTTTATCATCAAACCTTATTAACTAACTACAGTCTTCCCATTCTTTATGACCCCCTTTCAGAATATACTAAATCTCCTGAATTGAAGTCTTCCTTAATGGTCATTATAAGATGCCTCTGCTTTTTAAATTTTCTCTGGGATCTCAGCCTTGATCGAAGTTTGACTTCCCACTTGTAAAGCACTAGTAGCACAGAAAAGATGGTGCAAATTTGTTTCAACTTGTAGGAGATCTATAACACAGATCAGAAAGAAATTTGGGATTTCACCCACAGAAAGTAGAAACATAATAAATATTTTATTATTGTTTCTTCTAGTTTATTTTTAACACTGTGTCTATGATGGCAAAGCCACAGAACAACAGACTCTCAGCTGTATATATTACAGCCTCCGAGCAGAGTTCTATCACATGCCTACTGAAGTCACAGCTACATCACTGATTACCACAAAATCATGAAAAATTATCTCAAACAATAATGCAATCACTAATTTTCAGAACTTGTCCAGCCTTTACTTCAGGGCCTTTCAAAATATGATCACAACTTTTATTTTTAAATTATAAAACCAGGAGTCAGTTTCCTGCTAAGTTCCAAAGAAATAATTATCAGCAAAGAAATAATAACTACCTTCAAAAAGAATGCAGAAGGATCTGAAGTAGGTGTGGGTAAAACACTGCTGTCTTAACTTCACGCTGACACAAGTTGTGGCATCTTTAAAATAACAGGTACAACCTATAGTCTGAACCTAACTAATAAGGAGATTTTAGATAATTCTGTTTATTTGGTTTTAATGTTTAGAGATAGGAATCAAATTGAGTTAAATAGGTTATTCTATTCACTGAGATAGCTTACTTGCTACAATGAATAAGATATTACAGGTAGAAAGGAGATTCCCATCCCATTAATCTGGCTGCATTCCAAACCACATCTTTGCATGAAAGTATCTTTTTGATAGCATCATAGTACAGTAATAGAGAGCTACAGCACAGAAAAAGGCCCTTCAGCCCATTAGTGTCCACATGGTCAAAAACAACCACCTAACTATTCTAATTCCATTTTCCAGCACTTGACCCATAGCTTTGTATGCCCTGACATCACTATTGCATGTCTACATACTTATTCAATATTATGATGGTTCCTCCCTCTACCACACCTACAGGCAGTGAGTTCCAGATACCGACCACCTTCTGTGTGAAAGAGCTTTTCCTCACATTTCCTCTAAACCATTCGTCCCTTACCTTTAATCTATGCCCTTGGTCATTAATCCCTACATCAAGGGGAAAAATTACTTTCCGTCTACTCTATCTACCCCTTCATAATTTAATGCATCTCAATCATGTCCCTTCTCAATCTCTGTTGCTCTAAGGAAGACAACCCCACTTGTCAAATCTTGCCTTATAACTGAAACTGATGCCTGGCAGGGTTATAAGGATAGAGTTGGGATGGGGTTTGAGTCTGGGTGGGATGCTCTTCAGAGGGTCATTGTGGATCTGATGGTCTGCTTCCATACTGTAGGAATTTTATCTCTTCCCCCATCTTGAATAATAGTACCACAATGGTTACCCTCCAGCCCTCTGGCACTTCTCCTATGGCCAGAGAGGAATTGAGAATTTTTGCACGCACCCTATTTCCTCTCTTGCATCATTCAACAATTTGGGATACATTTCAGATGGCCCTTTCAGGTTTGCCAAAACACTCAGACCTCCTCTGTGTCAAGACTAATTTCTTTAATTGTATCACAATTCTTCTTCCTGATTTCTGTAAGTTTTCTATGTTTTTTTAAAACATGTCAATAGCTTTCAAAATTGTGAAAAATCTCTTTCTTGTACATCACATGTTTATTGCTTTAAACTCCTACTGTAGAATTACAAAGATCTTTCTGGAAAATGTTCAACTATCTGTCGAGGAACTGTGTTCTTTATCATTTATTTAACTTTAAGGAAGATTCATACTATTTTTGACCTCTGAGTTGCAGAACTAAGTCCTACTAAAAATTGTTCCTTAGAATAACAAAATCTTTTTGAATGACTTTTGCTCATGTTCACTCTGAAACAGAGTTCTCTTAGACTGATGTTTCTTATAATCCAAATTTCAATAGTATGTCTGTTTCATTGCAAGTAGCATGTCTTAGGGTCAACAATTCATCATTATATAGCTATCCACAATGCTCTCCAAATGTCTCAAATCATGTTGCCATATTGTGCAAGCTAAAATATATGATATATTCATAAATTTATATGATACATATACGCACACACAATATATGAAGGAGGCATTTGTAAAAACTCAAATGCTCCAGTTCAATACTTTACTTCTTCTGATTTATCTGATAATTGAATTGATCATCTGAAATTTAAGAAAACAAATTCTCAGATTTATTTTTCAGAATTAAATTGCATTCCTTGGAACAACATTTTACAAAAGCATATGTTTCTGTGCTCACAGAAATCTGTTTCACGGTGTTTTCTTAGCCCATAAGGGTCTAGGTAGCTTAGACCATAAGACCATAAGACATAGGATCGGAAGTAAGGCCATTCGGCCCATCGAGTCCACTCCGCCATTCAATCATGGCTGATGGGCATTTCAACTCCACTTACCCGCATTCTCCCCGTAGCCCTTAATTCCTTGCGACATCAAGGATTTGTCAATTTCTGCCTTGAAGACATTTAGCATCCCAGCCTCCACTGCACTCTGTGGCAATGAATTCCACAGGCCCACCACTCTCTGGCTGAAGAAGTGTCTCCGCATTTTTGTTCTGAATTTACTCCCTCTAATTCTAAGGCTGTGTCCACGGGTCCTAGTCTCCTCACCTAATGGAAACAATTTCCTAGCGTCCACCCTCTCCAAGCCATGTATTATCTTGTAAGTTTCTATTAGATCTCCCCTTAATCTTCTAAACTCCAATGAGTTTCTTCAGCTTCTCACATTGCTGAAGAAAACAGAACTTTATCAAATGCTAAGCATTTGTTGGTGTTGTTAAACAGTGACACTCATCACTATCAAGAAACAGGGAATGGAAAACAATCCGATAAGTTATTTTCTTCAGATTTGAAACAAAACTCAAGAAATTCTTCAGTCCTTCTCCCAATCCATCCATATCACTTGATGTTCATCCTTCTATGTTCGATGCTCTATGAAATGGCTGGTGGACGATGGTTGTTTGTTAATTTAAATAAGGCTTGTCACACTGCTAGTAAGGTTAATGCTGACAGAGCGAGAGCAGCTCTGAAGAATTTCACAGATAAAGTTTATTGAAACTATGTTAGATCGACATCCCCACTGATAATTACAGCAATCACTTTGATTGTAAATAGAAAGATCTTTTTTGAGCTAGGTGTAGGAAGTAGGCTGTGAGAGGACATGGGACATTGTGTATGCAAATCCTTAAAGTTAGGGGCTCAGATTTTAAAATCATTGTACATAACCCTTCTGGGGTTTTGTACCTTCAAATTTATGCATACCCACAAGATGTGGTCTGTAGTCTACACTTAAAGAGTCATTGAAGAAATAGAATTTTGAGCACATAGGAGGTGCTCTGTATGAATTCACAAAAGGCAAACCAGCACTTGATGGTTCAATGATATTTGTCTTGAATTAATGCTGTATGCAATCAGGGGTAGAAGGGACATTGTTCATAAGACCATTATAGCAGCAGAATTAGGCCATTCAGCCCATCAAATCTGCTCCACCATTTAAACATGTTTTTCAACCCCTTCTCTTGCCTTCTCCCCGTAACCTCTGATCTCCTAACTAATCAAGAACCTAACCATCTCTTCTTAAATACGATCAGTTACTTAGCCTCTCTTACTAGAGGCATAGAGTTCCACAGATTCACCACTCTCTGACTGAAGAAATTCCTCTTCAGCTCAGGTCTAGAGGGTTATCCTTTCATTCTGAGGTTGTGTCCTTGGGTCCTAGTCTCTGCTGCTCATTGAAATATTTTCTCTACATCCACTTTATCCAGGCTTCTCAGCATTCTGTGAGTTTCATTGAGATTCTCCCTCATCCTTCTAAACTTCATTGTACAGACCCAGAGTCCTCAACTGATCCAAATATGACAAGCTCTTCATCGCTGGGATCATTCTTGTACACCTTCTTTAGTCCATTTTCAAGGTCAGCACATTTTCCCTTAAATATGTGGGCTCTCAGTGTTCCAAATGCAGTCTAATCAGAGCCCTATACAGCCTCAGCAATACATCCCTGCTCTTATACATTCCCTTCCTCTCAAAATCATTGTTAACATTGTATTTGTCTTTCTAACTGCTAATTGAACTTGCAAGTAACCATAAGGGTATCCTGTACTAGGACTCCCAAGTCCCTTTATACTTCAGATTTCTAAAGCCTTTCCCCATTTGGAAAATAGTCTACATCTCTATTCTTCCTACCAAAGTACATAACCTCACATTCTTCTTCTGCCACTTCTCTGCCCATTCTCCTAGCCTGTCCAAGTCCTTCTGCAGCCTCACCCCCCTCAACACTAGTTGTGCCTTCATTATCTTTGTGTCATCTGCAAACTTAGCAACAACATCCTTCATCCAGATTAATACTATATAACGTGAATAGTTGTAGTCCCAACCCTGACCCTTGCAGAACTCCACTAGTCACTGGTTGCCATCCTAAAAAAGCCCTGTCTATCCTCATTCTCTGCCTTACACCTGTAAGCCAATCTTTTATCCATGTCAGTACTTTGCCCCTAACACCATGGACTCTTATCTTATCTATCAGCCTCCTATGTGAAATGTTGTCAAAAGCTTCCGAAAAATCAAATAGATCACGCCCACTTGTTCTTTGTCAAACTTGCTCACTACTTTCTCAAAGAATTTTAACAGATTTGTCAGGCATGACCTCCCCTTGATGAAGCTGTGGTGACTCTGAAAAAGTGAGGACTGCAGATGCTGGAGATCAAGTATGGCACGGGAAAAGTATCCAAGGAGCAAGACAGCCAATATTTCGGGCATAAGCCCTTTTCCAGTGCCACACTTTTCGACAGTGATGACTCAGCCCTATTTTACCATTCATTTCAAGTACTCCTCCATCTCATCTTTAATAATGGTCCCTAAAGTCTTACTAACAACTAAGATAAGCCTAACCAGCCTATTATTTCCAATCTTCTGACTCCCTCCCTTCCTTCTTAAACAAAGGTGTAAAATTAGCCATTTTCCAGTCTTCTGGGATTCTCCCTGACTCCAGTGATTCCTGAAAGATCATTATTAATGCCTCTATAATTTCCACAGCTATCTCCTTTTGAACCTTTAGGATTAGTCCAACCAGTCCAGGTGATTTATCTAACTTTAGACATTTCATCTTCCCCGCACCTTCCCCTTAGTGATGGTCACTTCCTCTACCCCTTACTCTCTTGAAGTTCTGATATGCTACTGGTGTCTTCCACTGTGAAAACTCATGCAAAATGCGTATTCAGTTCCTTTGCCATTTCTTTGTTTTCCATTACCACTTCTCCAGCCTAATTTTTCATCAGTCAATATCACTTTTGTCTCTCTTTCTCTTGCCTTTTATAGATCAAAAAAACCTTTATTTTATATTACTAGCAAACTTACCATCGTATTTCATCTTCTCCCCACTACTGCTTCTTTAGATTAGATAAGATTACAGTGTGGAAACAGGCCCTTCAGCCCAACAAGTCCACACCGACCCGCCGAAGCGTAGCCCACCCATACCCCTACATTTACCCCTTTCCTAACACTACGGGCAATTTAGCATGGCCAATTCACCTGACCTGCATATCTTTGGACTGTGGGAGGAAACCGGAGCACCCGGAGGAAACCCACGCAGACACGGGGAGAACGTGCAAACTCCACACAGTCAGTCGCCTGAGGCAGGAATAAGTTGTCCTCGACTGGTTTTTAAAGGCTTCTCACTAATCTTCCCTATATTGTGTACTTTCTCTTTTACTTTTATCTGTCCCTGACTTATCTTATCAGCCATGGTTGCCTCAAACTCCCCTTAATGTGTTTTTCTTTCTGGAATGAATTTCTGCCATGCCTCCCACATACTTCCAAAACTTCCTGCCATTGCTAGTCCACCATCTTCTCTTCTTTGTCCCCTTGCCCCTTCCAATCAACTCTAGTCCGCACATATCTTTGTTGTTAACTTTACTCAATTTTAATGACATCTGATTCAAACTTTACTCAATTGTAATAACACCTGATTATCCCTCTCAAACGCAGGGTGAATTCTATCATATAATGCTCACTGTCCCCTTAAGTTTACCTGAAGCTTCTTGATCAAGTATACCTCAATACCTATCACCACATCCAGACCTGCCTGTACCTGACTAGGATCGACTACAAACTGCTCCAAAACACCCTCTTGTAGACATTCCATGAATTCCTTTTCTCTATGCTATAAACTTGATGTTCTGAGTCCACCTTCATATTGATGCCCCTGCCACGATTATTGTAATAGTGCCTTTCTTACATGCCTTTTCCGTCTTGTGATTTATTTTTTGCCCTTAAATGGATACAGACATAACTTGTCCAACCTTTCCTCATAAAATAATCCCTTCATCCCAGATATTAGTCAAATGAAACAAAACAGAAATCGCTGGGGAATTGCTGAAATTCTGAAGAAGGGTCAGTGAACACGAAACGTTAATGCTGTTTCCTCTCCAGATTCTGCTTGACCTGCTGAGTTTTTAATGCAATTTCTGCTTTTGTTTCAGATTTCCTGCATCCACAATTGTTTTGATACTGGGCAAATGAACCTTCTCTGATCTGTTTCTAGTGCATTTTTATCCTTTCTTAAAGAAGGAAACCAAAACTACTCAGACTTCTCCAGATGTGATCTTCCCATCACCCTGTAGAACTGTAAGAAAACATCCCCGTTTTTATATTCCATTCGCTTTGTAATAAATAACATTTCATTTGTTTTAATAAACACTGCTGTATGTCCATATCAACTTTGTATGATTAATTTACCAGTAAACCCAGATCCCCTTGTATCTCAGAGTTCCACAACATCTTTCCATTTAAATAATATACTGTAGTTTTCCACTCATCCTGAACACATTTTCCCACATTGTAGTCCCTATACTAAAATAGTGATCACATTATTTCTGCCTAATTTATGCACACTCACATAACCTATTTCTATCTGTCTGTTACCCAGTGTAATAATCTTTATAATATGCAGCTTCACATTCAGTTTGAGGGAGGTGAAGAGACATCTAAAACTAAAGCTTTAAACTTATATAAGAGAAATTATGAGTGCAGGAAGACGAAGTTGAGTGTTCACAATTTATTTCCACTTTGAGTAATCAGTACATTTAGCAACCATACACTTGGCCCCTTCAGCCTAATCACTGATATAATTTTAAATAGTTGAGGTCCCAGCACTAAACCATATGATACTCCGTTCGTCACACCTTGGCAATCTGAAATGGCCCACTTAGGTCTACTCTCTGTTTCTTGTTAGTTAACCAATTTTGTACCCATGCCAATATGTTGCCCCATACACCATGAACTCTTATTTTGTGAAGTAACCTATGACTGGGGGCGATATATATGTTAATGTCACTGGACTAGGATCCAGCATGCCAGACTGATGTATCAGAATGTGGTTTTGAATCCCACCACAATAGATGGTGAAATTTGAATTCACTAGGAAGTCACGAATAAAATGCTAGGCTCCTGGTCACTATCTAACCATTACCAATTATCATAAAGGCCCACCTGGCTCACTAAAGTCATTTTTCAAAGGAATTGTTTCAATCTTATCTGGATTGGACTACATGTGACTCCAAATCCACTGCAATGTGGTTGGCTCTCAACTGTCGTTTGGACTATTAGGGATGGGCACGATATGCTGGCCAGGCCAACTATGCTCCTATGCATGAGTAAAAGAAAGGGGCAAGTCTTCTGCAAATCTAGTCGCAGTACAGTTTTCAGTTCCCCTTTATCCATGTTGCTTGTCACTTCCTCAAAGAGCTCCAATAAAGTAGTCAAACATGATTTCCTTTACATTCCAGCATTTACATCATGACCGATACGAAGGTCACTGGCCTTAAGTTTCTCACTTTCTGCCTCTACCCTTTCTTGAAAATAGGACTCACATATGATATTTTCCAATCTGACAGAGTATTTGCAGAATCTAGGGAATTTTGGAAAATTATCTACTAAAATATTATTTTAGCAGCCAATTAGAGTCATAGAGGCACAGAAATGTAAAGTACAAAAGCAGACCCTTTCGTCCAACTTGTTCATGCCAACCAGCTAGCCTAAAATTAATCTAGTCCCATTTGCCAGCATTTGGGCCATATCCCTCTAGACTCTACCTATCCGAATACCCAACTGAATACCTTTTGAATGTTGGAATGGAATTAATTTCCACTTCCTCTGGCAGCTCATTCCATATACACACCACCCTCTGTGTGAAAAAGTTGCCCCTTTGGTCCCATTTAAATCTTTCCCCTCTCATCTTAAACCTATGTCCTCTGGTTCTGGAAAAGACCTTGTCTATTTACCCTATCCATGCCCCTCATGATTTTATAAACTTCTATAAGGTCACCCTTCAGCCTCCGACACTCCAGGGAAAACAGACCCAGCCTATTCAGCCTCTCCCTGTCGCTCAAATCCTCCAACCCTGGCAACATCCTTGTAAATCTTTTCTGAACCCTTTCACATTTCACAACATCCTATCGAAGGCAGACTAGAATCGCACGCAATATTCCAAAAGTGGTTGAAATATCCTGTAAGCGGCAACATGGCCACCCTTTATTCAATGCTCTGACCATTAAAGGAAACTCCTTCTTCACTATCCTATCTAACTGTGACTCCACTTTCAAGGAAATATGAACCTGCACTCCAAGGTCACTTTGTTCAGCAATATTCCTCAGGACCTTACCATTGTGTATAAGTCCTGCTCTGATTTGCCTTTCTAAAATGCATTGCCTCACATTTATTTAAATTAAACACCATTCCTTGGCCCATTGGCCCATCTGATCAAAATCCCGTTGTACTCTGAGGTAACCTTTTCGCTGTCCACCACACCGCCAATTTTGGTGTGATCTGCAAACTTACTACCATATCTCCTGTGTTCACATCCAAATCATTTATGTAGAAAAACAGTGGACCCAGCACCGATCCTTGTGGTACACCACTGGTCACAGGGCTCCAGTCTGAAAAGCAATTCTCCACCACCACTCTCTGTCTTGTTTTAAGATTTAGGATGATGTCCATGAAGACCTGAGGATTTGTCAGCTTTTTCGTTCTAATATTTTTCTCAACAAATTGCAATTATTTTAAGCTTCTCCCTCTCTTTCACCTCCTGTTTCACAATTATTTCTGGTATGTTAGTTATATTCTCTGCAGTGAAGGTAGATGAAAAGTCTTTGTTCAATTCAACTGCCTGTTTTTATTTTTATGTTATTAATTCACCAGACACACATTCTAGAGGATCAAGTTAATTTTGCAAATTCTTTTCCTTTTCCAATACTTGTAGAAATTCTTACCATCTGTTGACATACTTTTAGCAAGCTTTCTCCCATACCCTAATATCTTCCTGTTTATTAATCTTGAAGTTATTCTTTGCTGCTTCCTTTATGTTTCCAGTCTTGTGACCTGTCACTAATTTCTGCTGAACACTGCTTTTCTTTCAAATTGATTCTAGCTTTAATTTCCTTAGTTGGTGGTGGAAAGCTTATCCTTTGCTTAGAACCTTTCTTTCTCACTGGAATGTAACTTCTCAGTATTCTGAAAAATCTGTTTAAATGTCGGCTGCATCTCTACCATCTTACCTATTATGCTAATTAACCAGCTAACTCTGTCTTCATGCCCTCATTTCTATTTGTAATGTCAGTTTATCAGTTTTCTTATGAATGCTATATGTATGAAGATACAAAACATTTAGTTCTGTCTTTTTTCAGTTTAAAGCATTCTTCTAACTTTAGATTCACTCTGCTCCCCTACAAACTGAATGTGATTTTGAATCATATTAGGATCACTGTTACCTAAGCGATCATCACAGAGAGTTAATTAATTAGTCCTGTCTCAAGCACATTACCAACTCTAATATAGCCTGTGCTCTTTTGTTGGCTGTAGAACATTCTGCTTTGAGAAACTGTCCCAAATCCCTATATAAATTCATCATCCTGGCTACCTTTGACAATCTGATTCATCCAATCTATATTGAATTAAAATCACTCCTGATTATCACCATCCCTCTTGAAAAATCTCCTTTTATTACCTTGTATCACTGTCATATAGTATGGTTACTGTTTGAGGAACTATAAATCAAACTGATAAGTGATTTCTTAGCTTATCCATTTTTCACCTCTACCCGAATCAATTCTACATTTTGACCTCAGAAGCAAGATAGTTGCATTCTATTGTATCAATATCATCCATAATTAACAGATCTATCCATTCATCTTTGCCTATTTCTCAGTCCTTCCTAATTGTCATGGACCCGAGAACATTCAAGGTCCATATTTTGTCATCATCTTGCAGGCATGCCTCTATAATGGATATCAGATCATAAATATTTATTTCTATTTGTAATGTTAATTTATGTGTTTTCTTATGAATGCTATATGTATGAAGATACAAAACGTTTAGTTCTGTCTTTTTACTATTTTTGTAACCTCTATTCTTACCTCTGGGTGCATTCTGTCCCTTTGTGGCATTGATTGATTGTTTCCATTATTGTTACATTGCTCACTTGCCTTGCCTGCTCTATTTCCTACAAGTTCCCAAACTTGATCTTTCGCCCCACTATTTAGTTCTAAGCCCTCCCACCAGGCCTTAGCAGAACAACTGGTCCTCCAAGGTTCAGGTGATGACTGTCCCAAAGATGCAACTTACACTTGTCCAGTACAAAGTGAGGTAATTACACGGCTTAACCAGTCTCTGATCTGCTCTTACAGCCAGCATGTTATTGGGGGGATGGGGGGGAGGAAATCACTAATGGTACTGTTGAGCACTGAGTGTAGGTGGGAGGCATGTATTGCTTAGTACATGTGTTGCACAAATATTATTTGCCACTTCTAAGCCCAAGACCTTGTAGGAACTTTCAGATTGTTTCTGAAGTGTTGCCATTTGTAGATAGGGTCATAAGAGTCATACAGCATGGAAACATCTGGCAGGGAAATGAGCATTTCATGAGCATTTAGTTTACTTACAATTATACAATCAAATCGCATTAATTGATTAATATAGTATCTTATTCTGCCTAACTGCCTAACTGTAAACAATCTAGATTTTAATACTCCAATATGATGACTCTGCTTAGCCTCACTTAACAAAAGAATGCACCATGAGAATAACACCACACACTGATGTTACTTTCAAAATCAAGGAGTAATGCAAAAGCCCCTGGTTTAATGTATTTCCATTTCATAGAACCAGATTACAAGGATGTGCAATCCTCAATATTGAATAAGGCAAGTTAACATCCTCCCAGCTCATTAAGTCCATATTGGGCAACAGAGAAAGCAGAAAGTCAGTTACTGGGGAAAGAAAATCATAATAACACTGTACTCTGTACTGGCTTTGTTTTGATTTGTAATAGAGAGTAGCAATTAGATTTGTAAATTAGAGTTAACCTTGAAACAATGTGTGTTTAAGTTTGTAACTACATATTGTTTTGAATTTTATTACTTGCATGTATGTGTTGTCAGAATGTATGAGGATATCTCACTATTTCAGCCTTTTTTACATACTCTTATATATTTGTTTAGAGCTTTATGATTTCCTATATTTTATATAGTTTTGTAAGTTATTATCAACCTTTTACACTATAATCTTTATCTTTAAAAATCAATAAGAAACTCATTCCTGATATTCACAATCATAGGTTTTAAAAAACATTACCTAACAAATAGCTCCTAAATGCAAATGGTCAAACATTTATTTTAATGAGAAACTTGCAAAAATTGAGATGATGAACTCAAGAGTGTCAATCATGGGGCCTAACAGGATACATCTCTCTATCCTAAGTGAATGGCCTGATCTTAGTAAGGTATTATAAAAGCAGTAATAACTAATTATAATGAAGAGGATGGGCCAATGAATATTTGACACATTAAGGAAACAGTCAGGAGATATTTGGAGATTAGATTAGATTAGATTACTTGCAGTGTGGAAACAGGCCCTTCGGCCCAACAAGTCCACACCGACCCGCCGAAGCGCAACCCACCCATACCACTACATTTACCCCTTACGTAACACTACGGGCAATTTAGCATGGCCAA
Organism: Chiloscyllium plagiosum; assembly: GCF_004010195.1. Classification (NCBI taxonomy): domain Eukaryota; kingdom Metazoa; phylum Chordata; class Chondrichthyes; order Orectolobiformes; family Hemiscylliidae; genus Chiloscyllium; species Chiloscyllium plagiosum. The sequence goes on from NC_057715.1 coordinate 69,142,038, forward strand.
TTCACCTGACCTGCACATCTTTGGACTGTGGGAGGAAACCGGAGCACCCGGAGGAAACCCACGCAGACACGGGGAGAATGTGCAAACTCCACACAGTCAATCACCTGAGTCGGGAATTGAACCCGGGTCTCTGGCACTGTGAGGCAGCAGTGCTAACCACTGTGCCACCGTGCCGCCCTGTGCCACCGTGCCACCCTCTGTGCCACCGTGCCGCCAATGTCTCAAATATAAACAAAATACTGTGGATGCTGGCAATCTTAAATAAAACAAAGTTCTGGAGAACATCAACATTTGTGGAGAGAGAAACACAAGTTTTAAGTAGAGTATGATTCTTCTTCAGAACTAAAACGAACTGGAAATTTATTTTTTAATGCCACTGACAGAGTGGGAAGAGAAGCAAGTGGAATAAATGAGTGCACCCAGTGCAAAAGACAAAAGCACCGATAACAGACTTATCGATCACTCCTTTACCACCATTAGTACTGCATTTATCTTTTACTCTGTGCATGTTCATTATTTGTTCCAATTACTCCTCCATCCCCTCTGTCATTAGAATAAAACCCATAACCCTGAAGATGTCATACATTTGAAACATTAACTCTGGGTGGGTTACTCTTCGGTGTGGACTGGTTGGGCCGAAGGGCCTGTTTCCACACTGTAGGTAATCTAATCTAATCTTTGTTTCTCTCTCTATGCTAGGCCACAGGCAAACAAGAATTGTCATAGATGTAAAATGTCTTTGAAAAGCTTATTCCATATATCTCTGGATGGTGCCCATTCATTAAACAGGCAAGACATGCTCAGTTCTCCAGCACACTGTGGAGAATTTATTCCAGTTGACGTTTATCACCTTTGAAAGCCATTTAGAGACAGATCAAATACACCAATTTGAAATGAATCTTGTTTACTGAGGTCAATCAAAAAGCAACAACATTATTAATCATGCTATGGATTGTGGTTTGGATGGTGAATAATCTGCAGCTTGGGGTGGTTCATAAATGGAAAAACACCATGGCTGATTTGGTGATGTTTAATTGTGTGTAAGAGCACTTCTGGACATACTAAAAAAAAGCTGCTGCTTTCAGTGACCAAAGTACATTCCAAGTTGAAGATATTAGAGCCTGCTATTCAATTGAAACTAGAAGACTCCAAGGTGTTGGTGAGGGAACAAAGACCCAATGTCAGCTCCATGTTCAAAGCCGATCTGGGAATCAAGAGGTGCAGTATGCCCATAAGGTCACTGTTTTGCTTTGATAAGTGTTATTTACAATGTAAGTAAAGTTTCCTCAGTTACTGCACCAGATTATCTATTGCCTTGTTGGTGAAATTCTCAAATGAACAAATAAGTATTGAGATTTGAATTTAAACTGTAATCTAAGATTGACAAAATTAAATTGAACATGATATAATCATCACTAAGCAATGTTAGTTTTGACCCCATGATGGATGAAATGTCATTGTTGAAGCAGCTACAATAATGTCCAGGAGATTATATATTTGGCTTCTATCAAACAGAACCTATTTCTCTCGTCTTCAACTTGAAACAATACTATGGTTTTAAGGGGTGTATTCTATCCATTTTTTAAAACAGAGATTTTAAGACAAGAGGCATAAAGCTATCTATTTGAGGCCAATGAAGTAAACAGCTTGTGAGATCTTGCAGTTTGTTTTTGTAAAGTTGGAATAATAGAAGCAGCATGAATGAATGGAGTGAGGCTCTTATAGAAGTAGGGTTTTAGTTTAGCTTTCAGCACTTGCTGGTGTTTTGAAGCTGTCTGTGATAGCTGTTATTTGTCTCTCTGCTCCAGCTAAAAAGCTTGAGTTTTCTCTTTCTCTACTAGAATTGCATGTGACACTATCTATTTTACTAAATTTGTTTTTGTCAAGGATGTTTATGGAATGTTACTATATTGGAACGGTTGCTGTTTAGATTAGATTAGAGTAGATTAGATTCCCTACAGTGTGGAAACAGGCCCTTATTTGTTAAATAATCTATTATTCTGTTAAATTTTTTAATACAGTTAAAGTTATACTAACTCTTCTTTTGTTTGTATTTTAACCTTAGGAGAACAATAAGATGCGATTTGCTTAAAGCAGAGAAGTGTAACCAATCGAATTACATCTGGAAACAGCACCTTATATTTGCTTTTGAATATAAGTTGGAGTCTAGGCTATCTCCTTGATAGAGTTGAATGGGGGTCTGGTCCATAACAATCAATACTAGCAGGACTTGTTGCTACACTGTCAAACACTGCCTTACATTCTCAGCTTGCACCCGGAGTTCAGAGTTCTTTTGTTCTTCTTTGGGCCAAGGCTGTAATGAGGTCTGGAGCAAAATGATTAATTCTGACTTCAAACCAAGCATTGGTGTGCAGATGACTGGTGAACAAGTGCCTGAGTAAGAATACTGTTGATGTCACCTTCCATCACTTTACTGATGATTGAGGATAGATTGATAAGATGGCAATTGGACACATTTGGTTTTTCCTGCTTAATTATGAAAAGTTTTTGACATTATCAATTAAATGATAGTGTTGTAGCTATACTGGAACAGCTTGGCTAGAGGTACAGCTAGTTCTGGACAATAGGTCTTCAGTATTATAACTGGAATGTGATTGGGATCCATAGCCTTTTCTGTATCCACTGGATACAAGCTTTTTTAATTCATGTTCATTCAATTAGATTAAACAATGAATTGCATCTATAATGAAAGGAACCTTTGGAAAAAGATCAGCTGGATCATCCACCTGGCACTTCTGGCTGAACATGATGGCAAACACTTCAGTTTTGTCATTAGCACTCAATTGCTGATCTCTCCACCACTGAAGATGGGATGCACAAAGGGACAGACTAACAAATGACCTTTTGCAGATAACCTGGAGAACCCACTAGCTCCACAACTGCTCTTTTCCTATGTTCTTTAAGGCCCTTATTGCAACAGCAAATACTATTTTTAAAACTCACAATTTATTTTGCCCCTCTACTCTTGGACAGTATGAAGCAGTTATAGATTTAATTAACTGGCATAGCTGGAAGCCAACGCTCATAAAATCAACCCATATGGGATTCATGTATGAATGTTTAATTTTATAATGAAGTGCCAGCTGAAATTACATAATGATTGACAAAAGCAATTATATGTGAGAGAACATCAGGCACAGACTTTATCACTGATAAGATTGGAATAGAGGAAAGCTTGGGATGGTGCAACTAGGATGTTACTAAACTTGAGGGAGCGCTCATTTTCTATGTTCAAACTGAAGCTGGACTTCAACCCTTTTGCATTCTTAATGTCAATTCTAGCTTTCTTTATGATCTTCTGCTGTTTGTCCAGATATACAACATTTACTTTTCTAAAGAAGGCTATTTAAGTTTCAATACATTATCATAGAAATGCAGCTTTGAACAAATGTCAAAAATGAAAGCTCTGAAGTTCACCGTCAATTTGACAGACAGGTAATTTACACAAGAAATGAAGCACTAGTTCTCTGAATGCATATCAAGTGTTTGTCTCATTCACTAATCTTTCGCATGGATTTCATGGCATGTCAATGTGACATATGGGCAAAATACTTTCTGAAACATTTATCCCAAATCATATCAAAATAAAGTTAAATGTCAATAGCCTGATAAGATTTGCAAGTCAAAAAACTTTTGGATTCCATTGCAAATGACAGTTTGTAAAGCAGACTTAAATTTGAAATCTACTTTGGAAATGCCAGTTCTTTTTGTCAATAAATCGAGACTAAAATAGTCCCTTGACTTCCATCATGAACTACAAGAGCTACAGAGATTTTAAGCTGTTACATTTAATAATACGAATGAAGCAATGTGCCCTATTCAGTGCTTTGCACACAGTTCAGTATTGACAGTCTGTTATTGATGAGGATAGATGACAAACTTAATGTGCACTAACAAAGCTCCATTGGTCACAGATAATTAGGAGCATATCATGATGTTTAGCTGATGTCTGAAAGCAACTCCATAGAGGCCAGTATCCTGTCAACAAATCACCCCTTACCTATATGTGGAGAGTTCTTGATACTGATCCAGCTCCCTCAAAGCTAGCTGTCAGAATGAACAGAACCCATAACACTCCTGTTTGTATCTGTCAGCCAGGGCTTCCTGATTTAACTCATATACTATGATTTCCACTTGTCTGATGTCATTACAATCACTACACCTCTCCACTGTGTCCAAGGACATGGGTCGGTTCTTTTGTTTGTAGCTGCTCCTGGAGTTTTAGCACCAGGTCCGGTTCCTCCAACTTTGCTTCTAATATGGACGACGAGTTACGCACAGTAGTTCGATTCCTGCCCCTGCAGAGTCTTGGAAGAAATTCATTCCCCTCTTCAGGTGGCAAGGCATCAAGTCAGCAACATCCACTGTGTCCACCTCAGATTCCAAGGTATTTTCAATGCTTGACACAGCGAGTGAACCCACAGTTTCCAGAACAGTCGGAAAGGAAGTCGAGAAGCCGAGCACATTTTCCTCCACACCATTTGCTAGTTTGCAGCTTTTATATGCTCCATGTGCTTGTTCAGGACCGTTGCACCTGCCCAAATTTTATACATCACTGGACCTGATCTCATGTTGATCGTGCATGTTACTCATGCAAGGCCATTCTCAAGGTCCCTACACCAGATTTCAAACCCTAAATAAACTATCCCTCTCACTTAGCGGAGACTTGTGTCTGGCATTGGCATTCCTAATGCCAATTTACACCCCCCCCAACCCCAGGTCCAGGAAGATCAGATTTAACCTGGTGAGGAGTCTTCTCCCCATTAGCTACTGGAGCTATCCCTGTCGTTGCATGAAAAGTGGTCCTTTAATCAAATGGAATCCAGGAGAATTTGGTGTCTAGTGAAGTCTATGAGATCTACCTGGCTAACCTCGTTAGAATCACAATACTATCCATTTAGGATCTAGATATGGACTTCTCAGGGATTCTCCACTGGTTCTAAAGGCTGCTGTTCAGAATGGCTGGAGGTGGGGACGTGAAGCAGGGGAGCTTTTTTCTGGCCTCAGCTCTTCCAGGAGCTATCTGCTATGAAGGGATGAGATTTGTAGAGTTTAGTAGAAATTGGAACACTTAGAACAGCATAGAACAAGAGCAGACCATTCAGCTTTCTCCACCATTTACAACGATTATCACTGATTAAACACATCAATGCCTTTTGCCCACTTCATTCCCATAACCCTTCACACTATTTATCATCAGAAATCCATCAATCTCTAGATTAAATAAACCAAAGGACTGAGCTTCCACAATCCTCTTGGGGTTGGGGGGCGGGGGCGGGGGGGAGTACTTCTCAAGATTCACAGCCTTGAGAGTAAAAACATTTATCTTTATCTTGGTCCTAAATGACATTTCCTTTATTTCTCAAACCAAGGAACCATCTTACTTGCATTTACCCTATCCAGCCTTTTAAGTATTTAGTAGATTTCAATAAGATGGGAAATGCTCAAGCAAAACCTGTAATATTATTCAACTAACACAATGTGGAAAGGGTAATGCTCTTTTGCCACCTCAGAATCCAGTAAAGTGTCAGAACTATTCTTGTGGAAAGTTCCTTTCTCTTTTCTGCATTCCAATAATTCAAAAGATATTTAGTTGCACTTGGAATTCTGAATGCTATTACCAGTACAACCTACATACAACATGGTATCAGGATTTCAACACTCACCTTACAGGCTCCATTAGTTTGTTTAGTTTAAAAAATGATAAGCACTACATTGCAGCTTCAGGTGCATCTATTCATCTGTAGCGAATAGAAAACTGTTGACCAAAAATAAAACTAAATGTAAGTATGACTTCTGTGAATGGTAGTTTCCATGACTTTCTGTCATGACTTTCTGAATTTTACAGGATTGTGACATCACATCTGTGAGCTGGGAGCCTGTGATCTCACACATTTGTTTCTATTCAAATATAGGAGCATAAGAGGTACTGGGCAACATAGAGGTCCAGCACAATTAATCAATTCTTTGGAAAACTGAAATCCAAAGCTATCCTTTTTTAAATTATTCACTCATGGGACATGGGCATGTTGGCTGGGTCAGCATTTATTGCCCATCCCTAGTTGCCCTTGAGAAAGTGGTAGCAAGCTGCCTCTTGACTGTTTTGCATATGTTGTAGGTAGACCCACAATGTCATTAGGAAGAGAATTCCTGGATTTTGACGAAGCAGCACTGAAGCAGTGCATCTTATTGTGGTGTAAAATTCCAAGCAGTGGAATGTGGTGAAACGGTTAAAAATTATGTCCCAATACATGTGTGAATCTAACCGGAATGGAGGTGTTGCTTAGTCCCGTGTGAATCTTATTACACACCTCCCCGTGTGAATCTTCTTATCTGTATGTAACCAGAATGGAATGTGTTTTTTAGCCTTGCTCTGCTGTTCACATGAATGTTTATATCTGGAAAAGAGTATATCAGCTGGAAAAGTCTCCAGTTCGGTGAGTCTGCTCCGGGGTTACGTTTAACCGCCGAGCGTGGGTTGTTGGCAACCGCTCTACGAGAACTGACGGCTCCCAGTTCCGGTAACATGTAGAGTGAGTATAAGCCAGACCCGTTGTATGAGACCTGGTTGTGGCGACGCTGCGGGGAATAAAATGCCCATATTCTAGCAGACTCGCCTCTTGGTCGTTTGTTCTGTGTCAGACTACTCTCCTACGAACCTGACCTTGAGAATTTTTTAAAACACTTGTAAATAACACACACTGGTGCTACTGAGTTTCGGTGGTGGAGGGAGTGGATGTTTGTGCATTTGGTGTCAACCATGTGGGCAGTTTTGTCATGGATGGCATCAAGCTTATAAAGTATTGTTAGAACTGTACTCATCCAGGGAAACAGTGGGTGTTCCATCATACTCCTGACTTGTGCTGTGTAGGTGGTTCAGGTTTTGGGAGTCAGGATGTAAATTACTCAGTGCAGGATTACTAGCCTCTGACTTACTTTTGTAGCCACTATATTTATATGTTTCATCCTGTTCCATTTCAGGCCAATGGTAACCTCCAGGATTTTGATAGCAAAGGATTCAATGACGGTAACACCACTGAATGTCAAGAGACGGTGGCTAAATTGTCTTTTATTGGACATGGTTATTGCCTGGTATTTGGGTAGGGTGAATGTTACTTGCCACTTTTCAACCCAAGCCTGAAATATTTTCCAGGTCTTATTCCATTTGAATATGGATTGCTTTAGTTTCTGAGGAGTCATGAATTAAATTAGATTTACAAAAACCACTGAATTAACTTGACACGTGAAATAGGACCAATGTGTTCTATTCACAAAGACACAACTTTACAAACTTTATTTTACTTTGGTAGTTGATAAGTATCTGCTCCTTCCATGAGTGTTCATTTCTTAACTACAAATACATGATGTTTATACTGTATCAAAATAATCACTTATTTTTGGATGGTGTAAAGTTTCTCATAAATCTACATATCTTCTTAACTATACATGTTTTATGTGGCATGCCTAAGGAAGGAAGACTTAAGACATGCTGTGAGGCAAGTTCTGCCAGTTTTGTCAAACTGTTTAATAACTGTTGAATAATCCCAAGTGTGCAAAGAATTATGTTGATAATCAGTTTAGGATTGTTGGTCAGGCTCACAGTGTGACACACTTGCATGTGGAACTACTGACCTCTGTTCTTTGCAAGCAAAAGGAACATGTGCATGTACTCCATCTGTTTCAACTCAACAAAATAAGTAACTGCCATTTCTAAGACATGTTTCTTTGGAACTCCTTGCCACAGAGAGTTGTGTGGAAGAGTCCTTTTGTACATTTAAGGCAGAGATAGATAGATCCTTGATCAGTAGCGAAATCAAGGATTGGGGAAAGGCAAGGAATGTGGAGGCGAGAAATGTTTAGTCAGCCATGATCCTTTTGAATAGCGGAGAGGCTTCAGGAGAAGAAGAAATTCCTCCTCACCTCAGTCTTAAATTGTGCCCCATTATTGTGCAACAATGCCATCTAGTCTAAGACTCTCCAATAATGAGAAACATCCTCTCAGAATTTACCAAGCCCCTGAAGAATCCTCTGATTCAATGCGAAACCTCTCATTCTTCTAAACTCCAATGAGTTCCAATTGTTTAGCCTTTGCTCATTTGACAAATCTCTCCATACCAGGGATTCCTGAAGAAGGGCTTATGCCCGAAACGTCGATTCTCCTGTTCCCTGGATGCTGCCTGACCTGCTGCGCTTTTCCAGCAACACATTTTCAGCTCTGATCTCCAGCATCTGCAGTCCTCACTTTCTCCCCATACCAGGGATCATCATACTGAACCTTCCCTGACTGCTTCCATTGAAATCATATCTTTCCTCATATAAGGAAAGCAAAACTACTCACAGTACCCAGATATGGTCTCACCAGCACCTTGTACAGTTGCTGTAAGACTTTTCCATTTTAGTACTCCAACCTCCTTGAAATAATGGCCAACATTACATTAGCCTTCCTGATTACCCGCTATACCTGTGTGCTAGCTTTCTGTGTTTCATGCACAATTACTTGCTTTCTCTATTTCTATATTATTCTGTTCTGCCATTTAAGGATGGCATGGTGGCTCAGTGGTTAGCACTGCTGCCTCACAGTGCCAGGGATCCAGATTCTATTCCACTCCACAGTCTGTGTGGAGTTTGCATGTTCTCAGTGTCTGTGTGAATTTCCTCCCAAAGTTCAAAGTTCTGCAGGTTAGGTGGATTGGCCGTGCTAAATTGCCCATAGTGTCCAGGGATGTGTAGGTTAGGTGGGGCTAACTATGGGAAATATGGGGTTACAGGGATGTGTCTGGGTGAGCTGCCCTTCGGAGAGTTGGTGTGGACATGATGGGCCAAATGGCCTGCTTTCACATTGGAGGGATTCTATGGTATTCTCCTTTCCAAAATGAACAATGCCACATTTGGCAACTTTTTTCCATTTATTTAATCTATCAATAACTCTCTGTAACCTGTTTGTATCCCTCTCAAAAAGTGTGTTACAATTTTTGTATTGTCTCCAAAATTCACTTCAATCCTTCAGGTCATTAATATATATTGTAAACAGCTGCAGTGCCAGCAATGATCCCTGTGAAACCCCACTGGTCACAGGTCACCCAAAAAAAACTTATCCACACTCACTGTTTCCTGCCCATGTGCCGATTCTCCATCTAAGCCAAATACAACTTCCAACAGCATACGGTCTTATCTTATGACTTAACCTAATCCATTTCAACATGTCTGGATTAAAATTTTAACAAAACCTGGCAGCTAAGTGAATCAACATTAATGGGCACATTCTTCATGGTAATGCCTCTATCAATTACAGTCAATTTGCTAACCAATCAGCACTCTCCGCTCAGGAAGCATAAATGCTGATTTGCCCTAGAATTGATATTCTTGCAAATTGTCCTGTTAAGTGCTGGATGAAAATCTTTGACAAAATGCGCCTTTTTTCCAGCGATAAAAAAGTTCAATTTGAGTCAAGGTCTTTTTGGGGAATCCAAAGCTCGGTTTCAGGTGAAAGGAGAGACACTTAAAAGGGATCCTAGACCTAAGGAGTAACTTTTTCACAAGAGGGTGGTGTGGGTATGGAATGAGCTGCAAGAGGACGGGGTGGCGGTTGATACAATTATGTTTCCACACTGTAGGGATTCTATATAAAAAACGTAAAAGGCATTTGGTTGGATGTATAAATAGAAAGAGTTGAGAGGGATATGGGACAAATGCTGGCAAATGGAACTAAATCAGTTTTGGATGTCTGGTTGATGCAGATGAGTTGTACCAAAGGGTGAGTTTCTGTTCTGTATAACTCTCTGTATTAACCATAATTAGGTTACTATAAATATATGGCTTAGTTTGAGGCATTCAGAAGCCTTTAATGATATATTTGTTTCAGTACTTATAATACAATGTTATACTTAACCATTAACTAGCGCAGTGTGTAGTGTAACCCTTGTATGTACGAACAGACAGTGGAAAAGTACTGAGTACATCTGACTTGTAAAGATATGCTGATGTAAACACACAATAGGAATGACTTTTAATCAGAAGGAGGTCACATGGGGTCAGATATTCAGGAACGCGAGAAGGCGGAGAATGGAGTCAGGTCAACAGTCAATCAAGACGACAACCACACCTCATTACTTGCACAATGTTCTGTGATTACATGATGTTTTGTACTGTATAAAAGACTGGGTCAGGGGCAGGATAGGGGTCAGACTTCGTGAACTGACACACTCTGCTGTTTGTCAGGGACGGGAAGGTCTAGACCCAGAGCTCTGTATACTTTATCCACTTACTGCTAAAATAAACTAAAAGTGTGAGACCGAATATCTTCTCCTATTGCTTCATTTAAAGAACATGCAGGACTTGGCTCACACATAGAAGAAAGTAAGTTGGTAGATTGAGCCAAAGTCCAACATTACTCAAATTTTCCAGCTGGACAAGTGGAAATACCAAAATTATTCATCCTGGCCTGAAACTGTCCATATTCCACAGCAGGTGAGAGCTAGAAGATCTGGGTTCAAGCCCTGTTCCAGGATATGTGATAATATTCCTGAGTAGGTTGATTTATAAAAAACCTACGCCAAATGTTTGATAGTAATTAACTAGGGGGTGTACAGGTTGAGCATCATCTGCGATTGTGCGTGAACCTCAAACGCCAGGGTGTCCGACGACGATCAGTTCAGTGAGCCCCCTCTGACGGAGGCTGGAAACACATGAATGACAGTCCCACCATGTCATTCGTGCTGCGTTGTTCCATCGCTCCTCCCACCCCCTCAGGCACGGAGAGCAGGCCTCGTTACCATGGGAACTCCCACTTCCGGTCTGCACGTCAGCCGGAAGGGGGTGGTCGCGAGTGCGGGAGTGGGCTGGCGGCGGAATTCAGTGCTCGGCCTCCTTTAACGCAGTTTATTTGTTTACGGTGAGGTGGAGAAGACTGGAGCACTGCGAGCATGGAGGTGAGGGGGACGGGGGTGATAGCCAGTGTCGATGGAAGCAGCTCAGCGTGAGCCAGGGGTGATAGTATTCGAGACCGGTGAAAAATCAGTCATTCAGCTCTTTCATAAATGATGACCCAATGAGGGCTTTGGGTGAGAAGAAACTGAAAAACTAATCAAATAATTTGTCAATACTGTTGGTCTGCGGCAAAACCTCCCACACGAGCTATTTTATTATCGCCATTTAAGACTAGTTGCCAAAGCAGCAGTGTAACAGAGATTTCAAAGTAACTGCTAGTAAATATTTAATTTTTTTATTCATTCAGCCGGATATTTACATAGCAAATCCTGGTGGTTGCAAGCTATCAGATTGGAATAGCTAATCGAGGACTGTAATAAACAGGATGGTGTCACTGTCTTTTGTAGCATCCGAGGTAGTTTCTGCTGGTGATTCTCAAGATAGTTGTACCTCCTAAAACGAACCAAGCAAACCCGAGGATGAAATTATCTGTGGGATACACGTCTGCACTTCACACTGTATTTCACTTCCTGTTCAATTCATATTTCCTGGGCCGTTCAAAAGCCTCAAACTGAAAGAAAGCACTGCGTCTATTTTGCGTGGTTCAACGTGTTTCTGAAGTTTTAGATTAGATTCCCTGAAGTGCAGAAACAGGCCCTTCGGCCCAACCAGTCCATACCGACCGTCTGAAGAGTAATCCACCCAGACCCATTTCCCTCTAACTAATGCACCTAACACAATGGGCAATTTGGCATAGCACATGTTTGGACTGTGGGAGGAAACCGGAGCACCCGGAGGAAACCCACACAGACACTGGGAGAATGCACAAACTCCACACAGACAGTCACCCGAGGCTGGAATCAAACCTGGGACCATGGTGCTGTGAGGCAGCAGTGCTAACCACTGAGTCACCATGCCGCCCATAATAAACAATGATTTTCCCAGCTCTGGAACTGTGGTCATCCTTTACCAATGGTACTTGATTTGTACTAATGTTGCACATTATTGATTTTGGTGTTTACTGTGACCTGATCTCTAATTCTGCATTTAAGTTGTAGTATTAAAAGGAACTTGTATTTACATGATGGCAAAAGTCTAGATTAGAGTGGTGCTGGAAAAGCACAGCAGATCAGGCAGCATCCGAGGAGCAGGAAAATCAATGTTTCGGGCAAAAGCCCTTCGTCTAGGAATGAAGGGAGGGAGCACCAGGGTGGAGAGATAAATGGGAGGGGGGGTGGGGCTGAGGAGAAGGTAGCAAAGACTACAATAGGTAGATGGGAGTGGGGATGAAAGTGATAGGTCAGGGAGGAGGGTGGAGCGGATAGATGGGAAGGAAGATTGGCAGGTAGGACAGGTCATTGGGATGGTGCTGAGCTGGAAGGTTGGAACTGGGGTAAGGTGGGAGGAGGGGAATTAGGAAACTGATGAAGTCCACATTGATGCCCTGGGGTTGAAGTGTGCCGAGGTGTTCTTCCTCCAGGTGTCGGGTGGTGAGGGAGTGGCGGAGGAGGAGATCCAGGACCTGCATGTCCTCAGCAGAGTGGGAGGGAGTGTTGAAATGTTGGGCCATGGGGCGGTGGGGTTGATTGGTGTGGGTTTCCTGGAGATTTCCCGAAAGCACTCTGCGAGAAGGTGTCCAGTCTCCCCAATGTAGAGGAGACCGCATCGGGAGCAATGGATACAGTAAATAATATGTGTGGAAATGCAGTTGAAACTTTGATGGATGTGGAAGGCTCCTTTGGGGCCTTGGATGGAGGTGAGTCGGGGGGGGGGGTGGGGTGTGTGGGTGCAGGTTTTGTAATTCCTGCGATGGCAGGGGAAGGTGCCAGGAGGGGAGGGTGGGTTTTTGGGAAGCGTGGACCTGACCAGGTAGTCATGGAGGGAGAGTCTTTGTGGAAAGTGGAAAGGGATGGGGAGGGAAAAATATTCCTGGTGGTGCGGTCCATTTGAAGGTGGTGGAAATGTCGGCGGATGATCCGGTTTATGCAAAGGTTGGTAGGGTGGGCGGTGAGGACAGGGGTGTTCTGTGCTTGTTATTGTTGGAGGGGTGGGGTTTGAGGGCGGAGGTGCGGAATGTGGACAAGATGCGTTGGAGGGCACCTTTAACTACGTGGGAAGGAAAATTGCGGTCTTTAAAGAAGGAGGCCATCTGGTGTGTTCTGTGGTGGAATTGGTCCTCCTGGGAGTAGATGAGGTGGAGGAATTGGAAATACAGGATAGGGTGGGAAGAGATGTAATCCATGTAGTCGGTGGGTTTGTAAAAAATGTCAGTGTCAATTCGGTCGTCATTGATGGGGATGGAGAGGTCCAGGAAGGGGAGGGAGGTATCAGAGATGGTCCAGGTGAACTTAAGGTCGGAATGGAATGTGATGGTGAAGTTGATGAACTGCTCAGCCTCCTCACGGGAGCACGAGGTGGTGCCTATGCAGTCATCAATGTAGTGGAGGAAGAGGTGGGGAGTGGTGCTGATGTAACTACAGAAGATGAACTGTTCTACGTAGCCGACAAAGAGACAGGCATAGCTGGGGCCCATTGCCTTGCATTTACATGATGCCTTATCTTCAGGGCACATAGCACATAGCTAATTGCCTTTGCCTACATATAGTGTGCACTTCAGTCTTGGAGAGATACAGCACGAAATAGATCCTTTGGTACAACCTATCCATGCTGCCTGAGATATCCTAATCAAATGTAGTCTCATTTTCCAGCACTTGGTCCATATCCCTCTATTCATATTCATATTCCCATCCAAATGCCTTTTAAATGTTGTAATTGTACCAACCTCCACTTCCTCTGGCAGCTCATTCCATACACGCACCACCATCTGTGTGAAAAAGTTGCCCCCAGGTCCCTTTTAAGTGCAGCCACTTGTTTGATATTTCCTTAGGAAAGAATATTATAATACTAGAAGAATTCCCATAGACTATTACTCCTGTTTAACTTTTTGGCCAACATTCATGAGCTGAGGATAATAGATGAGAGTCCTACTGAGGATGACATCAGATTGCTTCCACGGAAGGATACGTTGAATTATTTCTCAGTAGTAGTATTATTCAGATGCATGCTGACGGAGCTGACCTCTCTGGATTGAAGTAAAGGCACCAGTCTGGAAATGACATTCCAATAGGTCCAGGCTGCTAATGATTGTTCTACAAGCCTTCTCTGGTATTAATGCATGCATAATCAGTGCTGTGTAATTGGCATTGTTGAGTTGCCAGGATTTGATGCAGAACAATTCTACCACAAACCTATTGAAATGGGCCAGTGTGAGAACTGACACTCTGGCAAACCATCACTGAGAGCTCGTATTCAGTCAGTGTTATTACTAAAATGATATATAACCTACAGTGTTGATAAATCTAAGAGTTTTACAGCATTGAATGACAGATAAAAGCCTTTGCACCATGACTTTGTGTTGGTTTTATCTGCAAATAAGAAGTTCTACTCTCATTTGCTTCAACCTGACCACTAGTTCATTGTCAGTGCAGGGGCTATAATGATAACTCCCAGGATGTTAATAATCAGGGATTCAATTATGATAACACCTTTAAATGTGAAGGGACGGTGGTTAAATTTCTATTGTTAATTGTCATTGCCTGGCATTTGTGACATGAATGTTAATTGCCACTTTTCAATCCAAGTCGAGATATTGTCTAGGTTTTATTGCATTTGCACACAAACTCCTTCAGTATCTGAGAAGTCATGAATGATGCAGAACATTACAAAATCATCAGCAAACATTCCCACTTCTGACTTAATGATGGAGGCAGCATTATTAATGAAGCAACTGAAGATGGTTAGGCTGAGGACACTACCTGAGGAACTCCTGCAGAGATGTCCTTGGGCTGAGATGGCTGATCCCCAACATCCACAAGCATTTTTATTTGTGCCAGGTATGACTCCAACCAGCAGAGAACTTGCCCGATTGCTAAGGCTCCATACTCTCGACTGAGTTTGGTGCTGGAAAAGCACAGCAGGTCAGGCGGCATCTGAGGAGCAGGAGAATCACCGTTTCGTGCATAAGCCCTTCATCAGGAATGAGGCTTGTGGGTCAGGTTTGAGAGATAAATGGGTGGGGAGGGGTGGGGTTGGGGGGGGAGGTAGCTGGGAAAGCAATAGGTGGATGAAGATGAAGGTCAGAAGGGGCAGTGATGGATGGGTCCAGAGGGTAGTGCCGAGTTGGAGGCTTGGGACTGGGATAATGTAGGGGGAGGGGAAATGAAGCTTTGAAATCCACATTTATCCCGTGTGTTTGCAGGGTTCCAAGGCGGAATATGAGGTGTTCCTTCTCCAGGCATCAGGTGGTAATGGTTTGGCGGTGCAGGAGGCCCAGGACCTGCATGCCTTTGACAGAGTGGGAGGGGGAGTTGAAGTGTTCGGCCACAGGGCGGTGGGGTTAGTGGGTGTGAGTTTCCCAGAGATGTTCTCTGAAACTATCCGCAAAGAGGCTTCCTATCTCCCCGATGTAGAGGAGACCACACTGGGTGCAACGGATGCAATAGATGACTCCTGCTCCTCGGATGCTGCCTGACCTGCTGTGCTTTTCTAGCATTAGACTCTCGACTCTGATCTCCAGCATCTGCAGCCTTGATATAAAGAGCTATCACACTCGCCACCTCTGGAATTCCACTCTTTGCCTCTGGAATTCCACTCTTTGCCCATGTTTGAACCAAGGCTGTAGTGAGGTCAGCAGCTGAGTGACCCTGGTGAAATCCAAATTGGGCATCAGTGAGCTGATGTTTGATGAACAAGTGCTGCTTGGTTGCACTGTTGATAACTCTTTCCATCGTGTTACTGATGATTGGGATAAAACTGATGGGGTAGTAATTGGCTGGGTTGGATGTGACCTGCTTTTTATGTGCACGATATACCTGGGCAATTTTCCACATTGTTGGTTAATACCAATGTTGCAGCTGTACTGGAACAGCTTGGTTGTGGGTGCTGCAAGTTCTGGAGCACAAGTCTTGTGTATTATTGCTGGAATATGGTCAGGGCCTATAGCCTTTCCAGTATCCTGTGCTTCCAACTGTTTCTTGAGAGAGAGAGAGAGTGTCCAACTGTCTGAAGACTAGCATCTGTGATGCTGTAATCTCTGGAGGTCAGCATAACTGGGTGTTGAAGATTATTCAGAATGCTTCAGCCTTTTTTTATGCCCTGATGTGATGTGACCTGCCTACTCCATAACTGGATGTGGCAGGACTGCAGACCTTAGATCTGACCCATTGGTTGTGAGATGGCTTAGCTCTGTGAACCATTTGTTCATGCTATTGGCACACAAGTAGTCCTATAACTTCACCAAGTTGACACCTCATTTTTTGGTATTTCTGAGGCTGCTTTTGGCATGCCCTCTTGCATTCTCCACTGAACCGGAGTTGATTACCTAGTTTGATGATAATGGTAGAGTGGGGGATATTCTGAACCATGAGGTTACAGATTGTGTTGAAGTACAGTTCTCCTGCTACTGATGACCCACAGTGCGTCTTGGATGCCAGTGTTGAGTTGCTCGATCTGTTTGAAGTTTAACCCATTTCGTACCACGTATCACAATGGAAAAATAAAATTTGAAGTTGGGACTTGTAACGATCAATTTTAAGACAAGGACTGTGCGGTGGTCACTGTTATAGAACAGATGCGTCTGCAGCAGGCAAATTGATGAGAGTGTGGCCAAGTATGGTTTTCCCTCTTGATTTTCCAGACCCAGTCTAGGAGCATTGTTCTTTAGGACCTGACTAGCTCAATTAGTTGTGCTGCTCCTTCCTATTGGAAAGATATTGTGAAACTTGAAAGGGTTGAGAAAAGATTTACAAGGATGTTGCTAGGATTGGAGGATTTGAGCTATAGGGAGAGGTTGAATAGGCTAGGGCTGTTTTTCCTGGAGCGTCGGAGGCTGAGGGGTGACCTCATAGAGGTTTAGAAAATCATGAGGGGCATGGATAGGATAAATCAATTCCCTGGTTTGGGGGAGTCCAAAATGAGAGGGCATAGGTTTAGGGTGAGAGGGGAAAGATATAAAAAAGACTTAAGGGGCAACTTTTTCATGCAGGGGATGGTACATATGGAATGAGCTGCCAGAGGAAGTGGTGGAGCCTAGTACAATTGCAACATTTAAAAGGGATCTGGATGGGTACATGAATAGGAAAGGTTTGGAGGGATATGGGCTGGGTGCTGGCAGGTGGGGCTAGATTGGGTTGGGACATCTGGTCGGCATGGACAAGTTGGACTGAAGGGTCTGTTTCCGTGCTGTACATGTCTATGACTCTATGCTGCCAAGCCAAATACTCCCCACCTAGAGTGCATTCTGTGCCTGTGCCACCCTCACTGCTTTCTCTAAGTGTTCCTCAACTTTGATCAGCATGAGAGACATCCCTCTGAGGGAGGATGGTACGTGGTCATCAGCAAGAGGTATCCTTGCCCATTCTTGGCCTGATGCTATGAGACTTCATGGGGATCTGGAGTTAGTGTTGAGAGCTCCCAGGGTAACACCTCCCAACTGTATAGCTTTGGGCCACCACCTCTGCTCTTTCTATCCTGTGTGTAGGCAGAGTGTATACAGGGATGGTGATGGTACCCTTAGATATTCCGATTCTGTGGGTATGACTGTTTGTCTTTTGCTTGATCAGTCCATGGGTCAGCTGTTCTGATTTTGAAAGTGGTCACCAGAGGTTAGTAAGGAAGATTTCATAGTGTTGACAAGGTCTGTTCTGCCATTGTCATTTCCAGTGCCTCGGTCAGTGGTCTGACCAGTATCATTTGTTTCTTGAGTGTAGCGATTAATACAACTGAGTGGCTTGCTGGTCATTTCAAATGGCACTTGAGAGTCAAACACATTGCTATGGCTCTGGAGACACATAGAGATCAGAACAGGTAAGATTGGCAGTTTTCCTTCCCTGTACATTAGTGTACCAGATGGATTTTTCTGATAATCAACAGCTTTTCTACCACCTTCAACATTTTGCCTCATTGAGCAGGGAACGAAGCTTTATTGAATCTGCAAGTATGTCAAAGTCATTTAGAGTGAACAGTATTTTATAAAATAGAAATGAATGTACGTGACTAAGTGAGCTGTTATCCAGCATTGAATTTTATACGACTGCACTTACAAGTGAATAAACTGAATTATGGTTGTCAGGGAAAATCTAATCATTTACTGTTTTTGTTAAATTTACAAAAATATAAATGGTATGTTAAATGATTGATGTAACAACTTCATATAAAACACTTAATTTATTAACCTCTGCTCTAACTTAAAATGATATGTTCAGTTTGGTTTCATTATAAAATTTAAGCATGTCTTTTAAAGACTATATTATGTTAAGTTCTGGGCTGAACAGAACTTCCTTGTATTTCCTCTGTAGACACTGCATCATCCTCCACCACTTCCGCCACCTACAAAGGGTCCCCTCCACCATAGTCATATTTCCCTTCCCACCCCTATCAGCGTTCCGGAGAGACCTTTCCCTCTGCAATCCCTCGTCAGATTCATGTCCCCCACCAACTCACATCCTGTTCCCGGCACCTTCCCCTGCCACCACAGGAAGTGCAAAACCTGCACCCACACCTCCACCCTCACCTCAGTCCAAGGCCCTCCAGGATCCTTCCACATCTGACAGAAATTTACCTGTACCTTCACGAATGTCATCTACTGTATCCGATGTGGTCTTCTCTACATCGGGGAGACAGGGTGGATCATTTCAGAGAACATCTCTGGGACACCTGCACCCACCAACCCCACCACCCTGTGGCTGAACACTTCAGATCTCCCTCCCACTTTGCTAAGGACATGCAGGTCATGGGCCTCCTCCATCGCCACCCAATTCCTGGAGGAAGAAGGCCTCATATTCTGCTTTGGGACCCTGCAACCACACAGGATCAATGTGGATTTCACCAGTTTCCTCATTCCCCCTCCCCCCACATTGTCCCAATTCCAATTGTCCAACTTGGCACCGTCCTCTTGTCCTGTCCATCACCTTCCTATCTATCCACTCCACCCTCCTCTCCAACCTATCACCTTCTTCCCCACCTTCATTGACCTATTGCATTCTCAGCTGCTTTCCCTCCCATTTATCTCTCAGGCTACCCCCCACCCACCCCTCCCCCCAGAAGCCTCATTCCTGATGAAGAGCTTATGCCCAAAGCGTTGATGCTCCCTCTCCTCGGATGATGCCAGACTTGCACTAGCACCCCATACTTGACTTCCTTGTATTTAAAGCCTAGGTACATTTTGGAGCTGCCTAACTAACTTCAGGATGCAGTGTCAGCAATAATCAGATTTATTTCTGTCAGACAAAACCACAGTTAGCTGTACTTGAATCCTCGCAGGAGTTTAAAAAGGCATTTTATAGCCTTGAAGTGTATGGCTGCTTTAATAAACTAAATTATTTCAGGATGACAATGTGACAAAGTTGATTGAGGGAAGGGATCTGGATGTCATATACATGGACCTCAGTAAGGCATTTGATAAGGTTCCCTATGGTAGACTGATGGACAAAGTGAGGTCGCATGGTGTCCAGGGTGTACTGGCTAGATGTATGGAGAACTGGTTGGGCAACAGGAGACAGTAGTAGTGGAAAGGAGTTTCTCAAAATGAAGAACTGTGATCAGTGGTGTTCCACAGGGATCCGTGTTGGGATCACTGTTTGTGATATACATAAATGATTTGGAGGAAGGTATAGGTAGTCTGGTTAGTGAGTTTGCAGATGACAGTAAGATTGGTGGAGTAACAGATAGTGAAGGGGACTGTCAGAGAATGCAGCAGAATATTGATAGGTTGGAAAGTTGGGCAGAGAAATGGCAGTTGGAGTTCAATCTGGGCAAATGCGACGTGATGCATTTTGGAAGATCCAATTCAAGAACAAACTATATGTTAAATAGAAAAGCTCTGGGGAAAATTGATGGAGAAAGATCTGGTCCATTGTACCCTGAAGATGGCAGCACAGTTCGATAGAATGGTCAAGAAGGCATATGGCATGCATTCCTTCATCAGATGGGGTATTGAGTACAATAGTTGGCAGGTCATATTGTAGATGTATAGGACTTTGGTTGGCCAGATTTGGAAAACTGCGTACAGTTCTGGTCACCACATTCCCCAAACGATGTGGGTGCTTTGGAGAGAATGCAGAGAAAGTTCATCAGGATGTTGCCTGGTATGGAGGGCACTAGCTACGAAGAGAGGTTGAGTAGATTCCGATTATTTTCATTAGAAAAGTGGAGGTTGGGGGAATCCTGATTGAGGTCTACAAAATCATGAGAGGTATAGACATGGTGAATAGCAAGAAGCTTTTTCCCCAGAGTGGGGAACTTTAATTATTAGGGGTCATGCGTTCAAGGTGAGAGGGGAAAAGTTTAAGGGAAGAAACACATGGAAAGTTCTTTACGCAGAGGGTGGTAGGTGCCTGGAATGTGATGCCCACGGAGGTGGTAGAGGCGGGCACAGTAACATCATTTAAGATGTATCTAGACAGATACATCAATGGGCAGGGAGCAGAGGGACATAGATGCTGAGAAAATAGGCGACAGGTTTAGATAGAGGATCTCGATTGGCACAGGCTTGGAGGGTCAAAGGGTCTGTTCCTGTGCTGTAATTTTCTTTGTTCTAAATCAAATAACAGTACCGAAGGCAGAAAATGGTGTCATAGCAACTATCATTTAAATTTATTTTGCCTGAAATGAGCCATCTAAGTTTGTTTACATTATCAGCAGTAGAATGTATCAGAAAGCTCCTTAAGGTTTGGATCTCACAACAGAACAAAACTACCAGTACCTTCGCCATGATTCTTAATGAATTTTAAATATGCTGTGCAATAGAATGAATGCATTGCAAATGGAGACCCTTGTTGAATGGAGAAGTTTTATTTATTATTATTCAGGTGTCTGATATACATAGAAACTCGTTACCATTTTTAGGTATTTCCGAATAAATCACTGAAAATGCCATAAGTAGAAATTCATTTTGCAAGATAACTAAGTGCACGTTCTCTCTTTACCGAAATCTACATTTAAACCAAGGTTTCAGGGATCCCAGGTTCACATAGGGTAGTTCAGACAACTAACATAGAGTACCATTAACCTTACCAATATCTGTTTGCAGCCATCTCACTATTTTAAAAGTAATATATAAGTATACATTACCTAACCGTGAACCCCTGATCCATGATTACATTGATTTGCATAGTATTTAATTTCCAATGAGAAGAGTATTGTTCTGCTCATCAAGGTTCCATCTGTGAACCAGACTGGTGATTGAACCTGTCCCAGTGAAGATGGATGGAGTTAGTGTTTTTGCTGATGTTTGTTTGTCTTTTAGCAGTATGTCTAGAAAACTAAGGAATGGTATTCAGCAAAACCTGGCACATAGACGGCCTAAGAAGACCTGTTTAGATTTTGATGAATGTGTGGGCCTTGCTCTTGGAAATTTTTAATGAATTTCTTTACATTGGAAGATAGGATGAATTGATTTTTGTTAAAATGAAGAAGGTTAATCAAATTAGAATGTTAAATGTTTCCAGATGTTGTGGATTGTGTCCATTACGGAATTTTACAGCTGTCAAAGTGTGAGCAAAGTTTTCGGAGCAGGTTGTTTCAATGTAAGTTGGTCTGGAACTATCTCAGTGAAATGGAAATGCTTAAATTATTTGTTTTCAGCTTCATTGTTATGGAGCATCAACCAAACAGGGAAAAGCTCTAAGGAAGAGCTGCATAAATATAACAATATTATGTGGTGATACTGTGTGCTTGAAGTGTTCTTCACTTGTAAAATATATGTTGGTGTGAGACACTGATCACTGGACAGAAATTAGGTTCTATAACAATTTTGGAGTGATATTTTTATTAGCAGGGAGTTACATTGTGGGGTAATTGAAATAAATATGATTTTTATGTGAATTTAAGTGAGTTATCACATTTGCTAATTATTTATTACAGTTGCAAGATAATGTGTGCATTGCAGTATTCATTATTTTGCGTATTAATACCAAGTTCAAACAGTGCAAATAACTTCTAAATTCCAAAACTTCTGTTTGTTTTTGTTTGACAGGAGAGTGGTCAGGATGGTATGTCTTCACCAGCAGTCCCTGGAGCAGGAAAATCTAAGGTTTGCATGAAAATAAATCTTAAATGTTAACTTGTGATTCCTATTGAGACTGATAACTTTTTTCAAAAAAACCAAAATATTTAAATTCCTGTTTAACTATTTAAGAGAATTGTATAAGATTTCAAATTTTAAGACTTCTACTATAACAAGTAAACTAAATAATTAATTGCACCTTACATAGTAGGCAGCTAATTACTCTAAACAATAGAGTAGAGAAACCCAAAAAGATTCTTAAAATGACTAGATGGCCCTATATATCAAATGTAACATACACTTCTCAGTTCCCTATTTACAGAAAATGGACCAAACCATCTCCCTTGTTCTTATGTTGTAATATCTGGTCACCAATATTCCTGGTCTTCAATATTCCGAGAATTTCTGGTCCATCTTCTAGCTGCAAGGTTTGTTCACATAATTGTTTCTCCTGGATTCATCATGGTAAATTTTCAACTGATATTAAAGCTCTGCAGGACCCTCTTCACTAAGAAGACAAGTTTTCATGAGCATTTTGTCTGGTAACTCAAAGTGCAGCATTGTTTTTGCAGCAGTTTCCCTGTCTGTCAATAATTTGTTTTCAGGCTGCCTGTGAATCTGTAAGTCTCCATAAAGCAAGAACAGCTGTCTCAGAATTTGCATGCCTATCCATGCCAAAGCCAAATCAGCCATCCTTTTGTTTGCAGGTGTTAAACTCAGTATGTGGTTTTTCAACAATGTTTGACGTGGCTCCATCCCCGAGTTAACCTCGTCACATTGCGTTATCGCAGAAATAACAACAGGTCACACATCTCTTCCTGTTCTGACATTTTTCCTTGAAATTAAAAAGACAGTCTGACACACAATTATCTTGCATGACAAAGTACACCAGTATTTTAGAGCTTGCTTTTAAAGAGCACCTATACATTAATCTCATCTAAATTAACAATGGAATATGTTGAATCCATACTCATTTATTTAACTGTGTTTACAGCTGGACACACTACCAAAGGAAGAGCTTATAAAATTTGCGAAGAAACAGGTTATGCTTTTGCAGAAGACAAAGTCAAAATGCACTGGTAATGTATATGACCAAAAGATCTTTAACCTACCAGCACCTTCTTTTAAAAGTAATTATAATGGGCCAGATTTAGAACATAAGACACAGCAGCGGAAGTGGACTACTCAGTCCGTCCAGTCTGCTCTGCCATTCAATGCATTCATGGCTGATCTGATAATCCTTAACTGCACTTTCCTGCCTTTTCCCCATAAGCTTGATTGCCTAACTGATTAAAAATCTATTGATCTTCAGCCTTGAATATACCTAATGACTCAACCTTCTGTGGTAAAGAAATCCACAGATTCACAACCCAATGAGTGATGAAATTCCTCCCCATCTCTGATTTAAATGTGTAATTCCCTATCCTGTGATGATGTCCTCTAGTCCTGGGCTCTTTCACAAGGAGAAACAACCTTTCTGCATTTATCCTGTTATTCTGTAAGAATCTTGTATGTTCAATAAACTTGCCTCTAGTTCTTCTATATTCCAATGAGTACAGGCCAATGGCATGAGAGATGGAAGGGTGTAGTACGTGCGGAGTGGGAGAAGGTGGGGATCAGATTGGGTCCAGAGTGAGGCAGGTACGTTGGCACCCTGGAGGAAGAAAAGGGGAAGCAGATAAGGATCTGGGGAGGATAAATATGGGGTCAGTTAAATAATTACCCAGGATTTGTACTAAAAAGTCTTAACTTTTTCACCATCATAATTTACTTAATCAGATCTCCCTGAATTCTAACTTTTGGAGACTTTTGGAGCCTTCCAGGCATACTGAATTGCCCAGCAGAATCTTCAGTTTCCCAGGCAATACCTTCAGAGTCTGCCGCAGGGCACTATGTACAACTCTCAGCTGCAATGCATTAATGACTGTCAAGCCATAGAAAAATCCAGGCTAGTCAGTGTTTTTGACACAAGAATCAGGGTCCTTAGTCAATAAATGTTTTACTCTATACTCCTAATTATGCTGTGAATTACGCTGGAAAGCAATTTTAAATTATCAGTAGGTTGACAGTATGATTCGTTTGCATACACCAAAAACCTGTCCTTTGTAGGCAAAAAAGAATATGTCCACACATTGTACCTTTTTCTATGGAGACAGCTAATCCCTGCTACATTCTTCTGTGGTATTACCAAAAGTAATTATTTGTATTGTTTTCTCTATTTGCTTAAGAAAGGATTGTTGAACCCGTACAATACACAATAAGGTCTACTGAACCTGACTGCATGACGAAGTTGAAAATGGTCATTTCTTTTGTACTCATTCCTTTTTATCATATAGTTTAATTGTAAATAAGGAATTGATCATGTCGCTTTGGTCATTGCATCTCACGCCATTTAACTGTCTTTTGTTTGTCATTGTGGCTGCATTAATAAGTTCAATTCTGTCTGGTAAAGTGCTAAAGTTGTAATGACTGGGGCACTCTAATCAACCTATCCAAAGGTTCATTGAACATCGTCTTGTAATCATTCCCCCCCTCTCGAAAAGCTGATCCTTTCTGAGGTTTTGTTTGCTGTGAGTAGTATCATGTACTGGTGTCTTGCACTTCCATTACTTAAAACATGTTCCATGACTACTGTTAAGGAAGGAAGTTAAAGTAGTTGTTCATGGATATCAATTCTTCCAACTAAGCTGCAGCAATCACTTGCATTTATAAAGCACATTAAAATGCAGACAATTAGAAACAATTAGAGACAATTAGGAGGGTTGACCAAAAGTATGATTAAACATAGGGTTTCAAGCAAAGCCTTAAAGGAAATTCGTTCCTAGATTCTGATTCTGTGAAATGCGTGTACATCCCAAGGCAGTTCACAGAATCAGAATCATGGAACCAATTTCCTTTAAGGGTTTGGTTAAAACCCTATGTTTAATCATACTGTTGGTCAACCCTCCTAATATCTCATTTTTTTGTAAATGTCTGCATTTTATTCAAATAATTATTCCAAAGGACTTTGGGACACTTTACTGCATTAAAACTGAATATAAATATAAGATATTGTGCATTGACATTATCTGACTGAATCATAGACCTTCTAAAATCTATGACAACAACCTGACCTGATACATTGTAGTATTCCAACTCAATTAAATATTATTTATTTCTTAAATTATGAAAAAGATGTAAAATTGTATTTCATTATTATGTATTCTAATTATTAAGTTTGCTTTGGCAAATTTAGATTTAATTGAGCAGTTTATTTTTTAAAGGTTTTATCTTACATATGTCATTTCAGCACTGGAAAATGAAATTGAACAGCTCAGAACAAAACCAGCTGTTGATACTAATGATGCAGTCATCCAGGTAATAGCCATGAAGCAGGTGTTAATCATTTGTAATTTTTGTATCACTTTCACAGATAACATTGCGTGTGCTTAATAATTTGCTTGACAAAAGCTAGCATAACTGAAGGAGTGAGTGCACAATTGTGCAAATATTTTCTTGGGCTCCTGAACACAAACAGAATGATCGTTGATATTTATTTAGTTGTCCAGCTATTACATTGGATTGTAATCCATTGTAACATTTTCTGGGTTATTGTACAAAGTTTAGGACTTCAAATCTGGGAACATTTGCAGAGTGTCTAGGGGAATTTCCCAGACAACTTCCACATAGGTCTGCGTATCATGATTTTAGCAATCTCCTGCCATGCATTTTCATTGTACGTTGGTGTCCAAGATTTGTCCCACTATCATAGTTGGATGAGTTTAATGTTACTATTTGCATGGCAGTCAAATATATTTTTTGCTTGATGAGGATGAGGCTGATATTTTGAATGGAAGAAAATTTGAGTAATGAAATTGAAATACAACCAATTGTTGATCATATGTTGGTTTTTTTGAAGGTGTAAAATAACTATGTACAAACGTTGTATGTGGATAGTAAATTACTTAAGTTTACATGAACACAATAACAGACCAGAATCTTTATAACTTTTCTAACTTGTTCAAAATTAATTTGACATCTTAATGTAATTTGTACTTTTCTGCTTATTTGACTAGGAACTGACAACCAGGCTGGATTCAGTACTATTGGAAAAAGCAGAAGCTCAGCAAAGTGCACTTTCTCTTAGAAAGGAGCTTGAAAAAAATAAAGAGTTGAAGGTAATGACTAACTTGATTTAAAATAAATCTGCACCAGGTCCTCCCCACCCCAGTCCTATAATCTGCTTTTTGATCAATATTTTAGTTGTCCATTTTTAATGGCATTGCAAGTGTGCGGTACAGGGAACCCTGCCTTGTCAGTGTCCCCTCTTCCTCTTAGCCTGCCATTCTTTAATTCCCCTACCTTTCATTTACTGGTCACTTTATGCTTCAACCTATCAATGTTGCATAGTTAGCTGGTGGTCAAACAACAAATCGGGTCGGAGCAGTCGGATGGTTGAGGGGCTGTTGCATGTTCTATGGGTTGGTACATCGTTAGGTCAGGAGGTGGAGCGATCATTGGTGCTTAAGCTTGGGGGAAATGGGTCAGCTGTGAAATGATCTAACTGTATAACCAGGTATTAATCTAACATTTCCAAGGTAAGTAGGCCAGTAATCCCTTGTATCTAATTTAAGTCTCTACCTTCTCAGGGTTGTGAAATGTTCTGGGCTGCAGGAAATGAAACTACTGGAAGTTTAAACTTAAAAAGCCAGTGTCCACCATCTGCAAGATGCACTGCAGATATTCATCAAAACTCCTTAGAGACCACCTTCCAAATAATGTTCACTTTCATCCAGAAAACAAACTCAGCTGATATATGGGAACACCATCACTTGTAGGTTCCCCTCCAAGCCCATAACCATTCTGACTTTGCAGGAACTGAGATGTATTTCAATGTCATTGGGTCAAAATCTGGAAACTCCCTCCCTGATGGTATTGTTATGTGTACGTATAACAAATAGACCAAAACAGTTCAAAAAGGCAGCTCATCATCACTTTCCAAAGGAAACTAGGCCAAGGGCAATAAATGCTGGTCCAGCCCATGATGCTCACATCCCTTAAATGAATTTAAAAAAAGCTATTCTGCAGGATCCTGACCAGACATCTATGGACATGAGTCCCATCTCCAAAACTTCAGAGATATTAAGATTTATTTTGCCTTAAGGGAAAAAATCTTTACATTTTATTTGCGTTAAAAGCAAAGCTTTTATGCTTCTGATTGACTGTATTCAGAAGTCTACAATTGTTACTGACGTGTTGAAGCTTGTATCCATATTAGGAAGCTCCAATCTAGCGAGGATCATTGTAGCTTCCAAGTAATACTTTTTAAAAAGGCTGTTTTAGTCTTGCTAAGGTTCACCATCTACATTTGTAAACTGTTTCTATTAACATTGGTGTAACTCTTTTTGAGGTAAACAGAGCATTGTAAATTTTTTTTTACTTCTAAGGATGCACTGTCAAGAGAAATAGAATTCCAGGAGGAGATGAAGTTGTTAAAAAACCAGCATTTAAGCCAAATTGAAGCTTTGAATGGGGAATTGGAAGGTGTTCGAGCTAAACACACAAAGGAAGTCACCAGTTTGGAAAATGAACTTCAAGCATCAAATCAGAAACACAGTATCCACATTGGAAAACTAGAGCAGCAGCTTGAAATCTTCTCAGTTCGGCAAACTGAAGCAGAAAGATTAGAAGAAGAATTAAACGCAGTTAAAATTGCCTATGAGGATCAGATATCACAATTGAAACAACAGGTAGAAGCCGGTGTTGAGAAGCAGGAGGAAGAAATTACAAAGCTACAAGAAAGTCATAGGGATACTGTTGCAATAAAGGAAAGTAAAATGAAAGACCTCCAGAAAGAGCTTGAAATAATGGAAATTTCCCATCATGAGGAAGTGACAACATTGAAGCAACAGTTGGAATCTGCAATCAAAACACACGAGAAGGAAATTCAGGAGCTGGAACAAGATTTAACAGAAAAACATTCAATAAAAGAGAGAAGTCTTGAGAATGAACAGATCACTAATAAGACCAACTATGAATGTCAGTTGAATGAATTGAAGGAAGAGTTAAGAAAAATGACAGAAGAGCAAACAAAGGTCCCAAAAGAAATCCCCAGTGAAGCTACTATTGAATCAAATGAGCAGATGAAGCATCTAGAGAACTATGTGAAAAAACTGGAATTGCAGGAAAGTTTGTCACAGGATAAACTTCTGTGTATGAAAGATGAAAAAGAAAAGCTGGAGTTAGAACTATACCACACAAAAGAGGAGTTCTTCCATGAGCGAGAGGACTGGGAGTTTAAGATAAATGAACTCCAATTATCCAAGGAAGAGTATATGAATACGGTTGCAAAGCTGACAGATGAACTTCAGTCTACTAATGACCGTTGTGAAATGGCGGTAGCCCAGCATTCCTATGAAATGCAAATCACAACAGAACAAAATAAAAAAGATATTTCAGCGCTCGAGCAAACTTTAAATGCTGCTGCTGAAAAAGAGAAATTGCAATCCCTTCTTGAAATAGATAATCTGAAGAAGCAATGCCAAACATTATTGGAGGAGAAAGAAGAGGTAGTACTTCAATATGAAAATTTGCGTAAAACCATGGAGAGCCTACAGACTGAATTAGGAGAATCTGCTTCAAAGATCAGTTATGAGTTTGAAGTTATGAAGCAGCAACAATCTGATGAAATTCATGACCTACAGCAGAAATTCAGAAAA
The DNA here is from genome assembly GCF_004010195.1 of Chiloscyllium plagiosum. NCBI lineage: Eukaryota > Metazoa > Chordata > Chondrichthyes > Orectolobiformes > Hemiscylliidae > Chiloscyllium > Chiloscyllium plagiosum. Next base: position 69,170,745 of record NC_057715.1, read on the forward strand.
GTTTTTAATGAAAAAGATTCTCTTCTGGAAACGATCAATAAGCTGCAGGCTGAAGTTGAGGAAGCTAAAGAACTGAAGCAAACTGTCAGCAATTTGCAAGAGATGAATCAAGAATTGGTGTCATCAATGCAGAAGAAGGAGGGAAACTTAAATGACTTGCAAGAACAAATGGGCACTTTAATCCGAGAGAAAGAGGAACTGGTCTCAGCAGTGAATGACTTTGAAGGATCAATAGGTAGTCTGAAACAATCTCTTGTGATAGAGGAAGGTAAATGTGCAGAACTTGAGCAGCAAATACAAGTCCTTGATAAGGACAAATGTGAGTTGAAGCAAAGATTGGATGAAATTGCACATCAATTGCTAACAGCAGTTTCGGAGAAGGAGTCTACTTGTCAAAAACTAAGAGCTATTATAACTGAGAAAGAACATTTAGACACTCAAACAAAAAATCTGAAAGGCTTTATTGCAAAATTAGAAAAAGAAAAGGAAGCTTTACAAAAAGAAACAGCAATGGCCAGTTTACAGAATGAAAATTTGGGAGCAAATGAAGAAAAACTTCAAGATCTCAGTAAACAGTTACAAATTCGGATTCAGGAAAGAGACAGTCTCCAACTAGCAGCGGGAATTGAAAAACAGAAGATTAATGATGTTAGACTTGCAATAAGTAGCATTCTGGAACAGGAAATCTTCAGTTTTACAAATGATGTTCCTGAGTTAGATGTACTTGAGGCAGTGCAATTACTGAAGGAAACTATAACAAAATTCAGAGAGGAAAAGCAGTCTGTAACATTACAGTGCAATGAACGCATACAACAATTGCAACAAGAATTAGAATTACAGTCTAATGCAAATAGAGATCAACAGGCTGAGCTCAGTTCTTTAATAGATGACCTTCAAAAAGAGAGAACCCTTTTGCAGAGGCATCTAGATGAAGCACAGTTTGACAAGGAAGGATTGCAAAGGGATTTGTTAGAGTTGCAGAACCTAAGTGAAAAAATCACTCAGGAAAATGAAGACCTGCTTGTTCAAATTCAGAATGTTACAGAGAAGCTTGAGAATCTGAAGACAGAAAAGCAAGAGCAAAATGAGAAAACTGAAAAAGAAACAACAGAAGAGAAAGAGGAACAATTAAAGTGCCAGCTGAATGAAAAAGAGTCTGAGCTATCAAAGTTTAAAGAGGAGCTTCAAAAATTGAAGGTAACCATTAATTGAAAATGTAAATTTATTAAATGAGATGTACAATTGTAGGCTAAATAGATTTAAATTCTTTCTGTTTCCTGTGAATCTGTGTTTAAGCTGAGCTTCCAGGAAGTGTGTTGAATATTTTTTCTTATCTCACTGAGAACTAGAAGTGAATGTATCATGTATTCACTGATGTCTCAAGAAATCTCCGCCTTGTATATCTATTATTATACTGAAGACCATGATGCAAGTAGATGACATTTGTTTAATTTCTCAATATCATCTAGTTTATTTTCTATGCATAAATTTTGTAGACCTGAAAATCTGCTTTGAAAGTAACATTAGGAAACCATCTTTCTGTACAATAGCCAAATTGACTTGGAATGAATGTTCATTTTTTTCTGTGTTCTTTCTAAAGTTTCAAGGTGAAAGAAATTTAACAGCTCTTCAATGATTCATCTTTGAGCAACAAAAAACTTTTGAATCTATGTCAGTTTCTATTGTTCTGAGAGTTTTTATGCGAGGCCCAAGTCTCCACCTACCCCTGCCACCAGTTTGCTTATCACAATTATATCAAAGAATTTAATCCCTCCAAAGAGGAAAGATGCAGCTTGTTGATAAACTTTAATATGAGCACTGAATTAGACAGGAACAAATTGATTGTAATAACCAGACAAAAGTTTTACAAATTTGTAAAAGAATTAATATCTTTAAGAGCTGTACTGGATTAAGAAGTTGAATTTACTGCAATTTATTATTTGTTTGTCTTCAACTCATTTATTGGTTTAAATACAAATGATCAGTTTTAATTTTTCATATTTGGAAAAAACATAAGCAGTTATTTTTATTTTTTATTTTTAAATTTTTACTTGGATCCTTGCAGTTTTATTGTAAAGGATTTTGTTTTCTGTCTCAAGGAACTTCATAATGTAAATAATACATTAAAATAATACAGAATAAAACATGAAACACCCAAAGATGGTGATAACCTTTGTTTCCTTGAATTAAAGCTGAAAAATGTGTTGCTGGAAAAGTGCAGCAGGTCAGGCAGCATCCAAGGAGCAGGAGAATCAACGTTTCGGGCATAAGCCCTTCTTCAGGAAGGCTTATGCCCGAAACGTCGATTCTCCTGCTCCTTGGATGCTGCCTGACCTGCTACGCTTTTCCAGCAACACATTTTTCAGCTCTGATCTCCAGCATCTGCAGTCCTCACTTTCTCCTTTCCTTGAATTAAATGCAGGATTTGATGCAGAAAACATCCAATGAAGAGAACATTTTACAAGGCACAATTGTGGAACTGAATAACAAAATGGGTATGGTTTACTTTTGGTTATCGTCACTTTAATTGAAATTTAAAGTATAATTATTCACTATTGTATTATATGGGAGTAGAACAACTTTTTTCCAGAAGTATTTTTAATAGATTGTTTTACATTAATAGCGAAGTTGACCTCTGGCAGTTTGTTCTCTAATTTGGCTCTGTGACATTAATTTGTGACAAGCTGCTACTACTGAATCACAGTCAACAATGAATATACCCAATATTGTTAAGGCAGTATTATTTTATCATATTATATGCATATACATTAATGTATTTTATTTTGAATAAAACTCTTTGATAATTTAAGGACTTTTCATAATCAAGTAGAATGCAGTATTTAGCAACTTGGTATGCTTTGTTCCATTTAAATGATGTAAGTCATTTAGTTTAATGCTTATCTTTTAGTTGTGACACTTCATTTCGTTAGGGATTTTTTTCCCCTTTTGAAGCAAGATTGACTTTTATAAAGTAATGTTACAGTTTTAATGCTGAGCTTCAGTATTTGGCTGAGTGATTTTGGATTAGTGGTGCTGGAAGAGCACAGCAATTCAGGCAGCATCCGAGGACAGGCAAAATCGACATTTCGGGCAAAAGCCCTTCATCAGGAATAAAGGCAGAGAGCCTGAAGCATGGAG